>NC_057350.1:68045000-68352083 GCF_016509475.1 Prionailurus bengalensis | reverse complement strand
AAAAATTAGCATATTAGAGTAATTTAGTATAGGTGGGGTTAATGCCTCTTAGTTTGATTTTCTTCTCTTCACATAGGTATGATTTATAATCAATGCACTTTTAGTATTGTCGCACTCTAGAAATGCAAAGGAATTTTTCCTGGTGCATATTAGATCAGTAGTTCTTAACTGCAGGGTCCTGAGATGATCATTTAAGAGATATATTTCAAATAACTTAGAAAGAATGCTTATAGGATGGTTTAGTCCTGTGTTTTATATACAAATATGTATAATAGTTAGGTTATTCCTAGTATAACTCATTAGCATAGCATTAACATACTCTCTTCAGAGGGAAGAAGGAATGATATAACATGATTAATTAGATGGAGGAAGTTAACACCTAAATTTTAGTTGGAAGTGAACCACCTTTGTTTGTGTTCCACTAATTATAATGGCGATTGCATAGTGCTTGCTTCAGCAGCACATATACTATAATGGCGATTACATATTATTTTAGTACTTTGCTTTTACTCTCCCGCAGGTTTATGGGGCATCATCAGAATTTGGTATGATCATGGGAGTGTGTTCGAATAATGATCATCAGACTTCGTAAATGAAGGAAGAAAATAAATGCAAATTGTTGTATTGGATTTGTTATATAAAGATGAAACTTAGTAAAGAATTGCCCTGCCAGATGTCCTTTCAGTTGGCACACACAGTTGATGGAGCCAATAATCTGTACTTCATATACAATTTTCCCATATTAATACTTTAAAGTCTTGAAAAGGGCTCTGTCTTGCATAGGTAAACATTCTTTGTTTTTCTTTAGTGTAACGAATTCCTTCTCTACATCACTTACTTCACAATTTCTTGCACTTAGTGACAACACAAGGCTGAAAAAACCAATGAAAGGACAAAAAAAAAAAAGAGGAAGAATAGCAGCAGTGGCCCCGAAGGTGTGTGAGGGTGGGTAGAGGGTAGAACACAAGGGATGGAATACTGGGGACAGGAATGTAGGGAGAAGGGACTGAAATGAAAAGTCCTGTGTGGGGAATGCAGGAAGAGGAGTGGGAAATCCCAGAAGTATATGGAAGGAGGAAGACAACCGACCTCATACTTTACACCATGAGAGGTGTTTCCTTTGATCTGTTTTTTGGTGATTTAACTGGTTCAGCACAATCTTCTCTTCCGTAGATTCAGTTTTTAAAATTGTTTTAGAACTATTATATTTCTGTAGCCTAAAAATAAGGATTTTTTAAAAACCACTACAATGTAAAAAATTGGTATGATTTTTCTCTGTTGTTCCTTTGTTCCTTTAGTTGATGGAAGCTCATGCCAGCAGGGACAGAGTCATAAAAAATTGTATAGCTCAGACCTCAGCAGTAGTAAAACACCTCCGAGAAGAGAGAGAAAAGAATTTGGATGATTTAACGTTATTAAAGCAACTTAGGAAAGAACAGACAAAGGTAAGTTGAATAAGCTTTAAATTTCTGAGCAAAAGATTTTCAAAATAGCTGTCAAAATAAATTTAGCTATCAAAATAAAGACAATTTTTTAACACCTTATTTATTTGTTGAGAGAGAGAAAGCATAAGCAGGGGAGGGGCAGAGAGAGAGAGAGTGACAGGATCTGAAGCAGACTCTGTACTGACAGCTCAGAACCTGGAGCCTACATCATACTCTGTGTGTCCCTCTCTCTGCCCCTCCCCTACTCATGCTCTGTCTCGCTGTCTCTCTCAGAAACAAATAAATGTTATAAAAAAAAAAAAAAGAAAGAAAAAGAAATGGTCATTACTTTAAAAAAAAAAAGGACCAGGGACGCCTGGGTGGCTCAGTCGGTTGAGTGTCCGACTTCAGCTCAGGTCATGATCTCACAGCTCACGAGTTCAAGCCCCGCGTCAGGTTCTGTGCTGACAGCTTGGAGCCTGGAGCTTGCTTCGGATTCTGTGTCTCCCTCTCTCTCTGCCCCTAACCCACTCGCATCCTGTCTCTGTCTCTCAAAAATAAACAAACATTAAACAAACAAAAAAAGGGACCAGATTAATACTTCATTTTTAGTGGGCTTAATTTTATTACATTTAGAAATTAGTTGGTATGTTAATTTGCATTTCATGAATATATGCAGTGTAGTAGCTTTAGCTTAAAGAAACATGTAATCATATTTTCTTTCCATTTTTTTATATAGTATACTGTTAAATATAACAAAGGATATCCTTATATATAAGGATTAACACAGACCAACACCACATCAGAAAATCTAAGGAAATCATATCTGTATCTATGTTTAAAGGCTTGACTTAAGAATAAACTTTTTTAGGGGCACCTGGGTGGCTCAGTTGGTTGGGCGTCCAACTTTGGCTCAGGTCATGATCTTGTGGTTGGTGGGTTCGGGCCCCATGTCGGGCTCTGTGCTGATGGCTCAGAGCCTGAAGCCTGCTTCAAATTCTGTGTCTCCTCCTCTCTCTGCCCCTCCCATGTTCATGCTCTGTCTCGCTCTGTCTCTCAATAATAAATACACGTAAAAAAAAAAAAAAAAAAAAAAGAATAAACTTTTTTAACGTATTTACATTTTGAGAATATTTACTTCTGGTTTTGTCTGTAGAAATTTGCTGAAATGCAATACAAATATTTTCAGAATATTACTCTCTTTAGCTATAAAAGTATAGTATTATTTGAATATAACCAGGTACACTAGAACCACATTATAATTTATTTCCCTACACAAAGAAGTTACTATGGATCTTTGGTTCTTTTTGGATACTTTTTTGTTTCCACTTCATTTCCCAGCCTTGCAGTTTTCACTTTTAAGAAAACAGCAAGTGTCCACTGAGTGATATGTCAGAGGAAGCCTTTTTTCCTCAAAGTCAGCTGTAATGCAGATAGGGTGTGCACCTCAGAGTATAAGAAACGGAACAGGACTGTTCCTTTATAGCCCTTAATGGTGACATGTCAAGAAAACATTTGAAATGTGTGCCATATTTTATTAAGTGGAACTCATTGCTGTCTTCTTTTGTGGGGAGCTGCTTAAAGAGTGACTTTTTATTTTGATATAATTTCAAACTTACGGTAAAGTTGCAATAGTACGGGGAACTCACTTATACCCTTTACCTATATTCACCTATTGTTTGCATTTTGCCCCACCTGCTTTGCGATACATTCTCTCCACCCTCCCCTCCTTCTGCCTCCTCCTTCCCTCCTTTCCTGTTTCCTCCCCTTTCTACCTCACATAGGCATTTTTATTTACTGAATCATTTGGCGAGAATGTTGGGTACAATGTTCCTTTGCTTCTTACATACGTTGGTGATTTCCTAAGAAGAAGGGCTTTTTCCTATATGACCACTGAGCAATTATCAAAATCATGTCTGTATTTCAAGGTAGCACAGTAGGTGACTTGCTGACTGGGTGACTGAAAATCCAGTATGGGACAAAATTGTGTTTTTCATTACTGAACAGTCATGAGGTCTGCCCTTTGTTTAGTAGATGTAGCCAAGCCTTGAAAAGGGGACCTTACCATCACTCTCAAGCCTATATTCTTGTAGCTGCCCGCAGGTGAGTGTGTGCACTTGCTCAGTCATCCCAGGGCTGCATCATGTCTTACTGGATTCAACCACCGTCTTCATGGCTCTCTTTGTTCATGACGACTGCTTCAGTCCTGTATTCCACACCTGCTCATTCATCTGGCAGTGGTGGAGTCCTCAGACAGTGAACTTAATGCTGTAATGGTCATCTTAGTCATTGTTTATGAAGGCTTGTAGATAATTTCTATAAAGCTGGTTAAAATCTAGTTATTTTGGATTTTGTATTTCAACAGACTCTTGAAGGTTTTGACAAAGAAAACTACAGGGCAGGGCTATTATATCAGAAACTGAAAACTCACTATTTGCAAATTACATCAGACAAACACTACAATTACTCCTGTTAGTGGAGAGCAAAGTTCAGAACCACTGAGTCCTTGGGAGTGATTTGTTACGTAATTGATCCACCCTCATCTCTGCCCTTCAGCCTCTAGGGCCCAGAGAAAATCACCAGGATGACCATTGCAAGGAGTAGTTTTAGAAACCAGTCAGCAAGTTACAAAAGGTAGCTTTCTAGTCAGATACTGTGTAGGACTAGAGGGTGACTGTGAATAGTACTTAACCAAATAAGAAAGCTTGAATTTTTTTTAATTTTCAAGCTTTCTTCATTTTCATGAAGATTATGGAATCAGAAAGAGAACTCTTAAAGATGTTCCAGGTCTACCTCTTCATTTTTTTGAATGAGAGAACTACAACTCAGGTACTAACTGATATCCCCAGCTAGTAAGTGGTAGAGCTGGGACTTTAACCCATGTCTTCTGACTCTGGATTCAGTGCTTTTACATTAAACTGTGACTGACAGTCAAATTCTGACTACTGTAGAGAATATACTTTATTCATATGCAGAGATGCCAGTCTAAAAGTCCCCAGTTCTTTCCCTGAGTCCTTAACTCAGAAAAAGCACATTCCTTGCTGGAACTGTGTAACTGCTGTCACCTATTGTCACCTATTCAAACTTCCTTTGAAAGGAAGTTTACCTGTTTAAGACCTAGAGCCTCAAAACAACCATCTCTCAGGGAGCATTTTGTTGGTGGCACTGAAATTGTATTAGAAGTTGGTTGTAATATCTGAAGCATTCAAGAATAGAGAAAACATGGGTTATAAAGGCAGGTGGCCCTAATGAAATGAATCTCTTCTACCACTTGGTGGCTTTGTAAACTTGTAAATTAATTGCTCTGAAATAATCTGATTTTTGGTTTGTAAAATGTAGTTGAGATTTCTTTATTTTTAGAGATGAGGATTAAATGATATCGTGTGTGTAAGAGCCAGCATGTTACCTAATGTACTTAGTAGTTGTTTTCCTTTCCTTTTTGAGACTCTGGGACCCCATATTTTTTTACATTAATCCTCCTTACAATATCTTGGAACCATTGGTTTCTACTTTTTGTTTAATCACTACTTACGGGGGTAGGGGAGGAGGAGTATGCAAATCCTCTATAGCAGTGGCATTCTCTTTTTGGAAGTTGTAATTATTCAGAGATTTTCTTATATATTGTGAAAATCTGCCTCCCTGTAGCATGTGATTATTGCTCCTTAATCTTCACTCTGCAAGTATGTAGGAGAAGTCTAAACCCATTTCTCTGTGACCTGCCTGTAAATATTTGCGAGCAGTTATGAACACTGTCCTAGTGGCATGTCGTGACCCTGTTTTTTGATTGAGTTTACTTCTTTGGCACTCAGTCCAGGCTTTGACAGAGCAGTGAACCTTCAATAATTTCTGGTCCATGTAGCTGATTAAAATCTGGGGTTGCTTTGATGTCAGCAGATGGGCTTCTTCAGGCTCGTTACTACTTTACAGAACAAGCCTGGTTATCAGAAATGCAGTCCTTCCTCTCATTCTAGTTTCAGTCCTATGTACCTGACTATACTCTGACACCAGTTCTGAGTCTAGCAGAGGACTTTACAAGGAGCCATTGGATCAGTACTAAGTTCCTATCTTACTAGTGTTACATGCACATTGCTTAAACATCCTGCCTGAACTCTGCTCCTAACTGGTCAGGTTCATTGGCTTGGGTCCCTGACTCATGGTTGCCTGGATCTTGTCTGGCTCTCTGGTATTTTGTTCCCAAATCTCCTGGCTTGAGTCTTAACTTTGGCCTGAGGAAATCCTGGTTTTAACCTCTTGGCTGCTTCAATCTGTAATTCATGCTTTTTGTCCTAATTTTCCTGAATAGTTTCAAGCCTTCTTCCTGGAACTAGCAAGCTTCTTTCAAGTTTCTCCCACTAGAAGTGACTAGGAGTATGATGCCCCTGCCCCCCCCCCCCCTCCATCTGGTCCTGGCAATGGAATTGGCTACTTTTCTGATAGAGTAATTAGGTTGGCAGTTATCAGGAAAGTCAGAGACTGTAGCATTAGTATCAGACCTCTGGCTGTATGCTCAAGGTGTGGAAAACTCATGCCTTTCTAGATCATTTGGGCCTTAGATATTCCCCTTCTTTCTCTGTTTTTCTTGATTCTTTTTTCTTTATCCAAATCAGGTTACCACCTCCTTCTTTTTATTCCTCTGTGCTGTCTTTGTAAATCTGTATTATAGGATCAATAACTAGAACTAGAATTATTGAGTTCAAGGACATGTGAATTTATGTTTTTATAAACCTTACCAAATTGCCCTCCATAGAGGTTGCAACAATATATACTCCTACTAAAAATGTGTATGAGTATATCTTTTCCCATACTCTCACTAGTAGTAGGTTTTATCAGAGGTACTCATTTTTAAAAATTTTTGTCATATTATGGCTTGATTTGCATTTTTTATACATTACTAACATTCTATATTTAAAAAATGTTTATTGGACATTTGTGTTCCTGTTGTGAACTACCTGGACATTTGATTTTTTTTTTTTTTTTTTTGGAGCTCTCAAGGTGAGGGGCACCTGGGTGGCTCAGTCTGTTAAGCACCCAACTCTTGATTTCCACTCAGGTCATGATCTCACGATTTGTGAGTTTGAGCTCCACATTCAGCTCTGTGCTGACGGCATGGAGTCTGCTTGGGATTCTCTCTCTGCCCCTTCCCTGCTCGAACTTTCTCTCTCTCTCCCTCTCTCTCTCAAAATAAATAAATAAACTTAAAAATAAAGCTCTCAAGGTGATTATAATATGCTTGAGAACCACAACTTAACAAGATTTAATAGCAGGTTAGATACCAGAAGAATGGGCTGTGTCCAAGATCTAGCCCAGGTGATACCATTAACGAAGAATGGAGGAGCAGTAGCTCCTCCATTAGGAAACTATATTAGGAAACTATAAATAGAATTTGGTTTTAGTTCTTCAATTTGAATTTAGGAAACTGTATTAGGAAACTATAAATAGAATTTGGTTTTAGTTCTTCAATTTGAATTTTCATAACTCCAACTTTTTTTTTTCTTTTTAACAGTTGAAATGGATGCAGTCAGAATTGAATGTTGAAGAAGTTGTAAATGACAGGAGCTGGAAGGTATTAAATAATGCTGTCTTGGAGTAAACTATGAGGGAAACTGAACTAACAAAGGGAAACCAAGGGAGGGGGTAAGGAGTCCCATAGGGCTCTCAAGAAGAATAGACATCCTTCATTTATAAGCAGCTGAAAGTTTTAACTTTGAGAAGGGTGCAGTTGGCATCCAAATATAGCCACCGTATAAAAATCAACTCTATAGTCGTATGGTAGTTTTTATGACATGTCATGGTAACAGAATTGGAGACATTTTGTATGTTTCCTAATACTAATAATGGGCATATTTGTTATTTAGGGTTATTACTAGTTAACTCAGAACCTTCAATGGCCTTATTTGTTAAAATCAGCCTTTTTGAGGCCCATTGGTTTGCATAAATTTTTATATCATTAGCTACCCTTCACAGTGACTTGCTTTCTGACATACCTGATCATGAAACTTATTTGTACATAACTTTACTGATACCTGATAATAGAGCTTTTTATGGCTGCTAGGTTCACATGTTCCTTATTGCTGCCTGCACAGTTCTGAATAGGAATTAGATTGGAGAACTAGGATTTGAGGATCAAAAAATCATAAAATGCTGACTTTAGTTGTATGAAATGGTATATCTATCTATATACCCTTCTCTAAAATTTCAAAGATTTCCAAAGGGAAAAATCTATGAAATCTGAAAGAGTGAGCTGAAAATTCTGTTTTATCCTTTGAAATTAAGCAATGGAATGAGGTTAAACACAGAGAGACGTTAACTGAACCCAAACTAGAATGTACCAACTTATAGAGCTGTGAATAAATTGCAAAATACAAATTGATTTTCTTTGCTATATCACTTTTCTTTATTTTGTCCTCTTTGACAAGATTTCCTATTCCTGCTCTTTCTACTAACACGAGAAGGTGTTTGCTACTTGAAAGATTTTGGCGATATTTGTCCATTTATGTTCTACAGAGAGATAATATTTATTCTTGGGATGGGATAGGGGAGGGGTACAATGAATATCTGATTTGAAAAACCCAGTGGAGAGGTTGGTATATGTCAAATGTAGTGGGAAGAGTGAAGCATTTTTAGATTTGATACTAGTTTTAAAGAAAATATACTCCATCCAGTCTACAAAAACCCAAGTTGTCTACTTGATTTTAAAAAAAGAAAATGTAAGCTGTGGTGCAGTAAGCCAGCAAAAGTTATGAAGGCATTTAGGAAAAAGATTTGGAGAAGCTTGGCCAAGTTATACATGTCCCAAACATTGTCCCAAGGCCACTAATCTAAAGCCTCGCCTGGTTTGAGCATTGAGAACATGAGGGAAATGTCAGGACTGGTAACTGACAAGAGATGAACTGTAAGACGAAAGGGCCAGAGAGAGTATATTTAATTTCTGCCTTTTTTTTTCTTTTATTTGTGAGTTAACACATATCAAAGAGGATATAACATGTAGAATGTAAGGAATATTAATAAAATGAACACTCTTGTATCTTCCACCCAGCTTAAGAGATTGAAGAATACCAGTACCATGAAATCTCCCTATGTAGACTTTTATTTTTATGGTAGTCCACAGTGGCCAATATAGGTTGTTGTGTGTGTGTGTGTGTGTGTGTGTGTGTGTTTTAACCTTAAAAATGATTTGTTCCTTGGAGCGCCTGGGTGGCTCAGTCGGTTAAGAGGCCGACTTCGGCTCAGGTCATGATCTCGCGGTCCGTGAGTTCGAGCCCCGCGTCGGGCTCTGTGCTGACAGCTCAGAGCCTGGAGCCTGTTTCAGATTCTGTGTCTCCCTCTCTCTGACCCTCCCCTGTTCATGCTCTGTCTCTCTCTGTCTCAAAAATAAATAAATGTTAAAAAAAAATTAAAAAAAAATGATTTGTTCCTTATGTCATTGAAGTATGAAGGTAAATTCTAAGAAGAAATGCTTTTAGATTTTTATAATTTTTTATTTGGACACTTAAAATTTTTAGACATGATTAAATATTGTTAAATATTTAAGGAGGTCACAGCCACCTCCTTTCCTTTCCTTCTAAAAGGATGATATTTACTTTTAGATATTTGCACAATTCTAAATTTATGTATGTATATACACACACACACACATTTTCCTGTTTGTTGCATATATAGAGGTGTTACTGTCCATACTTTTTTTTTCCCTTAATATATATTGGAGATCTTTTCAAATCAGAACATACAGAGCTTCCTTATTCTTTTTTATATTTGCATCATATTCCATTGAATGGCTATACTAAAATTTTTATTTAACACAGCCCCATATTGACAGGCACTGAGTATAGAATGTTCTCTTAACATTTATGATACATAATTTGTTTAGGTTTTTAGAAAGAAAGTTAAATAGGGGCGCCTGGGTGGCTCAGTTGGTTAAGCGGCCGACGTCGGCCTAGGTCATGATCTCGTGATTCGTGAGTTTGAGCCTCACATGGAGCTCTGTGCTGACAGCTCAGAGCCTGGAGCCTGCTTCAGATTCTGTGTCTCCCTCTCTCTCTGCCCCTCCCCTGCTCATGCTCTGTCTCTCTCTGTCATTCAAAAGTAAATAAATGTTAAAAAAAGTTTTTAAAAAAGAAAGCGAGTTAAATAGATCAAACATTTTATAAATTTACATAGTTTAGCAAAAGATTGATTTCCCTTTAAGTATACCTACTTGTGAGAAGGATCTGGTACTCTTTTAGAAAATCACAGCAGATATCTAAATAAAATCTACATTATAAAAGAAAAAAGCTTTATCATAAACTTATTTTTAGATATTTTTGTTTAACTGCACAAAATATGTCCAGAATATGGAATGAAAATGTTTGCTAGTTACTATTACTCAATAAGCTAGCTTGTGATGATTTTTTTCCTTGAATAATAGGAATTTTATTTAAAAGTTAAAATTGTCTTATAAATGGACTTCAAAACCTTCTGTATTTTTAGCACCTATAAGTTAGTTTGAACTGCTGAGGAGACTTCTCTGTTCCCTAAATCTGTTGACCTGGGATAAAAATGGTTTTGTCCTCCTGAACCATGCTAAATTTAATTTAGTTCCAGGCTTGATTTATACAAGATGGCTCAATGACCTTTGTTTCTGTTTAAATATTTTAGGTGTTCAATGAACGCTGCCGAATTCACTTCAAGCCTCCAAAGAATGAATAAAAAGATACTTTTTTATAAAAGGACCGGGACATCTCATAAGAGCTAAGCATGACAGATATCAACAAGGTGGGCTTCCTAGGATGATTTCTGAGCCAACAGTCCAAGACCTTTTGTTGATTTCAGCCCCACTTAGCCAAGACCTTAAGTACAAATAATTCTGATAATTATGGAAAAATCAACTGCTATTTTATACTGATTCTGTAAAAAAAAAAAAAAAAAATGTTTTGTAACTATTAAAATAATTTTCTGACTCAGTGTACATATTTATTTGATTGTTTTCCAAGTTGAGATCATAAGTTCTTAGAATTTAAATACGGTTTCAGTGTCTGATTTTATTTGTATTATACCTTTTCGATTTTTACAAATTTATTGGCAAGAATGTGGACCTTTTTTGGTCACTGATAATTTTATCCTTTTATTTATGTTTGTGGGGTTTATTGCTCCCATTAAGTAAGAGGGCAATATTATAAGCTGGAAACTGTCCAAAGAAACTTTCTTTTGATACCTTAACTTGTTTTCATATGCAAAAACTAATTTTGGGTGGAATTTTCCTGGAGACAATATTTCTATGGATAATGAAAACTGTAAAATAAATCTGGGAAAGGCAGAGGAGGTCTTGCATGATAGTATTCAAATGAATCAGTAAACCTATCATTGTAGAATTCAGTCATTGCAGGAAAAGCACTTTCTAGTACAGGATGACTTTATTAGTTTTCTGTTGCTGCTTAACAAATTACCACAGTTTAGCAGTGTAAAATCACATACTGTTTATCTGTTTACAGTTCTGTAGGTCACAAGTCCAGGACTGGGTTCTCTGCTTGGGGTCACATAGGCTGAAATCAAGTCAGGTAGGCTGGGCTCTTGTTTGGCGCCTCTACAGAGAGAATGTGTTTCTAGGCTTATTCAGTTTGTTGGCAGAATTCAGATCCGTGTGGGTGTAGGACTCATGTCCCCATTTCCTTGCTATTATCATAGGCCACTCTAAGTTCCTAGAAACTATCCACAGTTTTTGGCACATGGTCCACTCCTTCTAGCTAGCAATAGTGCATTGAATTCTTCTCATTCTTGGAATCTGACTTCCTGTTTTGCTATAAACCAGACAAATTCTGCTTTCAAAAGGTCTATGTGATTAGATTAGGCTTGCTCTGACAATCTTCTTTTGACCCAAAGTCAAATGATTATAGCCTTAATCATACCTGCAAATCCATTTTGCCAAGTAAGGTAACATCACAGATGTAATATCTGATGTTCACAGTCTTAAAGGATTAGAGTGGGACATCTTGGAGAGCTATTTTAGGATTCTGCCTACCATAATTTAAACAAGCCATCTGGCTCTGGCACAGTTAGATTGACCAACTGGGTTGTAGGTAGGCATGTGTGTTGTGTGTGTGGACCCTCATCAAGTTATGCATTTAGAAGTGAGCAATAAAGGTATAAAGTGCTCACCGTTCTTTCAACAGATCTTTTGAGCACTTACTGTGTGCGTCAGATACCATCTTAAGTGTTGGGGATATTAATAAAATCCACTTTTGTGGAGATTATAATCTAGTCTTTTTAATAAGGAAAAGTGTCTTAGGACCAGCAGTATAAAAGATTTTCTATAGGACTTAAAGTGAATGGTGCCTGACAGAAAGCTGATGTTTAATTTTTTTTTCTTGCATTTATATCTTTCAATTGAAAGGACACATGCCAGAAAAAAAAGTAAGGTTCAATAAAGATCTTCCTGATGCTCAGGAGGGAATTGAAAAACAATCCCTGGAAAGGATTCATAACAGCTTTTTCAGAAGTTCAGGTCTGCTAAAATACTATCTAGCTAATCCAATTATGTTACTAGGATGCCTGAATAATCCCAATGTAACATGAAAAATGTGCAATTATGGCAATGAGTGACTTTTAGTATAATGAATATTAACATATTTAGTTTGTGATGAATGGCATTTAAAGCCTCAAATATAAAGAGAAAGGGATAGCACACTGTTCTTGAAAGTTGATTTGCCTGCTGAAAGTGTCTTGCATATAATTGCTCCCTTAACAATAATAGTTGATTTTGTTGGCTTGAAGGGTAGATAGGATTTAGCTAGAGGGAGAGGGAGAAGAAATGGAGTGCAAAAGTTCAGAGATGAGTTTGATTCTTTCTTGGCAGGACTAGCCATAGAAGAAACACCAATGGTAATCTACTTTAACAAGTATTTTAGTGTCTCACATATTCTAGGCACTGTTAGCCAGTACTAATACATCACTAGAAAAAACATAAAAAACGCCCGCTCTTAAAGAACTTACATGTGTTGAAGGGAGACAGACAATAGTAAAGAAGTAAATTATATAGTTTGCTAAAAGGTGATAAAGCTACATACCAAAAAAAGAGAATCTGGAAGGGGGAGGGGAGAGTGGGTGGCAAATGACTGATTTCAGCTGATTAGAGAATATTATAATGCCTTTGTCTTTGAAAAGCTGATTTAAATAGAGACAAACATACCAAGTAAGTGCGGTAATAAAAAGGAAGTTTTCTAATAAGTTATTCTCTCTCTCTTTTTTAAGTAAGCTCTGTACCGAGCGTGGGGCTCAGACTCATAATACCAAGATCAAGAGCCATATGCTCTACCAACTGAGGCAGTCAGGTGCTCTGCTCATTCTCTGTTTTACGTTGTGCTTCAAAGATAACTGGTTTGGGAAATGGTATGATAATGTACCCAGTGCCACTGCAGTAGTCTCTGCTTGTGTGCCGTCCTACCTATTTAAGACCATGCAGGGATAAACAGGGATAAAACATTAGTTCAACATGTGGTCTCATTTCAAATCAAGAAAAATGAATATTCTGCCTAGAGTTATGTGAGCATCAAATGTTAGCGATTACTTAGGTTACTCCTAATTTCTGTGTGGACTTAGCCTACCAGTTAAGCCTTGATTGTCTCTTAGAAAAAAAAAAAACAAACAACAAAACACTGCTTATATACTTGAGCGTGAATATTGAAGAATAAAGAAAATAGTCAAAAAGTGACTACTGATAGCGACAGCGTTTCTAGAAGAAGCCTAATTTACCCAACAGCATTATTTTGGGGGAGGAAACACAACATGTTAATGAGGTTTAAGCCAAGATAGCTCCCAGCTTCTGAATGCAGTGGCCAGCTGAGAGTAATCCCTGTAAAAAGGAAGAGGACTTAGCCTAGGTGAATTTGTGGATCTCCTGATGCATTAAGAAAGGGCAGCAAATCCACTGGCTCTTAAAGATAGTTGCTGTAGATGGAGTGGTTTTTCCACTCCAATTTTAAAAACTGGCAGGCAAAATTTGACTCCTGCTTAAAATTCTTCAGTGGCTTCTCCCCAAGGATAAGTACCAAGTTCTTAAAATGGCTTTTGAAGTCCTTTGTGCTCTGGCTCCTGCTTACTTCTAACCTCATCCCTCTCTACAATGTACTTTATTCCCCAACTACTTCTGTTTCCAGAAAAGACCTAGTGTTACATCAGAACTTCAGCACATGCACTCTTTTCCCTGGCCAACTTCTACCCATGCTTCATGTCTCAGCTATCGCTTCTTTCAGGAAGCCTTTTCTGACCTCTCAAATACAACTTAGGGGTCCTTATTATGTGCTCCCATGATAAACACCTCTATCATGATCTTTATCATGCTCTTCAATTACTGGTTTACCTCTACCCCACCAGTTTTTGAGGGCTGGTGCTGTGGAGTACTCAGTGCTTGGGATAATTAGGCCTGAGACACTGCTAGTTTTCTACCCTACATCCATTTTCCTCTTCCTGATCAATAAAATCCTGATTTTGTCTGTAGCGGCAGTGTGCCCATTTTCCCTTGCAGCCCCAGATAGCAGTGAGGTAGTTTTTGATTTATAAGCAGAAGACTGTTGGGGTATTTTTGGGAAACTTTCCTGATACAGGCATTGTCCTTTCTTCCTTTTCCCTGGAGTATGGTTAGGGTTCCTAGAAATAAGAAGGATGAGGGCTGTTTGCTCATGGTGGTGATGAACATGAAGATAAAAACCACGTGTTGAGGATGGCTGAACCGAAAGACAGAAGGAGACTGGATCCTTGATGGCATTGTGGCTTGCCATTCCAGCCCTAGGCTATCTGTCTCCAGACTTGTTATTAAGTGAGGGCAGGAATTTGTAGTTTATTCATTCAGGGCTATATCAAGAGTGGTTAACTTATTTCGTTAAGCCTTTATGTTTAGGATTCTGTTACATGGAGCCAAATGCAGCCCATAAGTGATATGTTCAATGAACGAACAGTATACTACTTACTAATAATAGCTCATTTGTTCATTGCTTACTACAGATTAGGCATCATTTTAAGTATTTTACATGATTGTCATATTTAGGAGATGAACTTTGGGAGATTCTAATAGGGAAAGGCTAGAGAAGACCAGGCCCTATATGAAGGAATGGCCAGAAGTGTG
Organism: Prionailurus bengalensis; assembly: GCF_016509475.1. Taxonomy (NCBI): domain Eukaryota; kingdom Metazoa; phylum Chordata; class Mammalia; order Carnivora; family Felidae; genus Prionailurus; species Prionailurus bengalensis. The sequence continues at coordinate 68,337,566 of NC_057350.1, read as the reverse complement.
AGAAGGAATTTGGGGGAAATTCATCTTCTTTCCATAAGAAGAGTGCCTTAACATTAAGAGCTAATCCAACCAGGACCTATTCATTACCTCCTAATGATTTGGGTCAGATCTCATTTAAATATTGCAACACATAAATGCAGGTTTGTTTGGGTTTTTTTTTTCCTTCCTTCCTTCCTTTTTTTTTTTGCACAATTGTTAAACCTACATTAAATCCCCCCCCCTCTCTCGCCCCCCTCTAATCAATCATGCCTTACTTCTCTAAGGACAAAATATTCCTGTCTGTCTGTCCATCCATCCATCCATTCCTCCATCCATACGTCTGCCATGTGGATCAGATACCAGCTACACCACAGTCCATTCTAGGGAAGACTCTGGTCCACAGCTCTTACTGAAAAATCCCTCTTTGTAGCCAATTTTACACTATGCTGATTCCACCAGGGCTGCACAACTGCCCAAGAACTGCCAAGCCTTAAGTTGGGCCAGTGTCTGAGGACATGTCCTGGGTCAGGAAGGTGATCTGGACAATTAAATTCTTAAAAGGTTTGAACCAAGAAATACTGAGTAAATGATGTAGTTAGCAGTGGAAAGAAAGCTAAGCTAGAAGGAAAGTGATGAGGTGCAATAGAAACCATGATGGTCCAGTGTTCTGAGAAAGCAGGAGCTGTGAGGATGCACGCCATGAAGCAGAGAAAATTGTACAGAAGAAAGAATGCCAATTAGAGCTGGTAGAAAAGTGGACAGAGACAGATGCAGACAGCTGCTTGGGAAATAGCTGAGCCCATTAATAATGGAACTCAAGAGTAAAAACCCATATCCATAGCTCCTCAGGTTCTTAGAGCTGCCTTGGATTCTGCTTCTTGGATCTCCAGTTGTGAGACCCAGTTCTATATGGATCCCCCTTCACAAGCCCTGGTTGTTTGGCATGTCCTAGATTCCTAAGCAGATGCATCTTTATGATAAATCCCCGCATTACATAAAATAAATTAAGTTCTCTTGAATCAAAGGAGCCTATCAAGAATGTTCCCACTGAGTCAGGTGGCCAACCAGTGTCTCCCTGTTCAAGCAATCCATTGACATTAGGACAATTTTTCCTTATCCAGTACTTCCTCATATTGTCCGTTAAAGCACAGGTACGTGCTTGGATAGTTCCTTGGGAGAAACTCCTCACTGTGCCTGAACTTCCAAGTTCCAACAAGGGAAGCCTCAGAATCTTTCAGGGTCCAGGATGAGTCTTTTGCTTTTTTCTAAAATAAGAAACCAGGCAGAAAATGATAGATTCACTCCCTCAGGTAAGTGAAGAAACCTGTTGCCCAAGACAGAAACAGCAACAGAAAGGCATTGCCTAAACCCCTGAGTAGTATCATGACAATACTGGTCATTTAAAAACACAGTCTTTGGCAGAGAATTTGGGAGGGCCTGACAGACAGCTGCGGTTGAGTCTTTCACCCTTGCAAGGCAAGAGTACATTCAGTTTCTCTCTTTGGGGTTATACAAAATAATTTTTGCAGTAGAGTACAAATTCTTGCTCCCAGATTCCATTTCAAATTTGGTTGGGGGAAATACTTCAGAAATGCAATTTTCCCTTTGATTGCAATGGTAGTGTATAGGAAGGTAGGGTTTTTTTTGGGGGGAGAAGCTTTATTTGGATAAGCCTTAAATGGCCAATGACCTTTTGAAGACTTTCCATCAGCTGGATAACCTACAGTTATTCAGTTATAGATATATTTTCTGTTATTCTGGGAATCCCAACAGTTCTTGGGAAATGTCTAAGTGTTCAAATACCATTTCTTTAGGTTTTTTTCTTAAGTTTATTTATTTATTTATTTTGAGAGATTATAGAGTTTGTTTATTTAGTGTGTGCATATGCAAGCAGGGTGGGGGGAAGGAGAGAGAGAATCCCAAGCAGGCTCCACACTGTCAATGCAGAGCCGGATGTGGGGCTCAAACTCACAAACCAAACTGTGAGGTCATGACCTGAGCCAAAGCTGGACACTTAATGGACTCAGAGCACTCAGGTGCCCTCCACTTACTTAGTTTTTAAAATAAGCCACTCCCTTTAAAAAATTATCTTCCATGTTAAAATTGTTTTTTAAAAAAAGTTTAGTTTTTCAACAATAGTAAAATCTTTCAACAATATTTCTAAAACGTTTCAACAACATAAATGAAAAATTATTTTCACACTGTTTTTATTTTACTTGGACTAAACAGATTTGGGTCACATTTTCTGATTTTTTTTTTTTTCTGTTTTCATCATCTTGTTATATGTTGGTCTCAGCTTATCAATAACTAATGTTGTGACTGGACCAGCACTTGGAGTTCTTATTATAATTGCAAGATACCCTTCAGCCCTTTAGCAATAACTATCAGAAAACTTTGGGGGGGAAACTTTATTACTTATAAGACCTGGAAATTACATAGCATACCTAGGGCCACAAAGCAAAGTGACAGGGATAGAGAAAGTGACATTGTACATTCTGGAGTTCTGCTTTTATTGGTGTTGAGGGTGGGGGCCTAGGGTTTTGCGGGCTCACTCTTTATTGGTGAATTTAAAATGTAAGAGTGGAAATCTAAAGCATGGGAAGAGAGAAAGAAAACAAGTGGCCCAAATTGTTCGTTATTTAAATTAACCAAGATGTCTAAAACAAGGGAGCCCACATTTGGGGGAGGCAGCTTGGTTCTTTAGCTAGTCTGTGTTTGTTCCAGATAGCCGTCTTAGAAAAGGATGAGTCTTTGAAGTGGATGCCTCACCAAAGCTTATGTCAGGCACTCACATTACAAAAGCAAAACAAACAAACAACTGTCAGGGTTTACCCTACACATTTATTTAGTTTTTTTTTTTAATTTTTTTTTTCAACGTTTATTTTTTGGGGGACAGAGAGAGACAGAGCATGAATGGGGGAGGGGCAGAGAGAGAGGGAGACACAGAATCGGAAACAGGCTCCAGGCTCTGAGCCATCAGCCCAGAGCCCGACGCGGGGCTTGAACTCACGGACCGCGAGATCGTGACCTGGCTGAAGTCGGACGCTTAACTGACTGCGCCACCCAGGTGCCCCTTTTTTTTTAATTTTTAAAAAAGTTTATTTTTTGACAGTGAGAGAGAGCAAGCAAGGGAAGCAGTAAAGGAGAGGGAGAGAGAGAATCCCAAGCAGGCTCTGCATTGTCATTGCAGAGACCGATGAGGGGCTTGAACTTACAAACCGAGAGATCATGACCCCAGCCATAATCAAGAGTCAGATGCCCAACTGACTGAGCCACCCAGGGGCCCTATTCTGTTTTTAACCTACTATTGGATAGAGAAGTCTTTTGTAATACATTTTAAGCTTTGAAATATATTTTCAGTTCTGTTAAGGCAAATATTTTTCCTTTTTCCTTTATATCACTGGAGTATTCAACCCTGGCTGACATAAGAATCATCTAAACTCTCAGATTCTTATTCAATTGGTCTGCATGGAGCCCAATTTGGGACTTTAAAAAATTTATAAATTAAGTGATTCTAATATGCAGGGATGATTGGGAATCATTGCACACATTACTTGATCTTTTCTTCTGTTTATTCCTTTTTGTTACTATGTTCTTGCTAATATGAAGTCTACTTAACCAGCAAGAGGATATGTTTATTCATTTATTCAAAACTTTTATTTCTGACAGCAAAGAGCTGTAATTGTCTTTGCATATGTTCTGCATGTCCATTATTAGAGTAATTCTTAAACATGTGGTATATTCAAATTAGTATATACCAAAATCAGGATAAAGTACAAATAAATCCAATCAATCTGATTATAGAGTTTTGTATATCCTTCACCAGCTAGCTGCTCTGAGTTTATAGCTGCAGATGTTTGTGCCCATCTTTGCATTGTTCAAAACAGGATTCTTATTATTAGGCCAGTGGGATCATTTCTGATAGTCCTTGTTACCTAAGAACCCTATGGCATTAATATTAGCCAGCCAGTAGAGATTTTTTCGTTCACTGATTGAACTTTATATCTATGTGCTAGGAGCTGAAGGCAGATAAATAGGATAGTTTATTATGAAATATCTAGCAGTGGTTATAAAATATACATATATATATATATATATATATACATATATATACATATACATATATACATATGTATATACATATACATATACATATACATATATATATATATGTATACATATATATACATACATATACATATACATATACATATATATACATATACATATATATATATATATATATATATATATGAATATATATATTCACTATTTCAAGCTCCCCCTTACCTCCTACAAGGGTTGGAATAGCTGAGCAAATGAATTCTGAGCTTGTGTTAGTGGAGTGTAGGGGTTAAGGGCATTGTTCCTGGAGGCAAATAGCCTGGGATCATATCTTCACTTTATTAACTAGCCGTGAGGCATTGGGCAGTAACTTAGCCTCTGTACACTCAGTCTTCTGTAAAGAGGGGATAATAACAATATTTATCTCATGAGGTTGTTATGTGAATTAAATGAGTTATATGTGTAAAGTCTTTAGAACACTATCTGGTATATAATAAGCACTTAATATATACAATTATTATATGGGGGCAGGGTTGGCAAGTGGCACTACTAGGGTGATGAACAGAGTACAGAACACAGAGGGAGACATTATTTAGGGCATCTTTAAAACAAATGTCCTCTTTTCCTTTCTCTTTCCCTCCTTTCTCCTTCCCTTTCTTCCACTTCTTCCTTTCCTCTCCTTCCTGACAAGTCAGCCCAAAATCCATTAGGTAGGCCCAAGGAAGGAATACTATGGACAATCATATGCCAATAGATTAGATAATACAGATGAAATCAACAAGCTTTTAGAAAGGCACGATATCAAAAACCAACTCAAGGAGAAAAAGTCAACTAAATAGACCTAAAACAAGAAAAGAGATTAAATTAAGTAATCAAAAACTTCCCATAAAGAAAAGCCCAGGCCCAAATAGCTTCACTGCTACATTCTACCAAACATTTAAAGAAGAATTAATACCAGTCTACAGAAACTCTTCCAAAAAGCAGAAGAGAGAGGAAAACTTTTCAACTCATTCTATGAGACAAAGTATTACCTAGTATTACCTAGATATGAAAGCCAAACATACATCACAAGGAAACTACAGATTAATATCTCTCATAATTATGGATGCAAAAAATCCTTAGCAAGATGCTAGCAAACCAAATCTAGCACATAAAAAAGAATTATATACCATGACTACATGGGACTCATTCTAGGAATGTTAGGTTGATTTAACATTCAGAAATCAATTAGGGGTGCCTGGGTAGCTCAGTTGGTTAAGCATTTGACTTTTGACCTCAGCTTAGGTCATGATCTCATGGTAGTGAGATTGAGCCCCAAGTCAGTCTCCATCCTGGGCATGGAGTCTGCTTAAGATTATCTCTCCATCTCCCTGTGCCCTTCCCCTGCTTGCGTACTCTCTCTCTCTCTCTCTCTTTCAAAAAAAAAAAAAAATTTAATTAATGTAATACACTATAGGGAAAGAATAAAAAGCAAAGCCACATGAACATCTTAATACATGCAGAAAAAAAAACATTTGACAAAATTCAATATCCTCTCATAATTAAAAAAAAATACTAAAAAAACTAGAAGAAAATGTCATCATCTTGATAAAGGCATCTACTGAAAACCCCGCAGCTAACTTTGCACTAAATAGTGAATGACTGGATGCTTTCCCACTGAGATCAGGAACAAGACAATGATACACATTCTCACCACTTCTATTTAACTTTGTACCAAAGGTTACAGTGTGATTAGGAAGAAATAAAAGATATCCATACTGGAAAGGAAGAAGTAAAACTATCTCTTTTTGCAGATGACATGATCTTGTTGTATATGAAAATCTTAAGAGGGGTGCCTGGGTGACTCAGTCCACTAAGCTTCCAGCTTCAGCTCGGGTCATGATCTCATGAGTCCAAGCCCCACGTTAGGCTCTGTACTGACGGTGTGGAGCCTGTTTCAGATTCTGTCTCTCTTTCTCTCTCTGCCCTTCCTCTGCTTGCACTCTCTCTCTCTTGCTCTCAAAAATAAACAAACAAACAAACAAAAAATCCTAAGAAATCTACCAGTAAACAAGTTCAGCAATATTGAAGAATTCAAGACTAATATACACAAAAAATTGATTGCATTTCTATACACATGCAATGAACAAGCTAAAATGAAATTAAGAAAACAATTTCATTTACAATAGCATCCATAGAATAAAATACTTAGAAATAAGTTTAACAAATAAGTGCAAAACTTATACTCTGAAAACTATAAAACATTGTTGAAAGAAATTACAGAAAATGTGCATATTTGAGGAAACATCCCATGTTCATGGATTAGAAGGTTTAATATTGTTAAAATGACACTATTCCTTAAATTGATCTACAGGTTCAACTTAATTCCTATCAGAATCCGAGAAGACTTCTTTGTAGAAATTTATAACTTGATTCTAAAATTCATATAGAAATTCAAAGGATCCAGAAGAACCAAAACATTCTTGAAAGAGAAGAGCAAAATTGGAGGATTCACACTTGTTGATTTCAAAATTTACTACAAAGCAACAGTAACCAAGAAAGTGTGGTACTGGCGTAAGGAAAGACATGTAGATTAATGGAACAGAATTGAAGGTCTAGAAGTAAATTTATGTGCCTGTGAGCAACTGGTTTTAACAAGGATGCCAAGACCATTCAATGTAGAAATGAACAGTATTTTCAACAAACGGTGGTGGAACAACTAGATAGCCACTTGCAGAAGAAGCAAATTGGATCCTTTCCTCATACTATTTATAAAAATTAAGGGGTGCCTGGGTGGCTCAGTTGGTTAAGTGTCTGACTCTTGGTTTCGGTTCAGGTTATGATCTCACAGTTTCATGAGTTTGAGCCCCACATCTAGCTCTGCTCTGACAATGTGGGGCTTGCTTGGGATTCTCTCTCTCTCCCTCTCTCTCTCTCTGCCCCTCCCCCACTCATGCTGTCTCCATCTATCTCATATAAATAAATTAAAAAATTAACTCAAAAGGGATCAAACACCTAAATGTAAATATTAAAACTACACAACTTTGAGGCTCCTGGGTAGCTCAGTGGGTTAAGTATCTGACTTTGGCTCAGGTCATGATCTTGTGGTTTGTGGGTTCGAGCCCCGGGTCAGACTCTGTGCTGACAGCTCAGAGCCTGGAGCCTGTTTCAGATTCTGTGTCTCCCCCTCTCTCTGCCCCTCCCATGCTCATGCTCTTTCTCTGTCTCTCAATAATAAATAAACATTTAAAAATTAAAAAAAAAACTACACAACTTTTAATAGAAAACATGGGAGTAGATCATTATGTGCTTGGATTTGGCAAAAGACCCTTAGATTTGACACCAAAAGTACAACCACAAAAGAAAAAAAAAGATAATTTGGAGTTCATTAAAATTAAAAACTTTGACACTTCAAAGGTCAGCATCAAAAAGTAAAAAGAACCACAGAATGGGAGAAAATATTTACAAATCATATATCTGATAAGGGGCTTGTACCCAAAATGTGTGAAGAACTCTTACAACTCAATAATAAAGATAAACAGCCTGATTAAAAAAATGGGGAAAGGATCTGAATAGACATTTCTCCAAGGAAGATATGCAAATGGATAATAAGTTCATGAAAGGATACTTGACATCATTTGTCATCAGGGAAATGCAAATCAAAACCATAATACAATATCACTTCATACCCTTCAGGATGATTTGACTCAAATAGGCAGATAATAACAAGTGTCGAGAATGTGGAAAAATTCAAATCCTCCTACACTGCTGTTGGGAATGTAAAATGGTGCATCTACTTTGGAAAATGGTCTGTAAGTTCTTGAACAATTAAACATATAGAGTTACCATATGAGGGGCTGAGGGAAGATGGTGGCGTAGGACACGCTGGGCTCATTGCGCGTCCTGCTGATCACTTAGATTCCACCTACACCTGCCTAAATAACCCAGAAAACCGCCAGAGGATTAGCAGAATGGAGTCTCCAGAGCCCAGCACAGACGAGAGGCCCACAGAAGAGGGTAGGAAGGGCGGCGAGGCGGTGCGCGCTCCACGGACTGGTGGGAGGGAGCCGGGGTGGAGGGGCGGCTCGCCGGCCAAGCAGAGCCCCCGAGTCTGGCTGGCAAAAGCGGAGGGGCCTGACGGACTGTGTTCCGACAGCAAGCGCGACTTAGCGTCTGGGAGGTCATAAGTTAACAGCTCTGCTCGGAAAGCGGGAAGGCTGGAGGACAAAGGGAGGGAGAGCTGCTGAGCCCACGGATGACAGAGCTCAGTTTGGTGGGGAACAAAGGCGCTCGCCAGCACCATCTCCCCCGCCCATCCCCCAGCCAAAATCCCAAAGGGAACCAGTTCCTGCTAGGGAACTTGCTCCCTCCGCGCAAACACCCAACTCTGTGCTTCTGTGGAGCCAAACCTCCGGCAACGGATCTGACTCCCTCCCGCTGCCACAGGGCCCCTCCTGAAGTGGATCACCTAAGGAGAAGCGAGCTAAGCCTGCCCCTCGTGCCCCCCGTGCACCTTGCCTAACCACCCCAGCTAATACGCCAGATCCCCAGCATCACAAGCCTGGCAGTGTGCAAGTAGCCCAGACGGGCCACGCCACCCCACAGTGAATCCCGCCCCTAGGAGAGGGGAAGAGAAGGCACACACCAGTCTGACTGTGGCCCCAGCGGTGAGCTGGGGGCAGACATCAGGTCTGACTGCGGCCCCGCCCACCAACTCCAGTTACACACCACAGCACAGGGGAAGTGCCCTGCAGGTCCTCACCACTCCAGGGACTATCCAAAATGACCAAACGGAAGAATTCCCCTCAGAAGAATCTCCAGGAAATAACAACAGCTAATGAACTGATCAAAAAGGATTTAAATAATATAACAGAAAGTGAATTTAGAATAATAGTCATAAAATTAATTGCTGGGCTTGAAAACAGTATAGAGGACAGCAGAGAATCTCTTGCTACAGAGATCAAGGGACTAAGGAACAGTCACGAGGAGCTGAAAAGCTCTTTAAACGAAATGCAAAACAAAATGGAAACGACGACAGCTCGGATTGAAGAGGGAGAGGAGAGAATAGGTGAACTAGAAGATAAAGTTATGGAAAAAGAGGAAGCTGAGAGAAAGAGAGATAAAAAAATCCAGGAGTATGAGGGGAAAATTAGAGAACTAAGTGATACACTAAAAAGAAATAATATATGCATAATTGGTATCCCAGAGGAGGAAGAGAGAGGGAAAGGTGCTGAAGGGGTACTTGAAGAAATTATAGCTGAGAACTTCCCTGAACTGGGGAAGGAAAAAGGCATTGAAATCCAAGAAGCACAGAGAACTCCCTTCAGACGTAACTTGAATCGATCTTCTGCACGACATATCATAGTGAAACTGGCAAAATACAAGGATAAAGAGAAAATTCTGAAAGCAGCAAGGGATAAACGTGCCCTCAGATATAAAGGGAGACCTATAAGACTCGTGACTGATCTCTCTTTTGAAACTTGGCAGGCCAGAAAGAATTGGCACGATATCTTCAGTGTGCTAAACAGAAAAAATATGCAGCCGAGAATCCTTTATCCAGCAAGTCTGTCATTTAGAATAGAAGGAGAGATAAAGGTCTTCCCAAACAAACAAAAACTGAAGGAATTTGTCACCACTAAACCCGCCTTACAAGAGATCCTAAGGGGGATCCTGTGAGACAAAGTACCAGAGACATCACTACAAGCATAAAACATACAGACATCACAATGACTCTAAACCCGTATCTTTCTATAATAACACTGAATGTAAATGGATTAAATGCGCCAACCAAAAGACATAGGGTATCAGAATGGATAAAAAAACAAGACCCATCTATTTGCTGTCTACAAGAGACTCATTTTAGACCTGAGGACACCTTTAGATTGAGAGTGAGGGGATGGAGAACTATTTACCATGCTACTGGAAGCCAAAAGAAAGCTGGAGTAGCCATACTTATATCAGACAAACTAGACTTTAAATTAAAAGCTGTAACAAGAGATGAAGAAGGGCATTATATAATAATTACAGGGTCCATCCATCAGGAAGAGCTAACAATTATAAATGTCTATGCACCGAATACAAGAGCCCCCAAATATATAAAACAATTACTCATAAACATAAACAACCTTATTGATAAGAATGTGGTAATTGCAGGGACTTCAACACCCCACTTACAGAAATGGATAGATCATCTAGACACACGGTCAATAAAGAAACAAGGGCCCTGAATGATACATTGGATCAGATGGACTTGACAGATATATTTAGAACTCTGCATCCCAAAGCAACAGAATATACTTTCTTCTCGAGTGCACATGGAACATTCTCCAAGATAGATCATATACTGGGTCACAAAACAGCCCTTCATAAGTTTACAAGAATTGAAATTATACCATGCATACTTTCAGACCACAATGCTACGAAGCTTGAAATCAACCACAGGAAAAAGTCTGGAAAACCTCCAAAAGCGTGGAGGTTAAAGAACACCCTACTAACGAATGAGTGGGTCAACCAGGCAATTAGAGAAGAAATTAAAAAATATATGGAAACAAACGAAAATGAAAATACAACAATCCAAACGCTTTGGGACGCAGCAAAGGCAGTCCTGAGAGGAAAATACATTGCAATCCAGGCCTATCTCAAGAAACAAGAAAAATCCCAAATACAAAATCTAACAGCACACCTAAAGAAAATAGAAGCAGAACAGCAAAGGCAGCCTAAACCCAGCAGAAGAAGAGAAATAATAAAGATCAGAGCAGAAATAAACAATATAGAATCTAAAAAAACTGGAGAGCAGATCAACGAAACCAAGAGTTGGTTTTTTGAAAAAATAAACAAAATTGACAAACCTCTAGCCAGGCTTCTCAAAAAGAAAAGGGAGATGACCCAAATAGATAAAATCATGAATGAAAATGGAATTATTACAACCAATCCCTCAGAGATACAAACAATTATCAGGGACTACTATGAAAAATTATATGCCAACAAATTGGACAACCTGGAAGAAATGGACAAATTCCTAAACACCCACACTCTTCCAAAACTCAATCAGGAGGAAATAGAAAGCTTGAACAGACCCATAACCAGCGAAGAAATTGAACTACAGGCCAATATTCCTGATGAATATGGATGCAAAAATTCTCAATAAGATACTAGCAAATCGAATTCAACGGCATATAAAAAGAATTATTCACCATGATCAAGTGGGATTCATTCCTGGGATGCAGGGCTGATTCAACATTTGCAAATCAATCAACGTGATACATCACATTAACAAAAAAAAAGAGAAGAACCATATGATCCTGTCAATCGATGCAGAAAAGGCCTTTGACAAAATCCAGCACCCTTTCTTAATAAAAACCCTTGAGAAAGTCGGGATAGAAGGAACATACTTAAAGATCATAAAAGCCATTTATGAAAAGCCCACAGCTAACATGATCCTCAACGGGGAAAAACTGAGAGCTTTTTCCCTGAGATCAGGAACACGACAGGGATGCCCACTCTCACTGCTGTTGTTTAACATAGTGTTGGGAGTTCTAGCATCAGCAATCAGACAACAAAAGGAAATCAAAGGCATCAAAATTGGCAAAGATGAAGTCAAGCTTTCGCTTTTTGCAGATGACATGATATTATACATGGAAAATCCAATAGACTCCACCAAAAGTCTGCTAGAACTGATACATGAATTCAGCAAAGTTGCAGGATACAAAATCAATGTACAGAAATCAGTTGCCTTCTTATACACTAACAATGAAGCAATAGAAAGACAAATAAAGAAACTGATCCCATTCACAATTGCACCAAGAAGCATAAAATACCTAGGAATAAATCTAACCAAAGATGTAAAGGATCTGTATGCTGAAAACTATAGAAAGCTTATGAAGGTAATTGAAGAAGATTTAAAGAAATGGAAAGACATTCCCTGCTCATGGATTGGAAGAATAAATATTGTCAAATGTCAATACTACCCAAAGCTATCTACACATTCAATGCAATCCCAATCAAAATTGCACGAGCATTCTTCTCGAAACTAGAACAAGCAATCCTAAAATTCATATGGAACCACAAAAGGCCCCGAATAGCCAAAGGAATTTTGAAGAAGAAGACCAAAGCAGGAGGCATCACAATCCCAGACTTTAGCCTCTACTACAAAGCTGTCATCATCAAGACAGCATGGTATTGGCACCAAAACAGACACATAGACCAATGGAATAGAATAGAAACCCCAGAACTAGACCCACAAACGTATGGCCAACTCATCTTTGACAAAGCAGGAAAGAACATCCAATGGAAAAAAGACAGCCTCTTTCACAAATGGTGCTGGGAGAACTGGACAGCAACATGCAGAAGGTTGAAACTAGACCACTTTCTCACACCATTCACAAAAATAAACTCAAAATGGATAAAGGACCTGAATGTGAGACAGGAAACCATCAAAACCTTAGAGGAGAAAGCAGGAAAAGACCTCTCTGACCTCAGCCGTAGCAATCTCTTACTCGACACATCCCCAAAGGCAAGGGAATTAAAAGCAAAAGTGAATTACTGGGACCTTATGAAGATAAAAAGCTTCTGCACAGCAAAGGAAACAACCAACAAAACTAAAGGCAACCAACGGAATGGGAAAAGATATTTGCAAATGACATATCGGACAAAGGGCTAGTATCCAAAATCTATAAAGAGCTCACCAAACTCCACACCCGAAAAACAACCCAGTGAAGAAATGGGCAGAAAACATGAATAGACACTTCTCTAAAGAAGACATCCGGATGGCCAACAGGCACATGAAAAGATGTTCAACGTCGCTCCTTATCAGGGAAATACAAATCAAAACTACACTCAGGTATCACCTCACGCCAGTCAGAGTGGCCAAAATGAACAAATCAGGAGACTATAGATGCTGGCGAGGATGTGGAGAAACGGGAACCCTCTTGCACTGTTGGTGGGAATGCAATTTGGTGCAGCCGCTCTGGAAAGCAGTGTGGAGGTTCCTCAGAAAATTAAAAATAGACCTACCCTATGACCCAGCAATAGCACTGCTAGGAATTTATCCAAGGGATACAGGAGTATGATGCATAGGGGCACTTGTACCCCAATGTTTATAGCAGCACTCTCAACAATAGCCAAATTGTGGAAAGAGCCTAAATGTCCATCAACTGATGAATGGATAAAGAAATTGTGGTTTATATACACAATGGAATACTACGTGGCAATGAGAAAAAATAAAATATGGCCTTTTGTAGCAACGTGGATGGAACTGGAGAGTGTGATGCTAAGTGAAATAAGCCATACAGAGAAAGACAGATACCATATGGTTTCACTCTTATGTGGATCCTGAGAAACTTAACAGAAACCCATGGGGGAGGGGAAGGAAAAAAAAAAAAAAGAGGTTAGAGTGTGAGAGAGCCAAAGCATAAGAGACTCTTAAAAACTGAGAAGAAACTGAGGGTTGATGGGGGGTGGGAGGGAGGGGAGGGTGGGTGATGGGTATTGAGGAGGGCACCTTTTGGTATGAGCACTGGGTGTTGCATGGAAACCAATTTGACAATAAATTTCATGTATTAAAAAAAAAAGAGTTACCATATGAAACAATTTCACTCTTAGGTATATACCCAAGAGAAATGAAAATATGTATGGAGAAAAAATATGTGCAAATGTTTATACATTGTTCATTACATTGTTCATAATAGTCAAAGCAACTCAAATATTTATCAACTGATAAATGATAAACAAAATGTAGTATGTCCATATAATTGAATATTATTTGGCCATAAAATGGAATAAAACATTGGCACATGCTACAACATAGATGAATCTCAAAAACATTATGCTAAGTGAACGAAGCCAGTTACAAAAACCCATATGTGATTTCATACATATGGAATATCTAGAATAGGCAAATTTGTAGAAACAGAAAGTAAATTCATGATTTCTTTAGGGGTTAGGATGTGGAGGAGGATGGGGGATGATAACAAAAAGGTATGGTTTTCTTTTTGAGGTGGTGAAAATGTTCTAAAATTGACTATGTGATGGTTGCACATATTTTTAAATGTACTAAAAACTATTGAATTGTATACTTTAATTGAATGAATTATATGGTATATAAATTATATCTTAATAGAGATGTTAGAAAATTCTGAGAAAAAATGGCAATTAAATGGAACACTTGGTTTTGGACTGGAGCTTTTAGCAATAAAAGACATTTTGGGGGTTGGGGCGCCTGGGTGGCGCAGTCGGTTAAGCGTCCGACTTCAGCCAGGTCACGATCTCGCGGTCCGTGAGTTCGAGCCCCGCGTCGGGCTCTGGGCTGATGGCTCAGAGCCTGGAGGCTGTTTCCGATTCTGTGTCTCCCTCTCTCTCTGCCCCTCCCCCGTTCATGCTCTGTCTCTCTCTGTCCCCCAAAAAATAAATAAACGTTGAAAAAAAAAAGACATTTTGGGAATTACTGAGGGAACAGAATATTGTCTGGGGATTAGATGTTACCAAATGTACTAACAGTACATTAACTGTTGATTTTAGTACATTAGCTAAAATCAGTTAATTTCCTGATTTTGATGGTTGTATTTCAATTGTTCAGGAGAAAATGCTTCTTTGTAGGAAATGCACACTAAAGTTTTTGTTGGTGATGGGGCATCGCTGTAGGTAACTTACTCTCAAGTGTCTGGGGAAAAAAGTTTTTTTGCAACTTATCTGTAAATTTAAGGTTATTTCAAAATATAAATAAACATATATCTATTTTTAACTTTATTTTTATATATTTTGAGAGAGAGAGCATGCACGAGTTGGGGAGGGACAGAGAGAGAAGGAGAGAGACAATCCCAAGCAGGGTCCACACTGTCAATGCAGAGCCCAATGGAGGGCTTGAATACACGAACGGTGAGATCATCACCTGAGCCAAAGTTGGCGCTTAACCGACTGAGCCACTCTGGTGCCCCAAAATATAAATATATTTTGTAAAATACCTGATTTAATTTTAAAATGTGAGGCTAGGGATGGAATATTGGATTCTTAGCAACCATAGGGAACTGATCGCCCATGATCTAGCCTGTCTATGGTGGGAAGGTGGTGGCAGTGGTGGTGGTCTTATCCTTTGACTTTGAGAAAGAAAAGATAATTAATATTAACACAGTAGAAGAGAAATAGTTGAAGAAATCAATTTATTTGAAAAGGAATGCTTCTTTATTGATAGTTACATATATTAGCAAGGATCGTTAATCAGTAGCCAGTGGAAAATACCAGACCACTTTTGGAACATGCTCTGCTAAAAGCCTGTCAGCTCATCGTCCTCGCTTTTGCCAGTCTGGTAACCAGTAAGTGTCAAAGATGAATCTTGTACTGGAAGACCTTTGAACACTTTAATGTGAATATATCTATTATCACCTACTTGCACCTAAAAGATAAAAAAAGAAAAAACAATGAAAAAGAGATTCATTCAAATGGATCTCTGTCAAGTGAAAGATCTACAGACTATAAAGACTTTACTGAAATAAGCTTTTTGGGAACAGCATTTCTAAACCAGCATTCTTAGATCCTTGATTTTCATAAATCTACACTCTTATTTTATGAGAAAGGGTATGGCTAGAGGCATAGATCCTTATTTTATTTTATGTATTTTATTTTATAAAATTTCCTACAGTCTGAAAGTTCAGAGTTGCATTTCATTTTCAAGGATGCACAGAACAAGAAAACATGTGACCGTCATTTTGTTGATTCTGTTTTCTGACTTCCAAATTGGGAGACTTTATTTGCTGCATGGTTTGAGAAGGGAGGAGAAAATCAGAATTGTCCTAGAAATTTTGGGATGTGTGGTTCCCATATCTATAGTAGAACCTGCTTTGTAAGTACCCACTAGTAGGACTAAGCAGGGCCCAGGGGGTGGACAGTGTAGTGTCCTTCCTAAAATAAAGGGATCTTGCTGGGAAGTCACTGGTATGGAAATTGAAATGGTAGTTTGGGCAGGAATCTGGGACCTAGAAAATTATGGTAAGAATTTCTACCTTTGTTCTTGGTTGAAACAATGAAAGTTTATCTTATAATAATATTTTTTACATTCTGATGTTCCTTCCTAATTAACAAATACCATTTATCAAATGTTTACTATGATTCAGAGGCTATGATGAGCATTTTATATACTTCTTACTATGAGGTCTGAAGGAAGGTGGAACAATGACAGTTTTACAGATGCAGAAGCAGATTAGGAGAGATAAAGTAATTTTCCATAAATTTCTCAGCTAATAAGTGACAGAGTCAAAATCGAAATCCAGACTCTAACATCGACGTTCTTTTCACTCTACAGTGTAACCCTTTAAAAGCATTTATTCTGTACTTGGAACAGGGCATCAGCCTTTGCATACATCGTTAGATGCAGCACAGCCAGTAGTTAAGCATCAGACCATCTGGATTCAAATCCTAGCTCTGCTCTTACAATTATATGACCTTATTAGTTACTTAATCTTTCTGGGGCTCCATTTTTTTGCCAGTAACATAGAAGAAATGATCATACTTACCTCATAAATTTGTTGAGAGGATTAAAAGAGATAATACATGTCCAGCTCTTAGAACAGAGCATCTTATAAGTGCTTAGTAAATTTCAGTTCATTTATTCCACACAACACCTGGCAAAGTAGGTTATTATTTGCATTGTGCAGACAAGGGCATTGAGGCTCAGAGAAGATGAGGAGCTTCAATTACACAGGCACTGACTAGTGAACAAGTCAAACAAGGGTTCAAGGGTGCCAGAACTGTCTGACACCAAAGCCTGCAGCCCTTCCATTCCACCACCTGCCTCTTGATAGGTACTTGAGAAAGAACAGAGGTCACATCACCAGCAAGACCTTAAATTTAGAGAGTGGCTCAAAGCAGAGATCAACACCTAGATACAGTGGCCAGGAAGTAATGAGGGAACTGTAATCCAGTAGGAGAAATCTGACGAGGCAGGTGGTCTTAACGGAAGAAATTTTCAAGTTTTCTGATAAGCTTTTAAGGACATACATGAGCTAGTTAATATATGAAGTTTATGAACTTGGACCAATCATAAATTATTAAAACAATGATCTCAATTTTGATGGCATGCTTCTTGTCTTTGAACAAAATCATTTTTCACTGGAGAACATTCTTTTTCAGCTGTGAAGAAAGCAGATTGAGAAAGGAGGAAACAATGCCAGTGCTTTCTGAGGATAAAGCAGGATCTCATTCATGTACACCACCTCAGGACCTGGCATATACTAGGAGTTCAAATATGGTAGGACTGGGATGATCCATTTATATAACTCAGTGTTGCAATTTTCCTATGCTTAGCTGGTCAGGACTGGTTAATTTATTTTTTGGCTCAAAACATTTTTCAAAAATGTTATATCTTAAGTAGTTATTGAATAAGCCAGAGTGTGTGTTGGTAAAATGGTTTTGTCAAGATTAAGTAAATGCATTTGAATGTCTGTTGTTATTATTTATTAAATCAGAATTGTCATCTCAATACAAAAGGATGGAAATTGTTCCCAAATACCTATGGTTGACTTGAAACGGTTCCCTCTCAACTTCATAACGATTTTCTTCAATTACAACTGGATAGTGCATCATTTAATTTATTGATGTAGCTATAAAATTAATCTTAAAATTATTTTAAATGTTCCACTGTTTTTAATTGTACCTGCAGTGTCACAAATTGACTCCACTTATTTGAATTGTCAAAATTATTCAAATTGTATTAATCAAAAGGCTTATGTAAAGGACAAAAGTGGTTTAAGTTATTTTTCTACCTTAAATTACTTTAAGTCCTTCCGAAAATCCATTTAATTAGATATATAGAATCACAAAGCTTTGAGGTAGAATAAGCTTCAAGATAGCATGTGGTTCAGCTTCATGCCTTCAGGCAACTGAGATACTATCCTCCCGCTTCCCATAGGAAGCAGCCATGGCCACAAATTAGACATGCTTGGAACTGTTAATGAAATCTCTATACAATTTCTGAAAATTGTAATTTATAAAATATAATTGTCATTTGGAAGAAATCAATGTAAGAAAGCTTTCTAAATCCACAGGAAACAGATGGTTTGAATATCCCATCATCTACCAAATTTGAGAGTCTACCACTTGGGAAGTTTCATGTGGGATAGACATCTTCATTTAGCACAACCAGAGGGACAAAATATATGGTGGAAGTGACAGGGAACATCATACAAAATGAGAAATACAGTATCTTTTAGTGCCAAGGTGGATGTTGAACTCTAACCTTAATGTAGTAATTTATTCCGGCAACCACTTGAGTTTTGTACTCTATAGCTTCAAATTTTTGGTAAGTCTCATTTGTTTTTTCTTCAAGCTGAGGTTTAACCTTAAGAAGAGAAAAGAGGAAACACATTATCAAAGCTATATTGGACTCCATTTATGTGATTTACAAGCCTGGGAACCTCGTGTTTCTGAAGGTCCTTAAACATGATAATGACAGTTATTTCCAGTATTTCAAGGATAATAAGATTACACGGGCTAACTAAAATGTCAAATTTTGTTGCGTTACATCAGCTTGTGGCAATATATGGTAACGTTTTCACTAGTAAAACTCTAATATATGTATCTTTGATTGATAAAGATGGGAGAGCTATAATTACTACTTTATTTAAAAATTTTTTATTTTGAAATAATTTCAGACTCAAAGTTACAAAAATAGTGTCAAGATCCTTAATTTAATTACAGCTGTAATTCACTTTGCCACGTAAGATAACACATTTACAGGATTCAGGGATTAGGATGTTGGCCACCATTCTGTCTACCACAGGGGGATTATAAGCTTTGATGGCAGCATTCCCAAACCAAACATGACAAGGGAATGAAAGTCTCAAATTCAATATGTGAACTTTCACTTAATCTACCAGTTTTCAGTATTGGTCCTTCATTCCTGCACTCAGCTGAGCCTGATAATGCTAGTGTCCACTGTGTTCTCTCTGACTCAATTTCTGCTAAGAGTAGATCTTCAGAATTCTGTGAGGGTGGAGAATGGGTAATAGGTTATCATCTTTCACCTCGGAAGGGAGTGAAAGGGAAAGATCTGGGGGCAAGCTCCTCATACAGATCTGTCATCAGTTTTCCTGGTGGGAGCCCCATGCCTCACTCTTGTCATCATAAGTTTCTGGCATTGCTAGTGCTTGAGCCACTTTGGAATTCTGCACCATGAATCCACTTACTTCTGGCTTATCATTCCCGTCTGTGGTTTAGGCTTTGTCTAGATGGTCCAGTAATTTTCCCTTGTTCATCTGTTTTCCATCTTCCAAAGTTTTGTCAGTATCTCTGAGGTGGTATTTGCCTATGTCCTGTTGTCTTTCTATTTGTTGGCTTTATACCCTTTACCCTGCAATATTTTCCTATCATTTAGAAGGAAAAGGAAATAGACATGTATGCTCGATTATACCTTGTTTATTGGGAAGTTGCCTCCCTGCCCATCACTAAAGCATTTCACATGTTTTAGGCAGGTCTCCCATGCATCTAGGGTTCTCCCAAGGCCATATCAAGTCCTTCCCATCAGTGGGAAGATGTCCTGAATCCTTTTCTATCAGCACCTCAGTTTGGGTACCAGAACTGTTTTCAAATATGTAGACATTTCCAAACTCTTTGAGTTCTCAGACTACTTTGGAGGCTACAACACTTCATAGACCACCACCCACAGGAGAACCTGTGACCTTTAGAATAGATGGGAAGAATGTGATACTACTTTCTTGAGATGGAAAATAAAGCTCCAAAGTTGACAAAGGAAGAAGACAAATCATGAGGAAAAAAGAAACCAAACAAATGGAAATGGGAAGAGGTAGGGTGCAGGAGAGCAGGAAAAAAGTAGACAGCAGTGCCGAGAGAAGTCAAGTAAGATGAGGAGTTACTGTCCTGTTGCTTCCTCTGTCTAACCCTTCTGAGCCAATATGGGGTACCAGTCAAGTTAGGAGCTAAGTTGGAAAGGGTTAATCTCTACACTAAACCCAACATTATCTATTTAAACCTCATTTTACAAATGAGGGACCTAAGGCTGTGAGGAGAACATGACTGCTTAAGGCTGAAAAATTGTTAATTACAGTTATTTAAGGTTTTAAATCCCTTGCTTGATAGCTTAAGTATCTGATTTATCAGTGGCAGTGATCTGTATTCCTTCTGGTTTCTAGTCTTTTGGTCGTGTTTTTTTTTTTTTTTACTGCCTATCAGAAAATTTTATTTCCGTCTTAAAATCGATCAAAATCTGCAACCTTTCCACTGCATCTATATAGTCCACAAGTCCAGAATTTTCCATAAGAGAGCTGACTTCAAATGTCCGGTTTGTTTCAGTAAGTGCATTGGCACCTATCAGACTGTGTGCCATGATTTCAGGTTCACTCTACTTATAACCTGTAGCCTTGCTCTCTCTTCCCAGTAGAATAGACTGGTATTATTCTAACGTTGGATGCTATGAACCTGGGGTAATGAGGCTTAAGCTGAGGAGCAGGAAAGGGGGAAGAATAGGAAGGAACTGGTCAGTGAAACTTTAATTTTCAGAAGGCAACTTGGTGTTGAAAGACTCCCCAAGGGTGGGTGCTGAGAGGGTAAAGCCAGCTGGGAGTGGTGGTCTGGGACCTGGTGGTACATAGACAGACCTCGAGCTGAACACAGTTGACATTCACTTTCCTCAGCCTACCATGCATGGTGGTGGCTGAGATGCTGGAAGAAGAAACAGTGTGGGTTTGTCATTTGAGCCCCAGCCAGTGGAAGGATCCTATCAGGAAGGAGCAGCTGGCAAAATACAATTACCCTAGAGTTGTTCACATTTTTTTTCTTTTCTTTTCTTTTCTTTTCTTTTCTTTTCTTTTCTTTTCTTTTCTTTTTTTCTTTATTTTAATTGCTGCAGAGTATGAATCTTGGTGAATGGTTAGTTCTCTGGGATCTGAGGATTCTAGCCATGCTGCACCTAACACCTATGGCTTTTCCCTATCTGTAATCATTCTGCAGAAATATTGGGCTATGCATAATTTAGGGAAGAATGGATAGAAATGTGATAGAGGCAACATGGGTAAGCTATATTTTGGGATGTTTTACAGAGTAAGGAAGGAGAGTTTGGGCAGTAGCATGAAAGTATAGTAGGGCTGATGAGAAGTGACTTAGACATTTGTCATCTGACCATGTTTTGAGGGAAGGGACAAGTATGGGGCAAGGCAACTGGTACACAAGAAATGATGGCATCTGACATGAGAGAAGAAAGGTGGACTGAAGGACAGAGGGCAGAGTCTTAGGCTGGAGGGAGGAATGAGATCCAGCAAGAGAAAAGGAATCAGAGTGTTCTTGCACCAGATGACTGCAATCTTTTAAGAGAAGAAACTGAGATACCTACTGGAGGGGCCATGGGGATGGAGGGATTGAGAAACCAAGGAGAGAGAAGGTCCAGGTCCACCTTTCTGGAGTTTCTAGAAAAGGGCCAACAGGCTGTGACTGAAAGCATGTTCTGGAAGCCCTAGGGTCCTGTTGCTGTTGTTTGCTGACATGAATTCATAAATTTGTAGTGAGTGAGTTTCTGTGGTTCTGCAACTTCCTTGGCAAAGTTCTCTGGATCTGGAGCACAAGCTGAAGAGGAAGTGGTGGCAATGCGAGTGATCTCTAATTGAGGACTGGAATGCCAGAATTTCATGGGGTCAACAGAAATCAGGGGTGGAAGAGTGTATGAAGCCACTCACCATGGGTCCAGGCTGGACGAATGCTCAAGTTGGTTTAGGCATGTTATGATGAAGATGGGAGGGTGAATGCCTGAATGATTGTAGTGTGGCTGAATGGCAGGCTCTCTGGGTGTGGGGCAGTGGGATTGATGAGGAAGCTGCTGTCATAGAGAATACAAATGTGTGGGTGAGTGACAACTGTGACATACTAAGCTCCAGGGTGTGATGTCCATGATGGTATGTGGAGGGGGTGTTTGTATGGTATTATGGTCTGTGCTTGCCAGGAATGGCATTCAGTAATTAAGTTTGACTGAGGTGTGTGTGTGTGTGTGTGTGTGTGTGTGTGTGTGTGTGTTGTATCTACCTGTGCATGCATAATAATAGCTCTTATTTCTAAAAATAACTGTTGAAATAACATTTATTTCCTGCGTGTAAAATTACTCAGAATTCTCATCCATTGGTTTTTTAACATATGATGTAAGATATGGATCAGCAGTAATGATCTAGAGGCTTTTGCTGGTAGGGCCACTCGGTCCTTAATACACATATTACAGTTTTTCATAGATGGGGTCAAGTATAGCTTGTTATTTCCTTGAGTGTATCTCTTATCTCCAATCTATTTTGTAAATATCTCTAAAGGCAGAAACCATTTTTGTGTCCCTTCTGTCCCTATAACATTTCACATGGTACTGTGTATATGTTTTCCGAATAAAGAAAGTGAGGTTGTTTTTCTTCATGACAACTTGTCTTTCCAGAAAGGAAAGAGGGTAGAAGAGAGGGATAGCAGAGATCCTCAACTAACACAAAGAACTCTGGGAAAGGGGATTTCTTCTACGTGTACTCTGGACCCAAGAATCATTATAATCCCTTAGTAATACATGATACACAATTACCATTCAGTCTCTGCTATCTTCAGAATGGGGACACTCTTTTCTTCTGCCTTTGGAAATGTTCAAGTCTCCTCAACCCCAAGCTCTTTGTTTGATTTTCTTCTCTTTCTGACTTTGTCCAACATCCCTCTTTCATTTTGATGTCAAATTCCTTAAACCTGCAGTTCTCATTTTTCTTTGATGCTTTCTCCTCTCTATGAGATAGCTTTCTCCATCCTTCCTTTGCCTCCCAAATGGAGTTCTTCCTTCAGTTGGCGTTCCACTAAAAAGCTCTTTGATAAGGACAGCGAAAGCTGATAAACGTCAGCTCCTCTAAGAAGCTCCTCTAAGAAGAAACTTCAGCTCTAAGAAGCTCCTGCATTTTAATAGGTGATTTAAAAAAATAAGAATACATAAAAAAACATCAAAGATATAAAATTACAGGTAGTAAAATGACAGGTAGTAGTGCTCTTCCTTGAGACCCCCTAAGATCCTACTAAGTGTATGACTACCAACACCTACCCATTTGCCTGGCTCTGACTGGGCACCTAACTAATTCTATAATCTTGGAGAAGGTGTTGATTATATTTCCTCATCTAAAAGTGGTTTTGGTAATAACTGCCTTTTGGGGTTGTTTGTAGGGAGATAAGTTACATAATTGATGGGAAGTGCTTCCTAAATGACCATTCCTCCACCTTCTAATACTTAATTGGGAATTGCCCCCTAAGGTTCTCCTGTGAGAGGGGAGCTAGCTAAATGATAACTGGGAGCTTAATACCTGATAAGCTGAACTACTATACAGTAATTCTTCACTTGAAAGTTAGGGACTTTGGGGCACCTGGTTGGCTCAGTCGGTTAAGCTTCTGACTTTGGCTCAGGTCATGATCTCACGGTTTGTGAGTTCGAGCCCCACATCAAGCTCTCTGCTGTCAGCACAGAGCCCACTTCAGATCCCCACCTCTCTCTGCCCCTCCCCCACTTGTGCTCTTTCTCCTCTCTCTAAAAATAAATTAAAAAACTTAAAAAAAAAGAAAGAGCTTTGATGGGCAAACTCTAATGTGTTTCCTCTTCCAAACCTATGATTTAAAAAATATTTTATATTACATCCCAGTTATCTTGACTTCCCTAAATGGAGTGTAAACCCCTTGAGGGCAGGGGCCATGTCTTAAAGTCCTTATGTATCTTCTTTTTTTTTTTTCTTAGTTTTTTAAATTATTTATTTTTGAGAGAGAGACAGAGTGTGAACAGAGGAGGGGCAGACAGAGAGGGAGACACAGAATCTGAAGTAGGATCCAGGTTCTGAGCTATCAGCACAAAGCACGCTTATGTATCACAGTCCTGGACACCTAATTGATATTCAAGAAATGGTTCATTCTGGGGCGCCTGGGTGGCTCAGTCAGTTGATTGTCCGACTTCGGCTGAGGTCATGATTTCAGGGTTTATGAGTTCAAGCCCTACATTGGGCTCTGTGCTGACAGCTCAGTGCCCGGAGCTTGCTTCGGATTCTGTCTCCCTCTCTTTCTGCCCCTCCCCTACTCATACTTTGTTTCTCTCTCTCTCTCAAAAATAAAAAATAAAAATTAAAAAAAATGATTCATTCATATTTATTTCTCAAATTGATTTAAATCTGAGGCTGGCTGCTTGCACAGATAAGGCAATTTACCATACCTTGTATTTCCCTCAACCCACATACTTCTCCATGTTCCTGCCACTTTACAGTGGAAAAGGCAGGTGGTCAAAATCTTAAGACAGGCCAGCTTCTTAACCAGGCAGTTATTAACCTCTTTGAATCTCAGTCTGAAATCTCACCTGAAAAATGGACATGATGATTTCCTTCCCTGCCCTAGGGGTTATGAAGATCAAATGAGAGGTTGGCCAAATGGATGACAAGGCTTTTAAAACTGCAAAGCACCTTTCTGGGGTGACATAGCTACTGTTAATATCTATCTTTCATTCTACCTCCTTGATGGGATAAGCCTTGTCAGAGTAAGCCTGAGGTAAGCAGCAGGAAACACACTTGCAAGTTAATTTCATCATTTAAGATGTGGCTCACAGATGAGTGTTTTTAACAACGCAAGGCCTTCTTATAACTTTATAGCTTCTTGTTAAAAAATTTATTCTTGCTAAGATACGCTTTTAAAAAATGATTAAAATTTTCTGCATTCTCTCTATCAAATCTGTTATTCCCCAACTTTCTTACAGCTCTGGTCCCTGGAGAGTCTCAGGGGGATTTTCTGGGGTCAGGGGTGATTTCAGGTGAAGATTTGAAGCAAATAACTGTGATGCCTCACCTATGCATGCTTCTTTCTTGTTTCCAAGTCATTATTATGCACATCATCTTATTTTGCCCTCACAGCTCTGCCAGCAGAGCAAGAGGTGTGATCTTCATCTCACAAATGGAATTGAGATTTTTTTTTTCAGCGCCTTGCTTTTAGAAAGCCCATCTCCCACAGGTCTCTTGGATATCATGCATCTCTAGTCCTGTAGGCCAGTGAGGTCATGGACAGCAGCAGGGCCACCACCTGGAAGCTGGTTAGAAATTCAGGCTCCCGGGCTCATCCCAGCCAGATCTACTGAGTCAGAATCTGCATTTTAACAAGACTTCCAGGTAACTCATGTGCACACTGAAGTTTGAGGACACTGACCTGATATAAGGACTCAAAAAAAGGTATAAATGACTTAATATTCTGCTTTACAAGAAAAATAAGCTCCAAAGTATTTTTTAAAAGAACTCTTAAAAGGGAAACATTTAGTCCCAAAGAACTAGTGGTAGAATTCCAGGCATCTAATCTCTAGAAAGCATTCCAGAGCCCTAAAATAGAGGATCCTATCTCTCTCATTCACACAAGAAGCTGATATTGTTTGCCAGTGTCATTGAAAGAAGTTTCAGAGAGAAAAACAAGGAATGAGATAAGAAAATAGGGCAACAATTTACAGGCCTAAAATGGCAATTTACATATTTTTTCTTTTCAGAAAATATGCAATATAATAAAATTTTATTATTTAGGTGATATCTAATCAAAGAACACTTAGAAAAATGTATCAACTTTCTGAAAACATTGAGTTCTGTTTTCACCCTTATCAATTTTGGAATCACCATAGACTATGCCACTCCTCTTCCATACTAGTTTAATCATCTTCTAAATACTAAAAGACTAAAATATTTTCTATTTATTCAAATTGGCAGGAAGTTTGTAAGTGGTATCTTTGCAATATTGTTCTTCATTTAACCCATTAAAAAAATTCCCCGTAGAGAGGGTAAAGTCTAGTTTGTCAAATTGTTAGCAACCTCAGACTTTAATTACATGTTGGCTCCATTTGGTAAGATCAGAAACTGAATTAGTAATCCTAGAATCATACACTGTAAGCCTATAAAGATGACCTAATACAAATTCTTCTTTTATAAATGGGGAAACTGAGGCTCAGAGAAGTGATGTTACTTGCCTGAGGTCGCTCTCATATTTGGGATTATTAGAGGTTTCATCTGAAAAGGTTTTTAGTTGTAGGGAAGCCTGAACAAAACACAACACATTTCCCAGTGTTCTAGTTTTCATGTTCACCCACACACTTAACACATCTGACCTAGGAACCAAGATTTTGAATCAATCCTTTTCATGACATACATCAACTCACCTCGTTAGCAATCTCTTGGATTTCTGGAGTGGCAGGTTTGGCTTCACTTAAGCCTCCAGGTATCATTTTGACTAACTGCTTCTTTGCTAGGCAGGATGCCGGAACTGAAGTGATCAGGTAAGCGTGGAGACTCTGGTTTTTAAAGAGTCAACAAGCCCCGCCTCCAGAAAGTATTCTTTTTCACAAAGAGCAAATAGGCACAGGGAAAATGAGTATGTCTTGAAGCAAGCCATGCTGCTTCCTCAACAGAATATGCTAATAGGAATTTGGAAGAATGAGGGCTGGGGATGGACAAATGGGTGTGCCCAACAAGTCACCATGTCACAGGAGTCAGACTTCCTTACATTCTCTTTGACAAGGGTTCTCTCCTATTGCATCTGAGAAATGAAATCTGAAGCCATGACCAGGGTTTCCTAATGTTTTAAAGGCTTTAATAAAAAATTTTGTGTTTTAAGGGTGTATTTACTAATAATGTCAAGGCTGATTGTTTAGAATTTACTTGACTTTATAAAGAAAGTAGAAGGATCAATCTGGAGAAACTTGCTGGATATTTGTATTTTACCTTTTTTTTTTTTTTTTTTTTTTTTTTACCATTTCTAGAACTGCAGTAAAACACAAAGAATAAAACAACAAACACCTATACTCCTATTATCCAGATTTAAAACTTTTAACATTTTATCTTACCTATCATCCCTTTGTTCCTTTTCTTTTTGTTTTGTTTTGTTTTGTAGTTGTTTTTAAGATAAAATATTACTGACCTCCCACTCCCATCTCCCAACCTTACCCCCCACAGAGGTAAACTACATACATTGTGAGTTTTACACATTTACTTAGTAGTGTGCTTTTAAAAATTCATTTAAATTGTATGCTAAGCATATATTCTGTGTTATGCTTTTTTCTTGCTCAACATGTTTTTGAGTTGTTCCATATTGATACACAGATAGACCAATGT
The DNA here is from genome assembly GCF_016509475.1 of Prionailurus bengalensis. Lineage (NCBI taxonomy): Eukaryota > Metazoa > Chordata > Mammalia > Carnivora > Felidae > Prionailurus > Prionailurus bengalensis. The sequence continues at coordinate 68,310,438 of NC_057350.1, read as the reverse complement.
AGTTTATTTCCTTTAACTGCTTCTTGTGATAGATTTATCTGTCTAACTATCTGTATATCATCTATTGTCTCTATCTGACTGCTATGTGCTATTCCACATTTTACATATTTATTCCCCTATTTATGAAGACTTTGGCTTTTCTAGTTTTTTACCCTTAAAAACAAAATTGCATTTTTTTCCCCTTTTGTACATGTGTGAGAGCTTCTGAAGGCAAATTATCTAGAAACAAAATTGCTGTTTTGTGTAATTTTTAGCTGTATTATTTTATTAAATTTTGGAATATGTAACACATACATATGATAAAAATGTTCAAAAGGAACAAAATAATTTACAGTATAAGGAATTCTTCACCCACTCTTCCTCAGCCACTTTTCTATTCTTTAGAGACTATTGTTACCAGCTTCTGTATCTTTCAGAGATATTCTTTATATGTACCTATATATATATATATATATATATATATATATATATATATAATTAGCTACATACATACATATACACATGTATGTATTTTCCTTGTATAAATGGTACAAATGGTATCCTATCACATAATCTATTATGTACTTTGCTTTATCCCTAACAATATATTTTGGAGACTGTTTTATATTATTATATTATACATTAATACTTTAATATTATAATTCATTAATATATAATATGTTATATAAATTATATATTAGAAAGGTGCTTAATTCTTTATAAGGTTTGGCAGGTGCTTGACAAATTTTTGGAGATAGGTTGGTGTCTTACTGGATAATGTAAGGGGTGCTATGCAGATGGATGTCCATGGAATGCCCTCACTCATGTATTGAGAAGAAGAGGAAATGTGAATGACACGGTGCTCACTCAAGAGGCCACAAGTCATCTTAACACGTTGGCTTAGCTCTGGCCACAGATAATCCTTGACATCTTCTTGTGACCTTTCTAAGTCAGGTCCTCTCATATCCAGGCCTCTAACTTTTTTTTAGAGCCACAGTCCATTTCTTCCTCTCTGTTCACCAACTTCAGGTGATACTTGTCTAAACTCCCCAGTGGTCAGGCATAGGGTAAGCAGCCTATCTTCTGTTCTCTTTCTAGAGTCTATGACTGTTAATCTTGGGTAATCCCTCTTGATTCTCAATAATTTCTTTTAGTAGCAAAAACTACCCCAAAGCAAATATTGCTTTTGTCTTTACATTTCCATTATAATATCCTAGCTCTCCTCGAAGGGAGTATGGATGCCTCTGATAGGGAAGAGTCACATACAAGGAAGTGCAGAAAAGAAAAACACAACAATTACTATCTCTTTTAACTATTTAATTAGTTAAACACACAATTAATTAAATGCACATTGTAAAGTATCTTTAAGATTGCTCTATTGGATGTTGTTGTTTTGGGTATCAATTGTTCAGGCTATTTTAATGGAACTGGACCTTCTCATATGTTTTATATTTCTTGTCTTGGAGCTCATATTTCTATAGGAATGATCTTTATTGGAGGTTTCCCTTGTGGGGGGCTGGATTGTGGGCTTCCTAATGGGGTGGTTGCCTCTACTGGGCTTTATGGGAGTACACAGGCTCAAAAGTGCTTCTTATTTTACTGTTGACTTTGGGCTCTTGAATTATGAGCATACTGAGAATTGGGGCTTATCTCCAGCATTCGGTACAGCCCTGGGGTTCTGGACTTCCCTAGTTGATGGTGTTTCCACATACGGCTGGGTAAATATATGAATTCATTCATTATACACTCCATCATTTCTACTCCTAGGTATTTACCCAAGAGAAGTGACACAAATGTCCACAAAAAGACTTGTGTACAAGTGTTCATAGCTGCATTTTAACAGCTCCAAACTGAAAACAATCCAGATGTCAATCAACTGGTAAATAGATTTAAAGAATTGTATATCCATCTATAGAGTACTACTCAACAATAAAAAAGAGAAAAATAGTAATACATTCAATAACATAGGTAACATAGGTGAAAAAGAAGTCAAAGTAAAAAGAAGTCAAGTAAAAGAAGCCAAACACAAAACACTATGTACTATATTATTCCATTTATATGAAATCCTGGAAAAGGCAAAATTATAGTGACAAAAACAGTTCAGAGGTTGCCAGGGGCTGGGAGTAGGAGAAAGGATCTACTGCAAAGGGGCACAAGGAAATATTTTCAGGAAATGGAACTGTTCTATATCTGGATTGTGGTGATGGTTATGCAACGGTATACAATTTGGAAAATTCGTCAAATTGTACATTTAAAATGTGTGGACTTTATTGTATGTAAATTACACCTGAAAAAGGCCGAAGTAAAAAAGCACTACCTTTTAAACACCTTGTTTGTATGTCTTTTGGTCTTCCTTTTATACTGCTTCCTCTAATGTTTTTCATTAGAGTTTCAGCTACCACTGCATCAACATGTTGCCTTAAAAATGATTTTAAAAACATAGTTACTACTCCTGGCTATCCTCAGGTTAGGGGAAAAGTAGGAGGTAAGGCTGATTGAGGACAGGTCATGGAAAACAAGTGAAAGATTTTATACTTTAGTTGTTAGGTAACAGAGGTCACTAAAAATCTTGAGTTATACAGAAACTATGTGTACTTTAGAAGGAAAATTGGAAGCAAGGTGTAGGCTGGATTGGAGGACAAGATCCTAAAGATAGAAAGACTGATTAGGGAGTTATCACAAAGGAACAATGAAAAGTTAATCCTGATCCAATGTTGTGTCAAGTGGATTGGAGAGGAATGGGTGTGACAATTTATAAAAACAGTGTTAGGAGGAAGTCAGGGATAAGAAAAAGGGAGTCCGTGGCTGATGATGGTTTTATTTGGATGACCAGGAAGATAATTATACCATTAATAGAATTTGGATATACAGGAAGAAGAGCATGTTTGAACAAGTTGGTCAATACTAAAAATATATAAAGATACAACAGAGAAAAGAAAACCACCTCTCCCCCTTTTCCAGGAAAATCCTGGGGAGAATGAAGACTTAGCAAAATAACTTAATCAAAGGATTGCTAATGTAATGCAGAAATCACAAATAATGAACTTGATATTTCAGTGGCCTTATAGAAATTTAATTTTCAATCATATTTCATAAAGTGTCTTGTGAAAAAAAAATGCTAGACTGGACATTACCAGCTCAGTAAAGAGGAGAAACTAGAGAAGGCTGGGGAACATTAAAATACCAATGATCTTTGGGGCAAAAAACCATAAGCAGTGCCGGGTACATGAAGATCTTGCTTAATTTGAATTGATTCCATCTTAGTATGTCACCAATAATTTAAACTTCTGTCTTGTTACTTTGCTAAGAAGCACAAAAATCTCTTCCATAGTAACCAGATGTTAACTACTATGAAATATAATTATTTTTCAAAAATGGTCTAGGACAGAACCTTTTTATATGATATAATTTATAATCTCTTTCTAAGAAGAAATTAGCTGTCTTGATAACATACGTAAACAATTTTCTGATGAACTTGATAGGATTAAGGCTTGTTTGACAAACCCAGTTATTTTTCATAAAATAAGTAGTTACTTTTCATAAAAGATAAGAATAAGTTTCTCATACTGTTCAGAGAACTTTGAAGCTCAGGCTTCCCTTGTCATCATTAGGGCTAGACAAGGACCCTGCAGAGAATTGCAGAACCAGCCTTCAAGAAGGGGTTGGCCTCTGCTGGGACTGAGGGAGGTCATGTCAGTCCTGCTACTAAAATCTAAGCAAGATACACTCATATGTGGAATTTAAAAAGCAAAATAGATGGATATTGGAGAAGGGGATAAAGAGAGAGGGAAGAAAACCTAAGAAACTCTTAACTATTTAGAACAAACTGAGGTTGATGGAGGGAGGTACGAGGGGATGGGCTAAATGGGTGATGAGCATTAAGAAGGGTACTTGTGATGAGCACTGAGTGTTATATGTTAGTGATGCATCACTAAATTCTACATATGAAACCAATTTTACCATATATGTTAACTAACTAGAATTTAAATAAAAACTTGAAAACGGAAAAAATAAAATAAAATCTAAGCAGGGTAGACCTGGAGGAAGGGCTGTGACAGTGGAAGGAAGCGTCAGGAGGAAGATGAGGAAGCCTCAATGGAGAGAGAGGAGTGGGTGGCCAGCAGCCCCTGCCCAGTGGATATTTTTATGTTAGAAATGCACATGGGGAGCGCCTGAGTGGCTCAGTTGGTTAAATGTTGGACTCTTGGTTTCGGCTCAGATCATGATCTCATAGTTTCTGAGTTAGAGCCTCGCATGGGACATCTGTGCTAAGAGCATGAAGCCCGCTTGGGGTTCTCTGTCTCCCTCTCTTTCTGTACCTCCCCTGCTTGTGCTTGCATGTGCTCTCTCTCCCAAAAATAAGTAAATAAACATAAAAAAAAAATAAGAAGAAATGCACATGGGCTGTTGAGGCAGTTGGTGGCTGGCTGCCGGCGACCATAACAGACCTCAAACCATCCAGTTCCATCAATACTCATGTAACTAGAATCTCTGCTCTTGCAGCTCTATTCCAATGCTGTATACAGGGCAAATGGCCCCTTTCTCAAACTCAACTTTTGTCAATCTTTCCTCCCCCAGAGCTAGTGTAGTGGTTTTCAAATTGCCCTCAAGGGACTCTAAAGGTTTCTCAGAGTTTTTCTGGGGCCTGGAGGTGAGGGTGAGAGGAAATGTGGGAGGAGGAAAGAGTGGTTAACTATCCATAATGGCTTTGCCTCTGTTCTTTGCTTCAAGCAGAGTGGTGTAGCTATGCACAGAGAAGAGGGAGTTCTGTACCTCCCAGAATTCCTTTCAGGAGGAGTGCTCTATTCTTACAAAAGAATTTCCTTGTCCAGGTCTTTTAGGGAGAAAGCTGTGACCCTGTGGTCTGGGCATTGGCTGATATCGTGGCTTGAGAAAAGCAGTTTTTATTCTACATTCACAGAGAAAAGGAGACAGTTCAGCCAGCCAGGTGTCAGGAGGGCCAACCCATGTTTTATGACGAGAATACTCTCTGTGACTTTGAACCTCAAACCTGCAAAAAGTTGACTAAACTTGCAAAATTCTTGGCAGAAGTGGATTTTTTTGTTTGTTTGCTTTTGACCCGGAGCTCATTGTCAGAGTTTCATGCCTGGATTGCTGTGTAGCAAAATAGAATGGACAGAAGGGAATCAAGAGGGTGAACCCTTAGGGCTCAGCCAAACTCTTGCGCAGACAGAGTTTCCTCTTCTCCAAACTGGATCTCTTTGGCTGGAGAGTCCCCAGTTCCCATCTGGATTGCATATATTTGGGATTCCAAGTGGGATTCTTTTTCCCCCTTTTTTTTTTAAATTGAAACATAATTTACATGTGGCAAAATGCATACATTTTCAGTGCACAGCTCAATAATATGTGCTTAAATTTTTACAGTTGTATACACCCATATAATGTTATGGAATATTTCCATCATCCTAGAAAGTTCCCTGATATCCCTTCCCAGTCACTACAGTTTACTCAACCAGTGGTTTTCCAGTTTTTAAACTTCATATAAGTGGACTCAAACTATAGATATTCTTCTGCATTTGGTTTCTTTTACTCAGCAAAATGTTTTTACTATTTACCCATGCTGTTGCTTTTATCAAATAGTTTGTTCCTGTTTTATTGCTGTATGATATTCCATTGCCTGAATATGCCATGTTTGTTTATTCTACTGATGGGCATTTGGGTTGTTTCTAGTTTTTGGCTGTTTTGAATAAATCTACATTAAGCAAGTCATTTCTTTTGGGTATATAGCTAGCAGTGGAAATCCTGGGATAGAAGGAAGGTGTATGTTTAACTTTATTAGAAACTGCCAAACAATTTCCAGTATGGTTGTACCATTTTAAACTCCATCAACAATTCATGAGAGTTGTGATTGCTCCATCCACTTTAAAAATTGGTATTGTTATGCTAGTCTTCTAAATTTTAGCCATTCCTGTGGGTATAGTGCATCTCACTGTGATTTTAACACAGTGTTGTGCTCATCACAACAAGTGTGCTCCTATTTCACCCATCCCACCTCCATCTCCCTTCTGGTAACCATCAGTTCGTTCTCAATAATTAAGAGCCTTTCTTGATTTGTCTCTCTTTTCCCTTTGCTCATTTGTTTTGTTTCTTAAATTATACATATGAGTGAAATCATATGGTATTTGTCTTTCTATGACTGACTTATTTCACTTAGCATTATAATCTCTAGCTCCATCTACGTTATTGTAAATGGCAAGATTTCATTCCTTTGTATGGCTGAATAATATCCATGTATATCTATATATCTATCTATATCTATATCTATCTTCTTTATCCATTAATCAATAAGTGGACACTTGGGGTGCTTCCATATCTTGGCAATTGTAAATAATGCTGCTCTAAACATAGGGGTGCATGTATTTCTTTGAATTCGTGCTTTTGTATTCTATTTATTGGGCAAATACCCAGTAGTGCCATTACTGGATTGTAGAGTAGTTCTATTTTTAGCTTTTTGAGGAATCTCCCTATTGTTTTCCACAGTGGCTATAACAGTTTGCATTCCCACCAACAGTGCATGAGGGTTCCTTTTTCTCCACATCCTTGCCAACAATTGTTTTTTATGTTACTGATTTTAGCCATTCTGACATGTGTGAAGTGATACCTCATTGCAGTTTTGATTTGCATTTCCCTGATGGCAAGAGATGATGCACATCTTTTCATGTATCTGTCGGCCATCTCTGTATGTCTTCTTTGGAGTAATGTCTGTTCATGTCTTCTGTTCATTTTTAATTGGATTATGTGTTTTTTGAGTGTTGAGCTGTATAAATTCTTTATACATTTTGAATACTAACCCTTTATTGGATAAGACATTTGCAATATCTCACATTCTTTAGGTTACCTTTTAGTTTTGTTGACTGTTTCCTTTCTGTGCAGAAGCTTTTTGTTTTGATGTGGTCCTGATAGCTCATTTTTGCTTTTGTTTCTCGTGCCTCAGGAGACATTATCTAGAAAAAAGTTGCTATGGCTGATGTCAAAGAGGTTACTGCCTGCCCTTTCTTCTAGGATTTCTATGGTTTCCTGTCTCACATTTAGGTCTTTCATCCATTTTGAATTTATTTTTGTGTGTGGTGTAAGAATCATTTGGATATTTTCTTTCATGAAGTGCCTATTTAAGTCTTGCCCCCCACTCCTTTTTAGATAGTGAATTTTCTCCCAGTCTGTAGCTTGTCTTTTTATATTCATAATGGGTATGTTTTGATGAGCAGAAGCTTTTAGTTTTGATTAAGTCCATTTTTGTCATAGTTATTGCTTATGACATGTTTTTTTTGTTGTTGTTTTAAATTTTAGTGAAAGAGAGAAAGAGAGAGAGAGAGAGGGAAAGGACTGAGGGAGAGAGAGAATCTTAAACAGTCTCCACACTCAGTGCAGAGCTAGAGGCAGGACTTGATCCTGTGACCCTGGGAACATGACTTGAACCGAAATCAAGAGTCCAATGTTCAACAGACTGAGCCATTCAGGTGTCCTTCCCATGACATGTTTTAAAAATATTCACCTACATTAATACTCAGGAAGATATCTTCTTATATTTTCTTTTAGACACTTTACGTTTTAGGTTTTACATTTAGGTGTATGATTCATCTCAAATTTATTTTTGTGTAGTATGTGAGGGAGGTCAAGTTTCCTTTGTTTTTCTTTACAGATAGCTTGTTGTTCCAATACCACTTAATGGGAAAAAAAAATTCATCTTTCTTTCACATTGAATTTTATCAATACCTTGGTCGAATGTAAGTTGACTACATAAATGTGGGTCTATGCACTTATTTTAAGTGCCTTTCCCCCTCAGGGCCTGGTAAGCCAAGAGGAAGGGGGAAGGCAATGAATATCAGGTATCTTGCCAAGGAAGTCTAGATCCAAAGAGTAAGACATGTGGAAGGAAATGGTATATTGTTGTTAAATTTGTTCTTCCCCTGAGCCTAAGAACAATGTTCTATTGTATATATAGGTGTGCTCTTGATAAAGGCATTAAGTGCCACACTGTAACTAGTTATGTAGACTTAGGAAGTGCCAAAGCCAAAATTGTGAGGCTGTCAGATTTCCATCCCTTCCCTAATCCCCTTAGATGTTACTATACTCATCTATTTTCCTTATCTATTAAAACTTACTCTTGCAAAAGAATCTGCAAATCTTGCACAAAAAAGTATAGATGACTAACAAAAATCATCCATGGATATTGACATTTTGGCTGAAGTAAGTGCTTTGAAATATGAATATGAAATATAATGGTGAATTTTTATGCATGGGAAGAGCAAACACATTTTGAGAAGTAGATCTGTTGATCATATCAGTTTGGTGATCACCTCCCTTTTTTACATATTAAAGCCAGTGTTTCCTTGCTTCAAAAACTTGTTCTGACTTTGTTAGACCCAAGTGTCTCTTCTTCCTCAATCCTTTCCCGGGGACCCATTTCTATTCATTCCAACAATCTAAAGTTGGCAGAAGTTGCTCAGTAGTTTACATTATGGAAAAAACAATGTTGCATTAAATAATTTCGTTTTATTATTTTTTTAGTGTTTGTTTATTTTTGAGAGAGAGAGAGAGACAGAGCATGAGCGGGGGAGGGGCAGAGGGAGATAGAGACACAGAATCTGAAGCAGGCTCTAGGCTCTGAGCTGTCAGCACAGATCCAGACTCGGGGCTCGAACTCATGAGCTGTGAGATCATGACCTGAGCCAAAGTCAGATGCTTAACTGACTGAGCCACCTAGGTGCTCCACATTAAATAATTTTAGAGAAGAGTTGAAAACTTAAGAAAGAATGTATTTAATTGTCCCCAGGTGTTTTTATTTACTTAAATGTTCTCTAGATCATAAAGTCTATTTAAATATACAATTTAGTGATTGGTAAGCATCTACATTAAATCTTCTTCAATGGTTCTTTCAGCTTTGTTGAGGTATTATTGGCAAAAATGTAATATATTTAAAGAGTACATTGGGGTGTTTTGATGTACATATACATTGTGATAGAATATTGTGATTATTCAATGTACATATACATTGTGAAAGAATTCTCAGAGTTAATGAACACATCTATCAATCCATCCCTCACATGGTTACCTTTGTGTGTGTGAAAACACTTAAGTTTTACTCCTTTAGCAAATTTCAATTATGCAACACAGAATTATCAACTATAGTCACCATGTTGTTCATTAGATCCTCAGATCTTATTCATATTATACTTGAAAATTTGTACCCTTTTACCAGCCTCTCCCTATTTCCCCACTCCCAGCCTCTGGCAACCATCATTTTACTCTGTTTCTATGAGTTAGACTTTTCTTTCTTTCTTTCTTTCTTTCTTTCTTTCTTTCTTTCTTTCTTTTTGTTTTTAGATTCCACGTATAAATGATACCGTATAGTGTTTGTCTTTCTCTGCCTGGCTCATTTCATTTGGCACAATGCTCTCCAGATTCATCCATATTGCCACAAATGGCCAGATTTCCTTCTTAACCAACTGAGCCACCTAGGCACCCCCCACATTTCCTTCTTTTTTAAGGTTGAGTAATGTGCATGTGTTTGCACTTGTGTGTGTATATATGTATGTGTGTATGCATGTGTGTGTGTGTGTGTATTCACATTTTCTTTATCCATTCATCTGTCAACAGACGCTTAGATTGTTTCCATACTTTGGCTATTATGAATATTGCTGCAATGAACATGGGAACACAGGTATCTCTTTGAGGTAATGATTTGTTTTGTTTGGATATATATCCAGAAGTTGGTTTACAGAATGATGAGGTAGTTCTATTTTTAATTTCTTGAGGAACCTCCTACTGTTTTCCACAGTGGCTATACCAGTTTGTATTTCTACCAATTCTTCAGGGTTCCCTTTCCTTCACATCCTAGCCAGCATTTGTTATCTCTTATCTTGTTTTCTCTCACTTTTATGGAGACATTATTGACATGTAAATGGTGTAAGTTTAAGGTGTGATGATTTCACATATGTACAGATTCGAAATGATTATCACAATAAGGTTAACACAACCATCACCTCACATAGTTACCTTTTTGTGTGGTCAGAACTTTAAACATTTACTCTCTTAGCAACTTTCATGTATACAACACAATATTATTATCTATAGTCACCATGATGTGCATTATATTCCCAGCACTTATTAATCTTTAACTGGAAGTTTTTACCTTTTAACTACTTTCACTCATTGCCCTCATCCCTAGCAACCATCAATTTAGTCTCTGTTTCTATGAGTTCCATTTTTTTTTCCAGATTCCACATACATTGCCTTTCTGTATGACTTAGTTCATTTAGCATAATGCCCTCAAAGTCCATCCATTTTGTTGCAAATAGGAGGATTTCCTTCTTTTTTTATGGCTGAATGATATTCTGTAGTATATCTTGTCTTTTTACAGAAGTGTTTTTTTTGCTGTTGTTGTTGTTGTTGTTGTTGTTGTTGTTGTTGTTTTAAGTAAGCTCTATGCCCAACGTGGAGCTTGAACTCATAATCCCAAGATCAAGAGTTGCATGTTCTACTGACTGAGCCAGCCAGGCACCTCTCTTGTCTTTTTGATAGTAGATATACTAACTGGTGTAAGATGATATCTCATTGTAGTTTTGGCTTGCATTTCTCTCATGATTTGTGATCTTGGAATACTTTTTAAAGTATCTGTTGTCTATTTGTATGTCTTCCTTGGAAAAATGGTTATTCAAGTCCTTTGCCCATTTTGTAATTGGGTTATTATTATTATTATTTTGTTATTGAGTTGTATGAGTTCCTTGTATATTATGGATATTAGCTCATTATCAGATGTGCAGTTTGCAAATATTTTCTCCCATTCCATAGGTTTTGATAATGGTTTCCTTTGCTGTGCAGAAGCTTTTTAGTTTGATGTAGTCTCACTTGTTTATTTTTGCTTTTTTTTTAAACCTTTGCTTTTGGTGTGAAATCCAAAAAAATCATCAGTAAGACCAGTGTCAAGGAGTTTACCCCTTATGTTTTCTTTTAGAAGTTTTACAGTTTCAGGTCTGATGTTCAAGTCTTTAACCGATTTTGTATTGATTTTTATACATAGTGTGAGATAAGAGTCCAGTTTCATTCCTTTCATGTGATTCTACAGTTTTTTCCAGCACCATTTTTGAAGAGACTATTCTTTCTCCATTGTATATTTTTGCTTCTTTGTCAAAAATTAATTGGCCATGTACACCTGAAACTAATATCACACTGTATGTTAAATAACTGGAATTTAAGTAAAAACTTAAAAAAATTTATTGACCATATATGCATGGATTTATTTCTGAGCTCTCTATTCCATTGATCTGTGTGTCTGTTTTTTTGCCAATACCATACTGTTTTGATTATTAGCTTTGCAATATAGTTTTAAATTAGGAAGTATGATCTTCTGGCTTTGTTCTTCTTTTTCAAGATTGCTTTGGCTATTCAGGGTCTTTTGTGGTTCTGTATGAATTTTAGGATTAAAAAAATTCTGTGAAAAATGCGATTGGAATATTGATAGGGATTGCATTGACTCTGTAGGTTACTTTGGATGGTATGGGCATTTTAACAATATTAATTCTTCCAGTCCATGAACACAAGATATCTTTCCAGTTATTTGGGTCTTCTTCAATTACTTTTATCAATATTTTATAGTTGTCAGTGTGCAGATCTTTTTTTTTTTTTTTTTTTTTTGAGAGAGAGAGTGCACATGTGAGTGAGCGGGAGAGAAGCAGAGGCAGAGGGAGAGGGAGAGAGATTCTTAATCAGGCTCCATGCTGGGTGGGGCTTGATCTCACAACCATGAGATCATGACCTGAGCCAAAATCAATAGTCAGATGCTCAACCTACTGAGCCACTCAGGTGCCCCCAGAATGTAGATCTTTTACTTCTTTGGTTAAACCAATACCTAAGAATTCTATTCTGTTTGATGCCATTGTAAATGTGATTGTTTTCTTATTTCTTTCTGAAAGTTGGTTGTTTGTGTATAGAAATGCAACTGATTTTTGTGTATTGATGTTAAATCATGCAACTTTTCTGAATTTGTTTATTAGTTGGAACACAATTTTTTGATAGGATCTTTACAGTTTTCTCTATATATCATATCATCTGCAAATAGAGACAATTTTACTTCTATTCCAATTTGGATGCCTTTTATTTTTTGCCTAATTGCTTTAGCTAGGACTTCTACTACTATATTGAATAAAAGTGGTAAGAATGAGCAATCTTGTCTAATTCCTGATGTTAGAGGGAAAGCTTTCAGCTTTTCACCATTAAGTATGATGTTAAATGATTATCACTAATTGAGCTAATAGTTATTCTTTTAAAAGTAGAAGGTACATATGAAATGCATTTCTTAGCCTATCGTATCCTAATTATTGGATTCATGGCATTCTAGTTTCCTGGAATTTCCTGGTCATCCCTGACATCTCTGCCCATGGAAAATTCTTGAAACTGCAAGAAAAATCTTCCCATTTCAAAAGGTAACAAAAATTTTAGCCAGGACAAAGCAAAGAAAAAAAAGTTCTGGCCACAGAGGACTTTGGCTTTCCATTGATAGTGGCTGCCAGTAATGAGCAGAGAGTGAGGCCCCCAAAGGAGATCCCCTGTAGGGAGCAAGATGGAGTCACTCAGATCAAGCAGGAGCTTGTGTCAGACAATGACTCAAGCAGCTAAGGGATAGCAGCTAATACCAGATATTGCTGAGACCAGAACCAGCTGATGACACACTCAGAATTGATAACCAGCAGAATCAGAGGAGGTCTGCAAAGGCCCAAGACCAATTAAATCCCTTTAAAAAGAAGATTTTTGCAGCAAACTGTCAGACTCCTCAGACACTGACCCCTCTTTGACCACTTCAAAAAGGCAGCTGCCACTGAAGGCTCTGCCTGGTTGATCTTCAAAGGGAACAGAGATCTTCCATTGCTTGAACATAATAAGCAATAAGTGCTGAGAGCTGAACAGAGCTGACCAACGCCTTATCTCAACTGTGTGCTCACAGACTGACTGTGTTTGGTTTGTTAACTTCCTACCTCTGTTCTATCTTGTTTGTTCTGTGACTTGTCTTGTGCTTTGCTTTGTATGACATGTAAGAAGCCAAGTTAAACACATTGGTGAAATGTCATTGAGTTTAGAATCCTGGACCTGCTTTGTAATTATGTTAACCTTGCTTTATGACTAAATAAACCTTTTTAAAATAAAGCTGACATTTTGGAAAGACACCACTCATGTATGTGCCTTCATAGCATGTGCATCACATCTCCAAAAGGTGCATTCTGAACTTTATGAATTAGAGGTTAGTACCTTGCAGGCAGTGGATTAGGGATGGATATGCACTAGGAGTAGGGGAGGCTGGGGTGGCGATATAGGGTAGCTTTTAACCCATATCTGCTTTTTATGGTGCTTGACTTAGCTAACTTCAGAGAGGCTTATTTGGGTGCTCTGAGACTACAGGTGGGAATATCATACTTAAAGCTAACAAGTCTGGGTGTCACACTGGCCCAGGCCACCCTTCTTGGTGCCAGGACACTAGGTGGCATTGGGAACATAGATTGGAGGGTTGTAGAAATAACAAGGTTGTCATCCTTCAAGAATAAATCTTTCAAGAACCTACAGTTTTTCTCAGTTCACAAGTGAGTGTAGTAGCAATCATTCTCCTCCTTCTCCACAGGGTAAAAGAACTTGTGGTCTCAACAACCCCAGTGGCTTTTAGGTATTCTCAAAACAATGCAGAAGAGCTTACATGACCTCAGAGATTATTCCAACTTTTGCTCAGTAGCCTGGTCTACGAGTTGGGTTGCATGTTTGCCCTTTGAGTGGAGAGGGAAGAGAATGTTAGGGGTCTACCCACTGTGGATACTCTTCAAATGAACTGGCAATACTGGAGTTGGCTCAGCCAATTTTTATGACTAATAATAAGTGCCAGGGTGGAGTAATATTAAGCAATTGATGTTGCTGCACCTCTTCATAGTGAGAAAATTCTGTCCCCGCCCAAACACACACTGGGATCACAGGCATCTCCCGACATGACTTTGTGTCAGTTTATATCCTGGGAAAAATTGACTCATGCATAAGCAGAGGGTCATGCTCTCAAAGGGTTCTTGGGAAATGTTAATTTTTGAGTTTGCCTTTGTGGATTGTGTTGCTGAGTTCAACTTAGCAGTGCTTCCCAACATATGATCTGAGGACCACCTGTACCATAATCCCCTGGGATGCTTCCTGAGCCCTATCCCATATTTATTAAATTAAAATGCCATGGGGAGTGAACCCTAGAATCTGCATCTTATTATTTTTTATTTTTTTATTAAAATTTTTTTTTAAGTTTATGAGAGATAGAGACAGCATGGGTGGGGGAAGGGCAGAGAGAGAGGGGGAGGCACAGAATCTGAAGGAGGCTCCAGGCTCTGAGCTGTCAACACAGAGCCAGACAAGGAGCTTGAACTCACAAACTGTGAGATCATGACCTGAGCCGAAGTCAGAATCATAACCTACTGAGCCACCCCGGCGCCCCTAGAATCTGCATTTTAAAGAAGCTCCCTAGATGATTCTTATGTGCATTAAATTTAGAGGCCTAGCAACTTACAATGTTGGTGTCGTAAGTTTATAGATGCGGTAGGGAGGTGAAAAGTTGGAAATCTGGAAGAGCAGTTCACTGCTAGATGGAGGCCGTTTTTACAAAGAGAAAACAAATGAAAACAGCCCATGGAAAGAGTTAAAGCAAATGTTAGTAACATGTGGCATTCATATCAAGTTACAGGCATAGCTTCTGAGTTCCTGTTGTGGAGCATCCAGTGGGGGACATGTAATGTGCCAGTACTTACTTAGTCCAGTGGCCATGTCCCCAAATGTAGGTGAGAATTCTGTGCCTGGGCAGGTGGAGCTCTTTAATCAAAAGGGGACAGATGATGGTCATAGCACTATCACATCATCTATCAAAAGCCTAACTGATCAATATTTCTCCACAACCTGTGGAGTCCCTTTGACTTCTGTGTCATTTCCATTTGTTTTTTGTGCCCTATAGATAACCAGTGTGTGGTTTGTTTGTTTGTTTGTTTTCAGCTCTGTGGTTCTTATTACGATTGCAAGACACCCTCGGTAATAACCATCAAGAAACTTGTGGGAAAAAACTATACTATTTACATGTTCTGGAAATTACATGGCACACATGGGGCCACACAGTAAGGTCACAGGTGGAGAGACAGAGAGAGAGGGGGGCATGAGAGAGAGCAAGCACGGACCTGGAGTTCTGCGTTTATTAAAGTTGAGAGTGAGGTTTTGTAGGATCATTATTTACTGGTGAATTTAAAACAGAAGAGCAGGAATTTAAAGTGCCGGAAGAGAAAAAATAAATGGCCCAAATGCTCAGTTGTTGAAACCAACCAAGATCTCTAAAACAGAAGAGCTTTGGTGGGGGTAGGGGATAGGAGAGTGGCCTGGTTCCTTATCTAGTCCCATGGTTGGCAATGCGTTTATTCAAGATAACCATCTTTGAAGTGGATGCCCAGGCAATCAAAGCTTCTGTCAGGCACTTGGATTACCAAAAAGAAAACCCGGGCACCTTGGTGGTTCAGTTGGTTAAGCGACTCTTGATTTCGGCTCAGTTCCTGATCTTACAGTTTGTGAGATCAAGCTCCATATCAGGTTCTGCACTGATAATGCAGAGTCTTGGGATTATCTCTCCCTCTCTCTCTCTGCCCCTTCCCTGCTTGCATGTTCTCTCTCTATCACAATAAAGAAATAAACATTAAAAAAAAAGAAAAGAAAAGAAAAACCTACTGTTGGGGCTTACACTATACCATTCTAACCTTTCCAGTGTTCCTTTTCCTTTGCATGGATCCAGCCACCCTGGGAAAGAAGAGAGGGCAGAGTTAAGCTTTAAAACGTCCCTTATTTGGGGCGCCTGGGTGGCGCAGTCGGTTAAGCGTCCGACTTCAGCCAGGTCACGATCTTGCGGTCTGTGAGTTCGAGCCCCGCGTTGGGTTCTGTGCTGACTGCTCAGAGCCTGGAGCCTGTTTCCGATTCTGTGTCTCCCTCTCTCTCTGCCCCTCCCCCGTTCATGCTCTGTCTCTCTCTGTCCCAAAAATAAATAAACGTTGAAAAAAAAATTAAAAAAAAAAAAAAACGTCCCTTATTTTACATTCATTGATATTTGGAAAATCCATATTTTTATCAAGGGCTTTCTAAAGACTGAAATAGAATATTAGCAATACAAACCTTACACTAAACTCAGTAAATGAGGTCTTGGTGTAATACTTCTGAGAGGCTAGAAAACTCTAACTTCAAGGATCATTGCACAGAAACCCAGGGGCAATGTTGCTAGGAACTACTCTAATACACTGGCAGTTATGATTTCACAAGGTCTCTCAAATTCACCCTCCCTTGCTGTTTCCTGGGTACCACTCCAGCCAAGCTTTCATCACACCCTTACCACATTATTGCTGACACTTCCTGGTTGGATCCTCCCCTTCTAGCACCTCCTGAAAGCCAAACTCTTTCTCATACACTTAAAAAAATGTTGCTCCATCTTGGGAACTTCCCATCATTTATTAAGAGCATTCTAAATTCTTAAGAATAGCACTCGAGTACTCAGGGTTATTCCTGAGCCAGCCTTCTCTTTCAGAACTTCCTTGCAGCTGGGTCTTCTTCATGTCTCTCATACCTCTTCCTCAGTCTCATTTTCACCTCCATGCTCTTGCTCGTCCAGTGCCCCTTGACAGGGATGTTCTTCTTCTTCTCCATCAGTTTACATTCACTACTGCTTCGAAACCACACCACACAGAGCCTCTGTGTTTCCCCCTCGTTCTTGGTTTGCATTGCATATTCCTGTTACCTCACTTACTGCGCTTACATTCCACTTATCCTCTCCATGATCTGATTGTAATTTCTTCCATGACAGAGACTGCTGTCTTGGCTGTTACCCAGTGTATCTCCTAGACTGTCAAACAGAGCAGCTGCCCCGCAAATGGGTGAGCAAGTCCATAGGTCTCGCCACTTTCTTATTGGGAAAAGGGGGCTACTGGTCACTGTAGACTTCTGGAGTCCTTGAAGGTTGCTGGCTGAATATGTCTGGTTCAAGTTCTTTGCTTTGCAAGAAAGGAAACTGAGGATCACTTTGGATTCACAGTGCTTGTTAATCACAGGACTGACACTAAATTTAACTACCAGTTTGAATGGTCTTTTCTTAAGAATCCCATATAAAGAAAAACCCAGTCAACCGCGTGGCCGGCGGGTTTTAACACCTTCTGATGTCCATCTGCCTATTCATGTCTCTCTAATGATAGAACACAATTTCACATATGCAAGAATGGTAAGGGTAACATTTTCCTTTTCTTTTCCATTTTTCCTTTTCTTTATACAGATAAGCTCGGCTTATATTTTCCAGATAAGTTGAAAATTATTTTCTGTTTTTTTCATACAAAATAGCTGTGCTCCAGAGAGACAAGCAGTTTACTGGCAAGAAAAGCAGGGCACCCCTGCCAATGTTGGGTAGCCAAAGCCTTGGCAGCCTCTGTCTTGGGCAGCAACTGAGGACAAGCCAGGGAGCTGGCCAGAATTGAGAGACCTGTGAAACAATTAAAGTGGGGTTTGACAAGCAAAGAGAGCCCTTATTTGGCCTTCATTATATTTCTTTACATATGTGGCATTTTTAAAAAAGGTTATTTATTTATTTTGGGGGGGGGGAAGAGAGAGAGAGAGAGAGAGAGAGAGAGAGAGAGAGAGAGAACGAGTGGGGGAGGGGCAGAGAGACAGGCGAACAGAGGATCCAAAGTGGGCTCTGTGCTGACAGCATTGAGCCCAATGTGGGGCTTGAACTCACGACCCATGAGATCTTGACCGAAGTGAAGGTCAGACGCTTAACCGACTAGACTACCCAGGTGCCACCACATATCTAGGTTTAAATATAATTCACACAACCCTAATCACAACCTTTAACATTGTGTCTTGAACTGATTATCTATTTTTTACCTTGCAATATGTTTAAAAGGATTTGAATCAGCATGCCTAGGTGCTTCAAACACAGCAACAGTAT
The DNA here is from genome assembly GCF_016509475.1 of Prionailurus bengalensis. Classification (NCBI taxonomy): domain Eukaryota; kingdom Metazoa; phylum Chordata; class Mammalia; order Carnivora; family Felidae; genus Prionailurus; species Prionailurus bengalensis. The sequence goes on along the minus strand of NC_057350.1, from coordinate 68,292,470 downwards.
GACCAAATGTAATTGAGGCTATTGGGAATGGAGGAGAGAAGGGAAATAAGAGTAAGAAGAAAAAAAAACGAAGCCGAGGTGAAGTTATTACACTAAATGCTGGCTTTTCTAAGGTAGGGTTAGTTGCCAGAGGCAAGTTACAGATTTGGATTTTAAGGTCCTTGGAGCCAAAGCAAAGAGGGAAATAAAATTAGGTCAATAATTCATGGAGAAGAAAAAAATAAAACAAACTAGTTTCTTTTGATAAGCACAGCTATTCCCTGATAGACATTTCTTCCATGGTCCCACAAAGAGGAGATATGTAAAGCAGTGACAGAGCTGTCTTCAACACATCCCTATGGTAAATGCAAGTTCCAGAAGACTTAGATATCCTGTTTTCTATATACTGGCTAGTCCAGAAAAAGCAGTTTCAAGTAGCATGATCAGCATGAAAATTCCTTGAGTTACTTAATTCAAAGATAACATCTAAAGTATCTAGAATACTAGATTCATTGGATCTCTTGTAGATATTCTTCCATAAACGTGTCTTACAGATGGGCAGCCAGAAGGTAAAGGTTATACCTCTTGACAAGTCACTGGGCTTCAGATTCTCTGCACTGCTGGCCAAGGGCTGGTCCAGATGTTTCGACAGTTTGATCATTCATCTAATATGCTCTTATAAATTAGTTGTTTGGCAGTCTGTATGCCTGGTCTGAATTTAGGCTTAAGGCCTAGTAGTTTGATCTAAGCTGGTACAGTTACGAGGCTTCTAGGTTACACAATTCCAGGGATGTTATTCACAGCATATTCTTAAAAAAAAAATTTTTTTTTTAACATTTACTTATTTTTGAAAGATGGAGACAGAGTGTGAGCAGGGGAGGGGTAGAGAGAGGGAGACACAGAATCTGAAGCAGGCTCCAGGCTCTGAGCTGTCAGCACAGTGCATGATGTGGAGCTCGAACCCACAAACAGACAGATCACGACCTGAGCCAAAGTCAGCCACTTAACCGACTGAGCCACCCAGGTGTCCCTATTCATACTATCTTCTAAAATGGAGCTCACATTTGCAGGATGTTTTTACTAAGGATACTTTCTTATTTTCAGTAAAAATGTGCATAAAGGGGGAGAAGGCTTTTATGGGATGAATTTAAATTCACCCACGTTTTCAAAGGAGGGCTCACTGGAGGTAGAAAGCCTAGCAAGTAATACAATGGGTTTTCAAGTTAGAGATGGCTGGGTTCAAGAATGTGGACATGTGACTTCACCTTTTTGAGGACCAGTTTCATTGTCTGTGAAATGTAGCAACAACAACCACTTCACAGGGCTGTGAGAAATAGAAAATGTATGTAGAGTATTTCACTCAGTGTCTGGCATATGTATAACGTTCTATAAATGGAAGCTAGTTGCATTTTCATTTCCAGATATCCTAGCAACCGTCCTTACATTTTGCATCCTCAGCTGCATCTTGAAGGATCTAGAAATATAAAAAGAGATGAAGGAAAGAAAACAGATTAGAAGAATGCATTTGTATTTTTGGATTACTTTGTAATATTTGAGGTTAATGAGATTAAAAAGTCTCATCATTATAACCAAACCAGGCTGGGTACCTAAGTATTTTTTTCTTCTTTTTTTCCTTATGTAAAGTGGGTCCTTAGTGGAGATATTGGGTGAGTAATGCTGGATGGTCTCTTGATTGCAGGGTCTACTTCTGATGACTCCCTCCATCTTCTGGTTCTTATCTTTCTGTGTGGCATGACTTGGTCCTTCCGTTTCCCAAGTCAGAAAGATGGGTGTCACCCTCCACTTTCTTTGCTCACTCTCAGCCCCCTTATCAAGTACTCACCACCTCCTGTCAGTTACAATGGACTCCATCTACTGCTTTCCATTGGGATTGCACCACCCTCATTCAGGCCTTGATCATGTCTCTCTTGAATAATTGCAGTGGCTTCCCCTGTCTCCTCCTTTGACTGTACTTCTCTTCACACATGCTCTCCCCTCTTTGCCTATGCTCCATTCTTACACAACAGCCAAATATGTTTTCCAAAAAGCAAATGTGGGGCACCTGGGTGACACAGTCAGCTAAGCGTCTGATTTCGACTCTGGTCATAATCTTAAGGTCTGTAAATTTGATCCCATGTCAGGGTCTCTGCTTTTAGTGCAGAGTCTGCTTGGGATCCTGTGTCCTCCTCTCTCTCTGCCCCTGCCCTGTGTGCACATTTGTTCTCTCTCTGTCTCTCTCTCAAAAATAAACATTAAAAAAAAAAAAAAGCAAATCTGAATATATTGTTTCCTTATAGTTAAAATCCTTTGATAGCATTTTATTGTTCTCAGGATATAATTCTCACCCTTTAACATGGCTTATAAGAATTTTAAAATTTTTTTTAAAATTTATTTACTTGAGAGAGAGAGAGAGAGAGAGAGCGAGAGCACAAATGAGAGAGAGGGACAGAGGAAGAGAGAAAGAGCATTCCAAGCAGGCTCCATGCTCAGTGTGGAACCCAACGTGGGGCTCGATCCCATGACCCTGGGATCATGACCTGCGATGAAATCAAGAGTTAGAGGTTTAACCTACTGAGACATCCAGGTGCCCCTTATGAGACCTTTCTGGGGCGTCTGGGTGGCTCACTCGGTTAAGTGCCAACTTCGGCTCAGGTCATGATCTCGTGGTTCGTGAGTTCAAGCCCCGCATCAGGCTTTGTGCGGCCAGCTCAGAGCCTGAAGCCTGCTTCAGATTCTGTGTCTCCCTCTCTCTCCGCTCCTTCCCCACTTGTGCTCTGTCTCTCAAAAATAAAATAAACATTAAAAAAATTTTTTTTTTAAAAAGGACCTTTCTGATTTGGTTCTTGCAAAATTCTCCTAGGGTGCCTTATTCTTTGCTTCTTTGCTCATGCCTTCTCTATGCTTCCATTTGCCTGATTCCTCTTTATCAGGCCTGTTATGGACTAAATTATGTATCTCCCCATTCATATGTGGAAGCTCTAATTTCTAGTACCTCAGAATATGACTGTATTGAAAGATAGGGCCTTTAAAGATGTGTGATTAAGTTAAAATGAGGTCACTAGGGTGGGCCCTAGCCCAATATGCTTGGTGTCCTTACAGGAAAAGGAAATTAGGACACAAATATACAGGCCATGGAAAGACAAAGAGAAGATGACCATAGAAAAGCCAAGGCGGGAGGCCTCAGTAGAAAGCAGCCCTGCTGACACCTTGATCTCAGATTTCTAGCCTCCAAAATTGTGAGAAAACAAATTTCTGTTGGTTAAGGCACCCAGTCTGTGGGTGCCTTTGTTCTGGCAGCCCTAGAAAACTAATACAAGGAAGGCCTCGCTGAAATGTTATTTCCCATCCCATCCCTCCAACCCACCTCTGACATCTGTGTGTCTCTGCTGTATACTCCTGTAGCGCTTTGTAATTTCTCTATCAGAGCTTTTGCCACAGTGTTTTAGAATTGCCTGTTTTGCTTTTTCTGTTGTTTTCGATTGTTTATTTCGCTTTTGTGTGTTTGGTCTGTACTGTCTAAGCCATAAGCTTCTTAGGCAGGGACCATATCTGTTTTGTTCACAGTTTTATCCTTAGTGCCTCACACAGTGTTTTACACATTCCAGGCATTCAGTAAATAGTTGAATACAGGGGGCGAATGAATTGAGGATGATTAAAATCCTGGAGGTTAAACTAATGTTAATTGAAGGTCACCTAGAGCTAGAGACTCAGGATGTAATTTTGACTGTCAGAGTTGCTTAAAAGAACATTAACTAGGTTACAGTTCTCAGCCCAAAGATAGAAACCATCCTCCTTCTACCATTCTAGTTACAAAGCAATACTCAAAACAAACAGAAGATAGCAGAAGATGACATCTTTGAATGAAGCAAACCACTTTAAAACTCCGAATGGAGCTTAAGATAACTGATTCAGATATACAAAGAAAAGCAGAGTGGCTGCAGGTTGAAATCAGGCCCTGATTCAGTAATGATGGGTGGGTTCTTATCCTTCATCATTCTTCCCCAGGCATGACTGGGTCAAGTTCCATTCCTCCTTCTAAGTACCATTGCTCTGCCTCATCTAATCTGCAAGCCTGTACGAGTAGGTGTGGCTGTCAGACAGCCAGAGCAGAGCCTGGAGACAAAGGGTGGAGTCAGGAGTTATGAAGTCCAGGACAAGTAGTCAGACCAGAATTTTACCCAATCAGTTCTTGATGACTCGCTTAACCTGCGAACCAGGGCATTGGAAGCCGGTATGACATATTCAAGTTACTTCCTGGTTCTGTAGTCAACTGTGGTGAGGCAGTACCCTTACACTACAATCTCCTCTTTGGATCAGCAATTAGTGTACATATGATTTGCAAAATGCTTTTACTAAGCATATTATTATCTGAGAATTAAAAAAAAAAAACCAAGATAGTATATTTTCTATGGGATAGCCAAGAAATTTAATTATTGCAAAACATTTCTTTGGTGAGCAAGGAAACCTAACCAGGGCTGAGATGATCTCAGCAGATGTTTCTTTTCTTTCTTATTCTTGTTGTTGAAGATCTCTGCTCTCATTTATGTTTAAAAATCCTTTTGCTGAGGATGTAGATGCATGTAGATGGGGCACAAATAAGAAGCTCAGTCAATGCTTTTTGTCTTTCAAATAACATTATTTCTCTGATTATGAAAACAATATATACACAGTGTAGAGATGTTTTAAAATATGGAAAGAAAATAATTATCATTAATAATTCTCCTAATACCATCACACAGGGATCCTTTTTAACATCTAGGTGAGGAACTTTCCAGCCTTTTTCTACAGGCTGCATTCAAATATGTACTTTATAAAGTTGTAATTGCATAGCTTATCTGGGTTTATTATTTTTACTGTGAATATTTTCCTATATCATCACATATTTTATAATTTGACATTTAACAGCTGCATAGAATTTTACCCTGTGATCTTACTCTATTTAAATAATTCTCTATTACTGAACATTTAGGTTGTTTCCAATTTTTTGCTAAAATAAATAATGCTGCATAAACATTGTTCTGTATAAAGTCCTGCCCACATATATGATAAATCGATAAATGATTAGAGGATGTTGCTATTCCCAGTTTCCTTGGCGAAGATGATCAGATGTCCTGATTTTGTGGGTCAGTGTTAGTTTATATTTTCAGGTCCCTGGATCCTTGGTATTAAGGAAACATAGGCCACAGTAGAGGGAAATACTCAATTGAGGAAAGTGCGGTTAGAAGTAAAAGTCAGTTTACCAACCTATTTCAGTAAGGATGACAATAATAGACACAGAATTATTTAAGAAAGATATCTGAGGGGCGCCTGGGTGGCGCAGTCGGTTAAGCGTCCGACTTCAGCCAGGTCACGATCTCGCGGTCCCGGAGTTCGAGCCCCGCGTCAGGCTCTGGGCTAATGGCTCAGAGCCTGGAGCCTGTTTCCCATTCTGTGTCTCCCTCTCTCTCTGCCCCTCCCCCGTTCATGCTCTGTCTCTCTCTGTCTCAAAAATAAATAAACGTTAAAAAAAATTAAAAAAAAAAAAAAAAGAAAGATAACTGAGAACCTAGGTAAATACCAACAAATAAAAGTGTGGCCAGATAATATTTCAGGTATTTACCTATATTTTTACTCTTATGCTTTTCCCTTGCCCATTCAAGCTAGTGGTCACCCTCTGCTCATCCATTCCTCAAAGGACAGATGTTGCATGTTAGAAAGCAGATGTAGTCTGAAAGACTTTCTGGCTTCTGTTTCTAAGAGGTTAAATTCTAGAATAGAGAGTGGGTAGACAAGCTGTCTGTCTGAAATTGTAATGAGACTTGAAAAATATTGTCCTGACTAAGGGGAAGGGAAGTGGTGAATGAACAGAGATTTTGAGGGGGGGTTGGAACAAAGGAGGATGGTAGAAAAAACCTTAAAAAGGAAATAGCTTCAAAGTATATCTAGGTGTATGAGTCCTAGGCAGCCTTGCAAAGATTCCGCTGCCTGGGATGTCAGGCAGGAGCAGAGGGGCGTGCTGACTGGAATGGTGGGCATCTGCACTGTAAATTGGGTGCACTTGAGAGTTGGAACCAGATTGTGACTCCTATTCCCCATCTTTGGCACTACATAAGTTTCTGGAACAATGGCACCCAGAGTGAGTGAGGGAAAAGAATTAAGTCAAAGAATTAAGACTGTTTCCCTGTGAGATGAGAGCTCAAAACAGAAGCAGAAATTTAGAAAATCATTATATTCCTTTAATACTTGTGCTTATGGATTGAGATTTATACCCACTATAATTTCTATATTTTCTGTAGAAATTAATAACATTTTCAAAAATTCTTACAAGAATACTATTGGGAAGAGTTATGTGACAGAGTTGCAGGATATAATCCGTGCAAATTCTGATAGTATCATGGAGTTATTTAAAAATATCTGACATTCCTTCACACTGTTTCAAAGGAATGAAGTAGTGATTTGGGCATTTTAAGAATTAGTTTATAATATTTAGAAATTTTTAAATTTGCTTTAGAACTTTAAAAGTATACTTTTTTATATTAATTTTCAGTGCAGGTTAACGATGTCACATGTTTTACAATTTAGTGAAATCAAATAGAGGCTTATCAGAGTCCCTAATGTTCTGGCTTAATCTAAGAGTTAACTTTGTAGTATTTAGAGCAAGAGATATTTTCTCTGGCTATCCTGCAAAAATCACATTTCTCATTACTGGATTTGTGATAAGGATTGGACAGAGAATACTGCAGGCTATACTATCTGGTAAATTCTCAGTGGGCAATTTCACTTTCAAGCTTTTTCACCTGATTTGGTTGGCCAACTGTCAGGGAACTTTAATTATTTAAACATAAGTTACCTAATGCTTTATAGGGAGGAGATCTGGAAGAGAGACAGAAATAGCCGTGGATAAATATGAGAGTTAGAGAGACAGACAAATAGAATGGATAACTGCTTTTCTAGGGAGCTCTGAATTCAGTCCCAGATCTTCTTTGGTATCTAAGCGGCCTGGGGTAAGGCCCCTGATTCCTCATGAGCCCCAAGGGTGATAATAGTCTCTAGTGACTTCCCAGGTGGGACAGGCTCACGAGAGATGATGTGACTGAATGCTGCAAGGGCCCTGGCTCACTGTGCTCACTCAATGTTCCCAGCACTGCCCACCCCTCCCCCCCACACACCCCGCCTACCTCCTCTTTTCTGCTGAGGCTCCTTAACAGAGAAATACTTTTATATGGAGAAAGGTCATTTTATAATCCCCGTCTCTTTCCAGAAAAAGTGTGCTGTTTTTTGTTGTTATTTTTCATTTTTAATTTTTTTAAGTGGCAGAAAGATACCCTTTATTGAGCCTCTCCAGTCCTAGTTCTCTTTCTCCTACACAGTCTTGGTTCTCCTGAGATGTCCAGTCCCCTGTTTAGCAATGAGACCCACTTTGCAACCAGCAGGGGTATTTTTGAAGGTGGTATCAGGTTTGACAATGTGCCGGTGGTTGCCACCTCCAAAGGGATGCTCCACAGAGTTCATGGCCTCACCCCGCAGGCGTGCTCAGAAATTTCTCTTTGCCTTATACTTGTGGTAGGCACAGCAACCGAGCTTGTCAGTGCAGTCCCCTCTGGCCACCACGCCGACCACAGCTTTGTTGGCTGAAGAGATGACCTTCTTGGAGCCTAAGCGCAGCTTCATTTGGGTCTCATTGGTCTTGGGGTTGCGGTAGGTGATGACGGCGTCGTTCTTGGAGGTTCTGGCCAGCTTGCCTCTGTCATCAGCTTCTCCTCCAGGCAACATATGATGGTGCTCTCGGGAATGGTGTCCATTGTGAGCACATGGCCAGTGCTGAGCTGGGCCTTCTTGCCGCAGTACGCGAACTAGCCAACGTGGATGCCCCAAGCCGTGAAGAACAGCTCTGTTTCTTATACTCGTAGGGATCCCTGAGGACACACTTGGCAAGGAGTGTGTCACAACCCAGAGCATGGATGACATCCTTCCTGATGCCCTTGATGTAACTGTGTGGCTCAGCAAAGTAGGTGCGCAGCAGGGTCCTTGAGCAGCAGGGACCACTACTATCCTCCAGAAGTTTCAACGCTGCTCTTCATCATGTATGGATTTAAAAGCAGGTAACTTCTTTCTCTCCTTCTCTACAGTTTGAAGATATTTTGTGCAGACTGACCATAACTTAGGATTCCCTATGTTTTATTCTTGGAGCTAGTGTAACCAGTTATATGGTTATCGAGTTGATCATATCTAGGCTCATGGTCTTAGGTGGACAGGGAAGAAGGACAAATACAGGGATTCTTATTCCCTCTCATACTTTGGATCCTGACCATGTGGAAGAATGGATTGAGGAAGTCAAGTCGAGGTCTTACCTGGAACTGGCTGTTCCATGAAGTAAGTGTTAGGTTAGCCATATATATATGTGGCTATATATATATAGTAGAGTTCATGGAAAACTGATGTTCTTTACCAGCAGAAAGGGGAAGTGAGGTTTTTGGAGGGCTTTCCAACTTGGAATTTTCCAGTCTAAGCAGCTGTAAGGCAGTGATCTTCAGGTGTGAGAAGACAAGTCTTGGAATCTCTTTGTGGTAAGAGGAGGAGAAGGACATACAAAGTTTGAAAACCCATATGTGTATATGTGTTTGAAAGACCAAACATAACTACTTTAAATAATATAACTTTCATAAGAGAGGTAGTCTTTTTAATTCTTATTTAATGAGTATGTGAGTAAATAAAGTTTGAGAAACTGCTTTAGGCTGTAAAAGAAGGTGCCAGAGATGTAAACCAAGTTTACCCTAGAGTTAGCTAAGTAGGGAATGAATAGCAGCTTAATTAGCAGAGACATAGAGAGCCAGACCTGAGAGACCATCCAACCCAGCAGTTGCTGAACTATAGCCCTAAGAGCCAAATCCAGGCTGGCTGTTGCATTAAAAAAATTTTTTTTTATTTGAGAGAGAGAGAGAGAGAGAGAGAGAGAGAGAAAGAGATAGGTGCAGAGACAGAATCTCAAGCAGGTTCCACACCCAGCATGGAACCCATGCAGGGCTTGATCTCTCGAATCTGAGTTCATGACCTGAGATGAGATCAAGAGTCAGATGCTTAACTGAGCCACCCAGGCGCCCCAGGCAGGCTGCTGATTTTTTAATGACTTACTATCTAATAATGGTTTTTATGTCCTTAAATGGTTGAAAAAAAATCAAAAGAAGAATAATATTTCATGACATGTGGAAACTATGTGAAATTAAAATCTCAGTGTCCCTAAAGTTTTATTGGAACCCAGCAATGCTCATTCATGTATTCTCATTTGCTGCTTTCATGCTGCAGGGACAGAATTGAGACAATTTATGGCCCAGGAAGCTTAAAACATTTATTATCTGACACTTTACAGTTTCAGGTACACAGCATAATGATTCAACAATTTTATACATTATTTAGTGCTCATTAGGATAAGTGTACTCTTGATGTCGTTTATTTCACTCCCCCCCCCCCCCACTTTCTCTCTGGAAACCATCAGTTTGTTTTCCGTATTTAAAAGCTTTTGTCTCCTTTTTTCTTTGTTCATTTGTTTCTTAAATTCCATATATGAATCATATATTTGTCTAGAAATCATATATTTGTCTTTCTTTGAGTTATTTCCTTTAGCACCATACCCTCTAGATCCATCCATGTTGTTGCAAATAGTAAGACCTCATTCTTTTTTTATGGCTGAGTTATAATACTCTTTTGTGTGAGTGTGTGTGTGTGTGTGTGTGTGTGTGTGTATGTATCACCTCATCTTCATTCATTCATGGATGGATGGACATTGGGTTGCTTCCATATATCTTGGCTATTGTAAATAATGCTGCAGTAAACATAGGGGTGCATATCTTTTTGAATTAGTGTTTTCATTTTCTTTGGGTAAATACCCAGTAGTGGAATTGTGGAATTATTGGATCATATGGTAATTCTATTTTTAATTTTTTGAGGAACCTCCATACTGTTTTCCACAGTGGCCATACCAGTTCGTATTCCCCACCAGCAGTGCACAAGGGTTTCTTTTTCTCTACATCCTCACCAACTTGATATTTCTTGTGTTTCTGATTTTCGCCATTCTGACAGGTGTAAGGTGATATCTTATTGTGGTTTTGATTTGCATTTCCCTGATGAATAGTGATGTTGAGCATCTTTCCATGTGTCTGTTGGCCATCTGTATGTCTTCTTTGGAGAAATGTTTATTCATGTCCTCTGCTCATTTTAATCATATTATTTGTTTTTTTGGGTGTTCAGTTGTATAAGTTCTTTTATATATTTTGTATATTAATCCCTTATCAGATTTCTCATTTGCAAATATCTTCTCTCATTCAGTAGTTTGCCTGTTTGTTTTCTTAATGGTTTCCTTCGCTGTGCAAAAGCTTTATATTTTGGTCTAGTCCCAATAGTTTAATTTTACTTTTGTTTGTTTCCCTTGCCTGAGGAGACATATCTAGAAAAATGTTTCTGTTGACAATATCAAACCCATGTGTCCTTCTAAACATTTTATGGCTTAGTGTCTTGCATTTAGGTCTTTAATTCATTTTGAGTTTATTTTTGTGTAAGAAAGTAGTCCAGTTTCATTCTTTTGCATGCAGCTATCCAGTTTTTCCAGCATCATTTGTTGAAGAGACTATTGTTTCCCTATTGTATATTCTTGCCTCCTTCATTCATAGATTAATTGACCGTAAGTTTGGGTTTATTTCTGGGCTCTCAATTCTGTTCTGTTGATTTATGTGCCTGTTGTTGTGTCAGTACCATGATGTTTTTTGGTTATTACAACTTGTAGTATATCTTGAAATCTGGGATTGTGATACATCCAGCTTTGTTCTTCTTTCTCAAGATTGCTTTGGCTGTTTGAGGTCTTTTGTGGTTCCATACAGATTTTAGTATTATTTGTTCTAGTTCTGTGAAAAATGTTGTTGCATTAAATATGTAGATTGCTTTGGTTAGTATTGACATTTTAACAATATTGCTTCTTCTAATCTGTGAGCATCATATATCTTTCCATTTATTTGTGTCATTTTCTTTTTTTTTTTTTTTAAATTTTTTTTTCAACGTTTATTTATTTTTGGGACAGAGAGAGACAGAGCATGAACGGGGGAGGGGCAGAGAGAGGGAGACACAGAATGGGAAACAGGCTCCAGGCTCCGAGCCATCAACCCAGAGCCTGACGCCGGGCTCGAACTCACGGACCGCGAGATCGTGACCTGGCTGAAGTCGGATGCTTAACCGACTGCGCCACCCAGGCGCCCCATTTGTGTCATTTTCAATTTCCTTCATCAGTGTTATATAGTTTTCAGAGTACAGGTCTTTTAGTTCCTTGGTTAAATTTATTCCTAAGTATTTTATTATTTTTGGTGCAATTTTAAATGGGTTTATTTTCTTATTATGTTTTGCTGCTATGTTTACTAGAAAGCTTCTTAATTTCAAGGTGGAATGGCCTTTTTGTTTTTGATTTTGCCAATAATGTCTAGTTTTATTACATTGTGATTATCTTCAATCTCTTTTTAGATAGTACCCTTCTCTTTCTCCATTGATGTATTGAAGAAACTAGGTCATTTATCCCATGATGTTCCATATCTTGGATTTGGCTACTTGCCTCCTCATATTGTCATTTAACCCATTTTTTGTTTTTTTTATAATTCATGTTTCTGTAAATTGCTGGTTACACCTCAGGCTTGATTAGATTCAAGTTTAGTGTTTTATGCAGTAATACTTCATGGGGATGCTATATACTTCCTATTGCAACAGATCATGAAGTTCTTGTTCCACTTCAGTGATACAGATATTATTCATCGGGTGTAGGTGAGTAAGCTTGATCCTCCATTATAATCTTCATTATCAACCTTTTGTGTAATGGTTTTAGTATCCATTGATACTGTACCTTTGACCTATTATTTCATTACGTATAGCAAAATGATGATTTTCCTGTCATTCTTTTTGCTGGTTTTGGTTGTTGCGGTTCTATTTATTTTTAATAGCTTTATTGAGGTATAATTGATGTATAATAAAATGTACATATTTGAAGCATAAAATGTAATTAGTTTTGACATGTTTATATGCCACTTATGACTATATAATACATTATTAAATATTATATATTAATAACTACATGTTTTCTATGAAGATTTTTTCACCATCAGCTATTTGATTATCCTAAAATACAGTTAGTTCATATAGGGAAAGCCAAGTGAAATGCTTGATTCTTTCCATTAATTTATCAGTTAACAGATGAGTTGATGCCCTGGAAGCTTCCATTGGTAACAATTAAAGTTTTTTTTTTCCAACACTTTTTTTTTCGGGGGGGGGTGGAAGGGTAATATTATGAAGCATGCATTTTTATACATTTGAAATGTTTCTGTCAATTACAGTCACTATCTTTTTATTCATGTTCATGTTGTCCCATCTTAGGCTATTGGGAGCCTCTTTGAGTTGGCTCTTAATATATTTTTGTACAATTTCAGTAGTCTTTGACAGCCTCTTTGCTTTTTGGCACAAAAAGATGTCATAGATTCATCTTGAATATTTTCTACCACAAACCTGGAATCAGACAATTTTCTCAACGTTTATTTATTTTTGGGACAGAAAGAGACAGAGCATGAATGGGGGAGGGGCAGAGAGAGAGGGAGACACAGAATCGGAAACAGGCTCCAGGCTCTGAGCCATCAGCCCAGAGCCTGACGCGGGGCTGGAACTCCCGGACCGTGAGATCGTGACCTGGCTGAAGTCGGACGCTTAACGACTGCGCCACCAAGGCGCCCCTCAGACAATTTTCTAAAGAGTCCTGGTTCCTTTTATTGGGGAATGGTAATTAGAGCTATGAGCTGTTCTTTATGTTTTCATTTTTAGTATTCTAAAATGATATATTGGTTTATTACTAATGGTATACATTATTGAATTAATATTTTTTATATTAATTGTTTAAGTTAATAGTGTTTAGGTTTCTTTTTTAAATATCAGAACTAAGTAATAATCTATGGCTATTTAAAGTAACTTTATTATATCTTGCCTATTTACTCATGTAGTCAGATTTTACTTACCACAAAAACTATTTATAAAAGGGCACTGGAGGGGCACCTGGTTGGCTCAGTTGGTTAAGTGTCCGACTGTTGATCTTGTCTCAGGTCATGATCTCAGTTCATGAGATTGAGCACTGTGTCAGGCTCTGTGCTGACAGCATGGAGGTTGCTTAGTATTCTATCTCTTCTTTCTCCGTCCTTCCCCGGCTTGTGCTCGGGTGCCTGTGTGTGTGTGTGCGTGTGTGCTCTCTCTTTCTCTCTCTCAAAATGAATAAATAAACTTAAAAGAAAGAGCACTGGGACAAGTTGGGAGACCTGGGGACTCAGGCTCACTTTATAGGTGGTATGAACTTGAGGGAACCACCAGCTCTCTCTTTTAAGTTTCTTTTATTTAAAAAAATTTTTTTTTCAATGTTTTTAAATTTATTTTTGAGAGAGAGACAGAGACAGAGAGAGAGCAGGGGAGAGGCAGAGAGAGATGGAAACACAGAATTTTAAGCAGACTCCAGACTCTGAGCTGTCAGCACAGAGCCTGACATGGCATTTGAGCTCATTAACTGAGAGATCATGACCTGAGCCAAAGTTGCCACTTAACCAACTAAGCCACCCAGGCAGGACTCCTCTCTTTTAAGTTTCTGACTCCTCTATACCTAGGCAGGGATAGAGGCATTGGCCTATCTCTGTGGACAGCTGATAGTTGTATATGCTATTTGCTATATCACCCATTTGTTGGGCATCAACAATCAGTCTATCCAGATAAGTAAAGGCAGCCAAGAGAGAATGATAAGAATGGCCAGATAAGTTTGAGACATTTGTTCCTTTTCACCTTTTAGATCAAAGAGAGAGGGAGGGGGAGGAGTGAAACAGCAAACCATAGCCATTTCTTATTCTTTTTTTTAATGTCTCATGTGTGTATATATATATATATATATAATTTATTGTCAAATTGGTTTCCATACAACACCCAGTACTCATCCCAACAGGTGCCCTTCTCAATGCGCATCACCCACTTTCTTCTATCCCCCACCCCCCATCAACCCTCAGTTTGTTCTCAGTATTTAAGAGCCTCTTATGGTTTGCCTCCTTCCCTCTCTGTAACTTTTTTCCCCCTTCCCCTCCCCCATGGTCTTCTGTTAAATTTCTCAGGATCCACATATGAGTGAAAACATATGGTATCTGTCTTTCTCTGCCTGACTTATTTCACTTAGCATAATACTCTCCAGCCATTTCTTATTCTGAGTCTCTCAAGCCAAAGTTGTTCTGGTGGAGAAGATGTGATCGTTAAATTGGATTTGAAATTAAAATTTTACTAATACTAGAATTTTTGATAAATAAAAGTGACTGGAAAGAAAGACGGATTCTGCCCAAAATGTTAAGGGATGGGAAAGAAATTTCAGCAAAGCTTGGTCAAAGGCAGTGAAGGATGGGAGAAAAGCAAAACTATTTGAGTTCATAGCCCACTGTGTTCAGAATGTACAATAAACTGGGTGTATTTGGTAACCAGAATGGGAGAAGTTAAATTTTTCTTATGCATCAATATAAGAAACAGAGATTCTCAATAGAAAATTTAGAAGGATTTTCTGTACTTTAAACTTAGAGATTGATAATTTCCTTTACCTACTCATCTCAGGCTTTTCCTGTAATTCAGTTATTCTCTGCTAGGTGGCAGAAGATATCCTGGTTATGCCATCCAGGAGCTCAAATTCGAATTTTCTGGTCAGATTTCATTGTAGATTTTAGCTGTATATTTTTCAAATAAAAAAAAGCAGCATTATTTCAGTATTTTAATAAAAACTTTAAGTATGCTTTAATACGAATAGGAAATGTTGATCAATCATATATATATTTTTTAAATCTAAAAGGTAAACTACATAGAAGTATTTTTCACTGTATTGCTAACTAATCTTGTTCTTATCTCTAGACTGACTAGAATGCTATTTCTTAATTCCCTCTGATTTACTTTTGTAGTAATGTGTCAATAGTAAATGGCTGGCACAGTTCTGAGACTTCATGTAAACAGTATAATTCAAATTTGTTGCAGTTTCCTTCTGGTACTGGTTCTAGGATGTTGGGGTTTAGGAATAATTTTGTGTCTGTCTGTTTTTACTTGTACATAGGTTTCCATTTCTTATTTTCAGAGTTTCACTTTTATCCCTTCTATTGACAAAATCAAGAAATGAAAATCTCTGACCTGCTGAGACCAAAAATCCCCATTCTACCAGGTCACCTTCTTCAATTAGAGGGCAGTAATTTTCCACTGATTCATAGAATGACATCACTTTTTCTTATCAGCTTTCTAACTGGAAACTCATTTAAACTACTTTACATATGAGAGTACTTATCTTGCTACATCCTAGCCACAACTCTGAGTTTCTACAAATAATTGTAGAAAGTTCTATACATTTTAAGACAAAATGTTAAGTTTCTGAACAATAGTTCAACAAATATTTATAAACAGTTTTAAAAAATAAATCACCAGCTTTTTATTACAATGTTTCTAAACATTCAGAAAAATGTCCAATAAATATTCCTATACCAACCACTCATATTAAATAATTAATATTTGCCACATATTTAAATACATCTTTTTTGTGATACATTTTTAAATTGCAGATACTGTGACCATTTACCCCTAAACAGTAGAGTCACATCCCCTAAAATGAGGACATTCTCCTACATAACTGTATCATCACCCCTAAGAAAATTAACAACACTTCCTTAATTTTATCTAATAACCAGTCCATTTTCACATTTCACATTTCTCTCAAATTCAAATTTAACACATTATTTTTCATTGCTATTTAGAATTATTATAATCTAGAAAGGCCTTTAAAATTTTTGAAAGAATAATGATACTGTTTTTAAAAAGTTTATTTGGAGAGAGAGAGAGAGAGCACCAGTGGGGGGTGGAGGCAGAGAGAGAGAGAGAGGGAGAGAGAGAATCCCAAGCAGGCTCTGCATTGTCAGTGTGGAGCCCGATGTGGGGCTTGAACTAATGAACCATGACATCATGACCTAAGCTGAACTCAAGAGTCAGATGCTTAACCAACTGAGCCACCCAGGTTCCCCTAATGATACTGACTTTTTGAAGAGATCAGGATAATTGTCTTATAGAATGTCCAATATTTTGCATTTGTCTGGCTTTTCCTTATAGTGTCATTTGATTCTAAGAGAATATTGTCAAATTAATTTTATGGCAACCAGTTCCTACTACCATGTGAAAGTTTTCAGAAGTTGCAGTAGTTTAAAGCCACAAAATGTTTGTACTGACTCTTTTATAGTTCTGGAAGACTTGCAACCCGAGAATGTCAGAGCAGGAAAGCCCACCCCCACTGACACATTAGAAAAGGGGAACATAGAAATCTATTGCTGCTATAACAAGTTACCACAAATACAGTGGCTTAAAACAGCACAGATTTGTTATCTTATAGTTCTGGAAGCCAGAAGTCCAAAATCAAGCTGTTAGCAAGACTGCATTCCTTTATGAAGACTAAGGGAAACTTTGTTCCTCACTTTTTCCGGCTTTTGCAGGCCATCTGCATTCTTTGGCTTATAGTCCCTTCCTTCATCTTCAAAGCCAGCAGTATAAAATCTTTAGATCTCTCTCTGGCCCTGACCCTGACTTTCCTGCTTCCCTCTTCTGCTTATAAAGACTACTGTGATTACACTGGGCCCATATGAATATAATCCAGGATACTCTTCCTATTTCAAGGTCATCTGATTAGAATCTTAGTTGCATATGCAACCTAATTCTTTCTTGCCATGTAACACAACACATTCAGAGGTTCTGGGGATTAGGATGATGATTCCATTATTCTGCCTATGACAGGAAGTGACTTGACAAGTTACTCTCAAGAGTCTTTTTTTTTTTTAATGGTTAATTTTTTTTTTGAGAGAGAGAGACAGAGTGTGAGTGGGTGAGAGGCAGAGAGAGAGGGAGACACAGAATCCGAAGCTGGCTCCAGGCTCTGAGCTATCAGCACAGAGCCTGATGCAGGGCTTGAACTCATGAACTGCGAGATCATGGCCTAAGCTGAAGTTGGACGCTCAACTGACTGAACCACCCAGGCCTCTTTTCAATACACTGCAACCTTATATGTTTGTTTTGCATTGGAATTGAGTAAAAGGTGATCCTATGTTGAACCTTCTTTAATAGAGTTTAATAAAAGAGGCATTGGAAGGATTTTATGACAAAATTATATTCTTATAACCATGTGGATACACAGCTGGCTTTTTCCCCACTTCCTCTTTTTGAAAAATTTTCTTTAAATTCAAGTTAGTTAACATATAGTGTATTTGTTTCAGGAGCAGAATTTAGTGATTCCTCACTTACATATAACACCCAGTGCTCATCCCAACAAGTGCCCTTTTTAATGCCCATCACACAGCTAGCTCATCGCCCCTACCCACATAGTGTTTGTGTATCTTATAAATCTGATGTCAGATCATTTCATTTGCTAGTTTTATTTTGATAAGGAAGGTAAATGTTTTAACTATGATCGGAGAATCTAAAGGCTTAAATCTTATAATTCAACTCAACCTCTTACATTCTAATTTTCTTCTTCTGTCACTTCAAGTTAGACTGAAAGAATCCATAAACATTGGTGGCTCACACATACCTCCTTCTGGATTATGTTTAAATCAGAACTGAAGTGGATCATGCTGTCGACATGCAGACTCATGTAGTGTTAAGAGTGGTGTTGGAGTGGTGTAGGGCAACTCAGCATCCACAGGGCTCTTTGGGTGCTGACCTCTTATTCTGATAATTAAAAAATTTTTTTAATTTATTTTTGAGAAGGAGAGCGGACACAGGAGGGGGAAGGGCAGAGAGAGGGAGGACAGAGGATCTGAAGTGGGTTATGTGCTGACACTAGAGAGTCCGATGTGGGGCTCAAACTCATGAACTGTGAGATCACCACCCGAGCCTAAGTTGGATGCTCAACCGAGTGAACCACCCAGGTGCCCCTCCTATGATAATTTTTATAAGTGCTAATGCAATAGAAATTTTGTTTCTGGCTCAAATATTTTTATCAAAATTAAGAAAATCAGAGTCATTGAGGTCTCATTAAATACAGTAAAATCCTACTAGTGTTGGTGGGTTATTCTGAAATAGCAAATGAAAATTGTTGGGTATTATTGATCAGATCAGGTAGGGAAATCTAGGAAAGGGAAAATGAAGTTTTAGTTAGTAGAGTGAAATGTTTTAAGTTAGTGAATTTTGGGGAGAAGACAAAATAAGAAGGAAGAAACTAAAGAATCTTGGGTATACAACAGTTTGTTGAGCCAAGAAAATATCTGGAGTTGAACCAGGTATATTAGGGGCTTTGGTTTAAGTGTGAAATCTCTACTCTCAGCTTCCCTGATTATGAGGC
Organism: Prionailurus bengalensis; assembly: GCF_016509475.1. Taxonomy (NCBI): domain Eukaryota; kingdom Metazoa; phylum Chordata; class Mammalia; order Carnivora; family Felidae; genus Prionailurus; species Prionailurus bengalensis. The sequence goes on along the minus strand of NC_057350.1, from coordinate 68,274,130 downwards.
CTACTCTGTAAATTAATGATACTATAATGGGAAAATCCACAACCTCCACCTTGGGGGAAGGTCTGGAAGAAGTTTGGGAGGGGCTTGTGCAGTAGACCAAGGAAGTGATTTTGAGGGCATGGTCTTGGATTCCAAGTAACAGTGACTATATAAGCTTGGGAGTTCAAGAATGTCTTGGAAACCTCAACTATGTTGAATGTCCCACCAAAGTGGTTTTGCCAGGGGAAGTAAACTAGTGTTTTTGTGTGTCCACATTAGGTCATTTATTCTGCCCAGTGGCCATTGCTATCTGGGAAGGAACCTTAAGATGATGGGAACTTAGAACTTGTTCTTTGGTGTGTTCTTAGATCCTGACCAAAAGGGCCGCCTGCATGGGAAAACAGAGAAACTAGAGATACTGCAGGATGTTTGGGAATGAGGAGAGTGCATCACTCACATTAAGGAATCTTCAGGAAAGAGGTCCCCAGCAATGGAAGAGGGTCTCTAAGGAACATATGAAAGTACTAATGAGCAGGAGTCATCTGTAAACGTGTGCTGGGTATCAGTCAGTATGGGTATGGGTATCCCAGTTTACTTTTTCTTCCTCTCTGTGCCCCATCCTTGGAGAGGATTGCCACATGTGTAGGGAAGCAAGGGCACCTGTGGGATAAATAAGGAAATGGCTGACCACAACCCCTTCCCTGAGTATTGGCTTCTCTGTCTGCAGGAGGCCTGAGCTGAGGGGAAAGGGAAAGAGACTAAATTAAACCAAGTTTGACTGTAATAAGAAACTGGACATTTGAATTACTGATTAGGACCTCGTGTCACCTAACAGCTATCAGAAAAGTCATACCCAAGTTTTCCACTTAGGGAAAGGAGAACTCGCTCACGGAGCAGATTTAGATGGATAGGGACAGAGAAATAAAGTTATTTTAGGATTATATCCCATGATTTTTGCTTTTCTGATATGATTATTACAGTTGTGAAAGTTAAAGGCATAGATGTCTGGTGCCTTAATTAGGATGCTGGGGGGAGAAGGGAAGGGTCAAGAGACTGGAAAGGAGGAGAGATTGAAGGTTGCTAATAATATTCTGTTTTATATTTGGGTTAAAATTTACTTACCACATTTATATAACAAAGAAAGTGATTTTTAAAATTATTCTTTGAATGCTTTACCTTCCACATTATTTAATATTAAATATTAAATAAATCACTTAATATTGGCCAGGATGTAGGGAAATGGATTAACACTCTCCATAGCTTATCCAATCAAGAATTCTGATGGATTTACATCAAGACCCTACAAATGATTTTTTCTAATCTACTTCCCACTATAATCTTGGCCTTATTAGTCCTTAAATCATAGCTATAACACCTCAGGTAAGGCTGTGTTCTTTCTCGTTCCATCCCTCCCTCCCTTCCTCATTTTAATGATGTTATATAGCATTGCAAAAAAAAGAGAAGCAAACAGATGATACTATTTTCCTTCCCTATATTTTCTCTTCCTTTTCAATGAAACCTCATTCATATTATTCTGTGAGGTCACACTATTCTGTGTCCTACTATCCCCCTTAACATTACTTCTAGACTTGATTATGTGTTTTGACATAGTACACACACTTTTCATATCTGTTGTTTATGGGCTCTCCCACAATGGGATTATAGTGTAATTTCCTTAGCCATCCCCTGGATGTTGTGCATCTGGATTTTTTCTTGTTTGTATCACAGAACCTCAACAGTGTATAAGTGATCCCTTGGTGCAGTCTCCAGGCATGTGGCTCAGGTGGGTTCTCATGTAGCTGGAATATGTTGCTGCTAATTAATTTTGTTTCCTGTTGGATTATTTCCTTGGGAGTGTATACATAAAAGAGAAACTATTGGCACAGAGGCTGATAAGGATCTGTTTAAACACTTTTAAACCTTTTGCCCAAGGACAATATAGAAATGAACCAGCCCACAGTTAGTTTATCTAAGGATAGATCATAATAGATGACATCAGAAGATCCAGGCTGTCTTTCATCAGCTTCCAAGACCTTTTTCATATAGTTCAGGGAATTACTTCTTGAACTTTGTTGTCTTATTTTTATTTTCCAACTAAAATTTTAGCTGTTTGGCAGACTTTCAGGTTCTTTTTGAGTGTTTGATGGACGGACTTCTCTTGTGAAAATGAGGCCAGTCAAATCACTGAAATTCTATTGTGTGATTTTTTTTTTTTTTGGCTGATTAATTCTTTTTTATTTTTTGGATGCTTTTTAACATTTTCTATTGTGGAAATTTAAGAAACTTACAAAAATAATGTGGCACCTGGGTGTCTCAGTCAGTTAAGTGTCTGACCCTTGATTGGCTCATTCATAATCTCACGGTTCATGTAATTGAGTCCTGTGTTGGGATCTGTGCTCACAGCGCAGAGCCTGCTTGTGCTTCTCTCTTTCCCTCTCTTTCTGCCCCGCTCTAAAAAAAAAAAAAAAAAAAAAAGAAGAAGAAGAAATAGAAAAATGGAGTTCCATGTACCCATTACTCAGCTTCACCAACCATTAACTTTCTGTTGTTCTTTCTTCTCTTTCTCCTTGTATACTTATTGCCTCCTCATGTTGTGATATTTTAAAGCAAATCCCAGACATTGTATGATTTCACCCATAAATACTTCAGTGTAAATCTCATCTTATTAAATGACCACGGTGCACATGGCAAAGCAAACGGGGTAAAATGTTATCAATAAGCAAATTTGGGTAGAAAGGATATATGTGTTCTTTGTACTACTTATTTTTGTAAATTTTCTGTAAGTTTGAGATTATTTCTAAGGAAAAAGTAAAAAAATGACACCCAACCAAACAAAAAACATGAACATAATAATATCACAGCTGATGATCCAAGGAATAGTTTTTCTTGTTTTACTATAAATCATGCTCTTGGAAATAAATTAAGGGAGAAAACTCAGATAAATACTAAAAAGAAAATAATAACCAGTCACAATTCTAACACCCAGACACAATCACTATTAATGATTATGTATTTTTCTTATGTACTAATGATTATGTATTTTTCTTCAGTCTACACACAAACATATGCCTGTCATTAAAAAAGTCAAATAGTACTAATGAGCTTATAACCAAACACATAATTCCGTACTCATCCTCTCAAGTACTTGCTCCTGCTTGCTCTCTCTTATCTGCTAGCAGGCTCTAATGGCAAAGTGCCAGCTGCAGCTCTGTTTTCAGCATAGTACTTTCTTATCTACCACAGCTGTTAAGATGAAAGGGTATCATATTTTGCTTGCTTTTACTCAGGAGAAAGTGTTTTTCATTTTGTGTTTGATCTTAAAAATGCTTGTTTGTGGGGCAGTGTATACTGCAGATTGGTTCATCCATCATCCACTTTGGCCTCCTTCTAGCATGTCTTCCTATACTCTATAGGCTGGACAGCAAAAGCCACATTTCCAGACCCCATTGCAGCTTGGATTTTGCACATGGCCAGTGGGAGGCTTGGAAAGTTGATGTGAATGGGGCCAAGTACAGTGGCAGAGGGGTTTGATTCCTCAAGCTACAAGGAAGAGTCTAGCGTCCAGTTCCGTGTACCATGGGTGCTAAGTGGCAGGCAGTGGAAGTAATGAGGTTTTTGCCAGAAGAACCCCATGGAGGGATTAGATATTTCTTCTGACTGCATTGTTCCTGATTGTGTAGCATCCAAGCTTGGATCATCAGAAGTTTATAAGCATCTTGATAACTTATAACAAATCTAGGATGAATTTTATGGTCTCCAACTGAGCCACTTGATAGAAGAAATGACTGAACTCTATGATACTTCAGATTCTAAAAGCAAAACCTCCAAACTTTAGTCATCTGTGGTTCTATGATTTTCCATATTTTCCCCATACTCTTGAAGGTGATACTTTTACAGGAGTTATTTTTTTTTTTTGGCAGATAACCAATTATGGCAGCTAATATTATATTCTCTTTACATAAGAAACCAAGACAAATAAATTTGGACATTAACTACCTCATCTAAGGACATATTATAGTTTATCTGTTATGATGTTTAGAATCCAACTCCTGGTTTTCCACTGCTCCAATACTCGACCTATTCGTGACTAACAATAAAAAGAGTCCCTAAGAGTCCTGGAACCAATTATAGCTGTAGCAGAACTTTATAGGAGTGGGTAATTTTTATCTAATACAGTTTGTTTATTTGTTTAAAACTTCACTACATGGCAATTTTGTGTCTAACTGCATTCATTTCAATTGGGGGAAATTGGACTTCTCTATGTTTTTCTCCAAAAAGTTGCATTTCAGAGCAATATTATTGCTAAAACCAAAAACCAAAACCCAGAAAGACTAAGCACACAAGGTTTATAGTTCCCCAAACAGATTTGAAGGAATAGAATATTGGTCAGACTTTTTTTCGGGCAGGAGAGAGATGGAGCTAGTTGGTGGGGAGAGCACTAGAGGGAGACCAGGTGGATCTCCGAGAAAGGCGCTGGACTGTTTCCTGAGCTGAAAACACTCAGGAAAGGGGGAGTAGAGTAAAAATGTTGCATTAGTTTCCGTTGCTTCTGTAACAGTACCACAAACTTAGTGGCGTAAAACAACATAAATTTATTATCTTACAGTTCTGGAGACCAGCAGTCCGAAAAGGCTCTTACTGGACTAAAATCAAGGTTTTGACAGGGTTGGTTCCTTCTGGAAGCTCTGGGGAAAATTTGTTTTCTTGCCTTTTCCATCTTCTAGAAGCCTCCATGTCTCTTGGTTCATGGTTCCTTTCCCTATTTTAAAAGCAGCAATAATCTCTGGAGTCTTTCTCACATCACATCATCCTTACACTGATTCTCCGCTTCCTTCTTCCACTTCTGAGGAGCTGGTGATTACATTGTGCCCACCTGGACAATCCAAAATGATCTCCTTACCAAGGTCAGCTGATTGGCAGCCTTAATCCCATCTGCAGCCTTAACTCACTCTTGCCACGTAACGTAACCATCATAGGTTCTGGAGATTAGGATGTGGGCATCTTTGGGGGGCTGTTATTCAGTCTTTGACAAATGTCTGTACAGATTTGGAGACACATGCCCTGTTTTCCCCCTGGCACCTTGGAAGCTAGTCTCTATGAATTCTCCATACCATCATGGGGAGGCAGCAGTTAAGTAGAGGCCGGGAGGGAGGGGCCTGAGAGCTGCCTGGCAGTTCCTAGGCTCCAGTGTTCTCTATTCATGAGAGAGCTGGCAAGCCTGAGAGGGCCCTAGCAGTTGGGACAAAGTGACACAGCTGTGAAAATCACTGTGGATCCCATGACCGGGGACCATATGGGGATGGGAGGCCTCATAGGATGCCAATGTGGAGGCATAACAATTACTGAGGGCCAGATCAGAATGTTCTCAGAGATGTCAATAGGAGCTGCTGATGTTTGAGGAACCCCACCCCCCTTTACACTAAAAGCTCTCATGGAAGGGGTAAGGAAGAAACCTCTGAACTGATGCCCAGAAATCTGAACCAATTCAGAAAACTCTGAAGTTCCTGAGAAAACCCCAGTTTGACTAAGATGGAAGTTTCTGTCACTAGGCTGAATGGGAATTTGAGATAGAAACTAAGTTGTTAGAGAAAAATAAAGTTCACGTTTTACACTCCTGAATCTGTGCTGAGAGTTGTGCTGCAACATATAAATGAAGATAATGATGTTGAGTCCAACATTCTCAGATTTAATTGCTATATTTTGGCTTTGGCTTAAGAGCAGCATTTAGAGTGATCTGAGAAACTACTGCCAGACCGGTGACATTCTTCTCTTGGCGTTGTGATCATAGAGGCAGAGCATGGGGGCCTCTGGGGGGGTCTGATTGACTTTCTGGGTTTGTTGCCATGAGCAAGTGTTACTAGGGCTGATCAGAGTTCTTGGGGTTATTATGAAGAACGTTTGTGTCATCAGTGGGCTTGTCATTAAAATCTGAATGGTAAACAAAGTTTATTTTATATTTTAATGAAGTGAAAAAAATAATTACAGTATCAGTAATAATATTAACTAATATTTATTGATTGCTTACTATATGCTAGGCACCATGCTAAAGTACTTTACATACATCATCTCATTTAATTCACATAAGCGCTCTGAGGGGAAAGAATGATTATTACCTCTATTTTAGAGACAAAGAAGCTGGGGCTTAGTGAAGTTAAGGTTCCCTGCCTGTGGTCACCCAACTTGTAAGTGACTGGCTTGAACCCAGGTCTCTCTGTCTCCAGAGCCTGAATGCTCAGAAATATGCCATTTAACCACTTTAACCACCTATGGGCAGATTCCCACTGCTGGAGGGATTTTAGGTATGGCATTTGGCAGGGAGAGTGCCAGGCTAATGTCCTGTGAGAGCTCTCATGGAACACTTTCTTACCACAGCAACTGGTAGGGGCTAATGACTGGGAGCTTGTTTTCCACAGAGTCAGCTGTGGATCTGGCTTCGGGAAGCTTTAGGGATAGGGATTGGGGGAACTTATGGATCCCTGGGGCTTACTTGGGCTTAGCTCATGGAGGTGAGGGTGGTGGGGTAGGCAAGGATAGGCAAGGAGCTCAATAATACTGCCTTATATTAACCAGACTGACATTTTTTCAGTTTATATTGTCCATGAACTATTATAACATTATTATAACAGAAGCATTTTCTTAGAGATAAAGCTACATATAGCAATATTAATTACAGATACAGCTCATTGGATTCATGCAGTTCCTTCCCAACAATTTGAGGTGATTCTTGTGATCCTGGAATCTAAACATGGCATCACTATGACATTCTCCACCAGACATGTTGGTGTAGGAGGGATGCTAACCTTCTAGATGTCACATGATAGCAGCAGCAAGTAGGAGACCAAATATCTTATGGTTTTCATAAATAGGAGGGGACATGTTCACCTTATGCTCTTGAACACTTGAAGTTCTCTTCCCATTGTCAAGGTGCTGGGAAGCACTGATGATGTTCTGTCTTTCAGACTCTTAACTCTAGTGGTGGCCAGTCTGAACTTTTTTCACTCTGCACACTTTTGTGTCTGGGCCAGGCTGTCTGCAATGTTCAGGGCAGGCATTTCAGTGTTAAGAAAAAAAGAAGGGAATAGGTGGGTTACTAAAGTCTTGGTTTTATATCTGGGTGGTTGGATGGGATAAAATGGAGGATGAGAACAGAGGAAGAGACATGAACAGCAAATCTGACTATGGTGATCTCAACACTCTGACATCTCCAACCACAGAAGGACACGGTTCTTTTTTTTTTTTTTTCTTTTTAATTTTAGAGGGAACATTAGTCAATTCACTGTTATTTAAAGCAGTGCAACTGAATTTGAGGTGTTTGGCATGTCTTATTCCTCCTTCCACACACAGGGGAAAGGAGTCTGAGGGGATTCCTCATCCCTGTCAGAGAACATGATCCCAGGAATCCTCTCTGGATCCTCCCTGGACTGGCCACCTTCTTCCATTTTATGAATGCAGTATATTTTCTGTGACAGTGCTGCCACCACCACTGATGACAAAGCTTTGTGAACTGGACACTACAAGTGCTGGGGACATCTCTTCAGGGTCCTCCATCTCTGGTCGGAAGTCCCCGTCTACAGGCCCTTGAAGACCTCTCTCCTGGGCACTCAGTTCTGAGTCTGTCTCCCCGCACTGTAGTGGGAGTAATGCCTGGTGTCTGGTGAGGGTCTCATTGCTTTTCTGGGCCTCCAGGGAGTTCTGGTGCATAGAATTCCTGTGAGCCATGGCACTCTTCTGAGGCTCATCAAAGCTCAGTGAGAAGGTGACTGTGCCACTGCCGAAGATGACTTTCTGCTTGCATCTGGGCTGTGGCTGTGGCTGTGGCTGCTGCTGTAGGGACGAGGGCTGCTGTGGCTGCGGCTGCTGCTCTTGTTGGGTCAGGGCCAGTGGCTGCTGCTGCTTTTGCCTCTCGGGCTGTGGGAAGGGGTCTTCACTGTTGCTCTTACTGCTGATGGAGGAAGAGGGTGTGGATCCCGTGGAGCCCCCAAGGCTGCTGGACCGCTTGCGAGAGACGTTGCTGCGGCGCAGCGTGGCCCGGGCTGCTACTTTGAAAGCATGGGCAGCAGTGCTGCAGCGCACCTCCTCGATGGTGTTACGTGATGGCTTGAAGAGGATGATGTAGACCTTGTTGAAGAAGATGCAGGCCAGCAAGCCAAAGCTGGCTGCCAGGATGGCGATCACTTCCACGGCAGAGACAAACTTGCCATAGGTGCTGGCGTAGGCTGGGATGAAGGAGATCCAGACGATGAAGAAGATGAGCATGCTGAAGGTGATGAACTTGGCTTCATTGAAATTCTCTGGCAGCTTCCGGGACTTGAAGGCAAAGAAGAAGCAGATGGCAGCCAGTAGGCACGTGTAGCCAATTAAGAAGCCCAGTGCCATTAGCGAGCCCTCGTGGCATGTGATAAAGATGATCTCATCCTCCAGCTCGTGGTTGCGGTAGCTCGAGGGTGGTGCAGTGTAGAGCCAGATCACACAGATGACAATCTGCATGAAGGTGCAGAGGAAGACCAGCAGGAACTGCAGGTTGAGCCCCCACCACTTGCGGTGGAAGCTCGTGGGGATCTTGGCCTCAAACACCAGGAGGACACGGTTGGTTTTCACTAGGATGCATGATATGCAGAGCACGAAGCTGATGCCAAAGGCTGGCTGGCGCAGGCGGCATGTCCAGTCCTGGGGCTCACCAATGAAGAACAGGGAGCTGGAGAAGCAGCAGAGCAAGGAGAAGAGGAGGAGGTAGGAGAGCTCTCGATTGGTAGCCTTGACAATGGGTGTGTTACGGAACTTGAGGAAGACACCCAGCACGAAGGCTGTCAGGAAAATGCCCAGCACAGCAAAGAGAGTGAGTGCAATCCCAAAGGGCTCCGTCCAGGACAGAAACTCAATCTCCTTGGCAATGCAAGAAGTGTGGTTCTCATTGGACCAGAAGTCATCGGGGCACTTGTCACAGGCACTTGCATCTGTAAAATGTTTCAGGGAAGAGTTAGTCACTGTGGGGCATAGACTAAGACCTATGAGTGTAAACGTGTTGGTAAGGGTATACAGATTATTGGATGTGGTCACTTTAAACTTTCTTTGTTAGTGAAATGATCGAACTCTGACTTATGTTTATTAACATACTTATTTAATTTCATGTATTTTTAATAGTTCTGTTATTTTTTTCCTTTGTACATGGTGGGGGGTGGTGCTACCCCTATTAGCACTACTTGCTGATGGTCTTTAGCAGAGAATGATCAATCTTGCTGGGCAGATGGCTGGCTGCCTACATACCAGGGGTCTAGCATAGTTTACCAACTTCTCACAGTATTCACACTCAGCCTGATTCATTTTGGATATATGGATGGACTTTGTGGACATGTCAGAGCAGACTTCCTCTTAGATCAAGGCAGAATATCCCACACAAACGACCTGTGCCTTCCTCACTCCACATTCATGGCTTTCCAATGAGGGAGGCTGCAGACGCATTCAGTCAGTAGACATTTATTAAGGCCCTACTATGTCCCAAACACCCTGCAGTTTGGGGGAGTTAAAGGAACTTGGGCTTTCAGTCAGAGATATGGATGGGAATCCTGGCTCTTCTGTTTACTAGCTGTTTGGTCAGGCTCCTTAACCTCTCTGAGCCTCAGTTTCAATCATCTATGCAAAGAAAGCAATAATCCCATTATTGTGGTAAGGATGAAATGAGATAATAACAGTAATAATAACAATTATAGTTAATATGTATAAAGCATCTCCAAATGCCAGTTAAGGTTTTTACTTAACATTTATCTAGAACTTAGCATGTGCTATAACAGTATTAACTCATTTAATTCCCCCAACTCTGTAAAATAGGTCTATTATTATTCCCACCATGTAGATGAAGAAACTGAGGTACAGGAAATCGTAAGTAAGACAGCAAATACAATGCCAGGCACCCAACAGGCAATATATTGGCCTATTAATTGTGTAGTGTGGAACAGACAGAACTTTGTCTATTTAGGGCTACTGAGCTGTAAGAAAAGGGATATAATATTGGAGAGTGGCATCAAAGTAAAACGAAAGATGTGTAACCTTTTATGGTATTATAAGGCATCCAATATTTCTTTTCTATCCCCCTCAATGCCCAGCCCAACGTGACTCTCAGACATACCTTGTTACATGAGAAATTGTGCGAAGTACCTCCTCAGCCTACCCCTTCCAGGGACTTGGCTGACCCCAGTGCTCCAAAGTGAACTGAGCACTGCAGGAGGGCATGTTCCTTTACCTGTTTCATCACTGTACTCCCCATCAGGACATTCCACACACTCAAAGCAGCAGGTGGGCTCCCCCTCAATGATTCCTTTCCTGGTCCCTGCCAGGCAGTCTCGACTGCAGTTGGAGAAAGGTACCTAGAGAACCGAGAGCACAAAAGTGAAGGGCTCCAGCTGTGGGATCAGTCTCCCCTTTTGACACAAGCACGGAAGAGGAGTTTGTGCACAAGAACCAGTACAACAGACTTCAGACTCATTCCAGACAGAGGAAGCCCCAGAGATCCTTGTTCTTATTATCAATGAAAGGGAGGTGGGAAAAAAAAAAAAAAAGAAAGGGAGAGGTGTCACACACACGCACACACACACACACACACACACACACATCCATGGGAGTCTGGGAAGATTAATTGTTGCCACTCTACACAGTGACCAAAATCCTCCTTAAATAACCCCCCATTCCATTCCCTCCAAGTCCCAGAATGGGACATCTGTTTGCTTTCCATGGAAACAAGAGTTTAAGGCAAGCTAAAAGATGCAGGGACACAGGTCTACATACATATAGAGGGATAATCACGAAGGGAGATGCTGAGATGAGAGGAAATTTGTTTAGAAAATGGGATTCTGAACTTTGCAGTGAATTGCAATTCCTGCAACTTTATTTTAGGCTTTATAGGGTGACTTCTGAGATCCTTGAACCACTCAGCAAGGCAGGCAGGACAGGCATAGAGGAGCCAAAAGTAAATGGATCAGAAAAATATGTCAGGTAACTACTACCCAAAAGAAATCTGCAATAGTGATATTAATTTCAGGTAACATAGATTTTATTTATTTATTTCATTAGTGGACTTCAGGTGCATGGAATTTGATTAATCCTAATCCTTGTTTTCCCATCATTACTTGTTCATATTTCAATCACTTTTAGCCAGTCATTTTTAATGACTACCCCAAAACAAAAGCTAGGACTAGAACAGTAACCTGCACTTAACTGTATGCTTTCCTCTAACCCCTTGCTTCCTTCCCTACTATATATTCATACCTGAGATGACCACCATTCTCTGTTTATCACAGGCAAATGACATTAAACATTCTTTCTTTTTAAAAAAAACACTAAACTTTCAAGGGACAGATGAATCTAATCTTATGTGAACTCTACCAGAGATTGGGGGGAAAAAAAGGGGAACATCTTCTAACTCATTCTTATATAAAGGCCAGTATAACTCTGATTCCAAAACCAGATGAGAACAGTATGAAAAATAAAAAAAAAAATTACAGGCCCATATCACTACTTTAAGTTGTCTTTAGAAGCAGACCTGAGTTGTAGATTTGTCTACAAGTGTTTGCAAGGAAAGTTCTCCCAAGAAACCAGGAAGAGAATGGAGCAAGTCAGACACAGAAGGGAAGAAGACAGCAAGGGTATGATCTTGAGCAAAGTCCCTCAGAGGGTAGCTTCTGCCTGATCCCATAGGGGAACTCTGGACTGTAAGTTATTCCTTAGAGCTGTCCTGTCCTAATGAAAAGGGAGCCAGGGTTTTTGTACTTCCACACCACTCATTGTTAAGGATCTTTTTAGGGAAATGTAAATTTGTGGACTCTTCTGCCTTTCTGAGCCCTGTGGGCAAAGTGGGTTCTGTTAGCCCGCTGGTAGTTTTCTGAAAAAGTGTGGTGAGTTCTGTTGGAAGCAAAAATATATAGAAGTCCTGGAGGTATACGCAAAGTGTAAGGAATCTGAAAGGACCTGAGAAGAGTACAGCTACTTTTTATCACTTGAATATAGATGAAAACACTAAAACAATTAACAAACTCAAAGGACATAGGAAAGAATATGTAGCATGATCATGTTAGGTTTGTGCCAAGAATGCAAACAAGTTTAGTACTAGAAAATCTATACTGCATCTATATATATAAAATCCACTGCATTAATAAATTAATGGAGAAAAATCATGATCATCAGTAGATAAAGAAAAAGCATTTGATGAAATTCAACACAAAATAACAATTAAAAACTTACCTGAAAAAGGGAGATAGGAAGAAATATCTTTAACTTAAAAAGGGCAATATAAAAACTTCTTAGGTAAACATCATTCTACATGAAAAAATAAAAGCATTTCTTTTAAAACAAGAATGCCCACTATAACCACTATTATTAAACATTGCAGAGTTCATAGCTAGTGGGATAAGACAAGAAAAATAAGGGCATAAATATTGGAAAGAACTCAGTAAAACTTGTTATTTACAGATGATATGATTGTCCACGTAGAAAACTTAAAAGAATCAGCAACCAAATTATTAGAAATAATTGGGGAGCAGCCTCAGACTGCCACAGACTTTTCTTACTCAAGTTTCATTAGTTTTTCTTAAAAAGGCACTTCAGCTTTTGTTTGCTTTGGTTGATTGCCAGATCCTTAAATGGTTGTTTTTGACAGTTTTGTCCAATTTGTTGCTTTATTGTTTCAGAAGCTCTTCTTCTCATTCCATATGATCATGTCAAGTAACACAGAAGGGTGCATACTATTTCCAAAATGTTTCTTTTAAAAAATTTTTTAAAAATATTTATTTATTTATTTATTTATTTATTTATTTATTTATTTTGAGAGAGAAATGGAGTGCAAGCAGGGGAGGTGCAGAGAGAGAGGGAGACACAGAATCTGAAGCAGGCTCCAGGCTCTGAGCTGTCAGCACAGAGCATGATGCAGGGCTCAAACTCAAGGACCACAAGATCATGATCTGAGCCGAAATCAGACGCTTAACCGACTGAGCCACCGAGGCACCCCTCAAAATGTCTCTTTAATAAGACTCTTCCCTTCTCTCCCCACCTACCTGCTTGACTTGGAGACATCTTACAAAGTTAAACATGTGGAAATCAACAAAGGAAATTTTTTACTATATCAGAAAAATAACTGGTTTGACAAGGATTTTTTAGAAAACTTGAAGAGAAAATAATTGGCATTATTTTCTAATGAAAGAGGGATATAAATGACAGTATTGGACCTGATGATTGCTAAGATTCTTGGGACCTTGGGAAGGAAAAGAAAGGAAAAGAACTAGTGAAGGACATTAGTACTTTCAACTATAGTAACACAGTACCCTCAGAGATGTTATCTTTCCCAAGTTACCAACCCATTTGATTTTCTAAGAAATTGTCCTTTTGATTTATAGGTCCTCCCGGAGCTATTTGGATAACAGGGAACTACCTCTGTGTGAATTGTCCAGACCCTACCTTGAGTGATATTTCTGTTTGCTTAAATATTTCACTCTGGTTGGGGAAAGTTTTAGTCAAGGAAACTATTAGCCATTTAGCCAAAGGATCAGATTTGTAAAGAATAAGAATTTTCTGAGGATTATCATCTGTATACTAAACACTCATGGATTTCATGGAGAACCTTGGCATTAGAGCTATATGACAAGAGCTAACAAGAGTTAGTGAGTTGAGGGAAGTGGTCTCATCATTTTGCAAGTCCGGTGGTGAAGACTAAGGCCCTTCCGAAGTCTAGCACAGTTTCCTGCCTGTGGTGGAGGCATCTGTGGTTCTGATGGACAGCACATACCTCCCTGGAGAATCCACTCCACAGGATTTTCTCCTCATTGATGAAGAGCCTTTCTCCTTTCTTGGCATAGACGTTGTAATATCCGACTTCCTTAAACACTATGGAGCCATCCTCTGGAGAGAGGTGCCAGTTGATGATGGAATAGTTCCCCACGAGGTCCCCACATTCATCGAAAGTCACCTGCTCCCCCATATTGTTGGTAAAGTTTAGGTGCCGTAGGTGCTTCAGGACCTAAAGAGGAACAGAGACTTTGAGTACAAGCCACAGGGCTACCACATATGTTTAAGTATGTTATGTACTGCATGAGGACAGTAAACTATCTTGTTCTAACAAAGTGGAAGGAACATAACTTTAGGAAGAGGCACCTTTTTCTAATTTACACTAAGGTAATTGTATGTGTTAGCAGTAGCCCTGGTAAGCCACAGGCTTTACTTGATACTCAAATTGTAACTGGGGCGAAAACACCTTCTTGAAGTCAGGAAAGTAGACTGGGCACATCTCACCATGGCCCCTGGCCAGATCAAGTCTTCTTCAGGTACATCATCAACTGGTGGTGCCCCAGGAAGGGCAGGGTTTGTAACCCAGAGCCATTCCTGGTGTCTTCTGAGATGGGTTTTGGGGAAGGAGTGGAGGTATGAAGTACTTTTAAGATCTGCTCCATCTTTCTTTATGCTGCTGCCTCTGTGAAAGTGTCTTGCTGCCAAAAATCACGGAGTGGGGTGAGTGGAAGGAAGAAAGAAATGAGGCTGTCGGTGGAGCCCTCACCATCACTGTTGTAACAGTCATGGCCAATCCCTTAATCTTCGCAGGGCTTTATATGTCATATAACTCTTGTATAAAAAAGTAATGATAATAATTGTTAAACTTTATTGGTCATTTTACTACATTTTAGGCGCAAATGCTAAATGCCTTATATTTATTATCTAATCTTATCCTTACAACAAATAGTACTATCACCCCCATTTTACTGATGGGGAAAGTGAGGCATAGGAACAGAAGTATCTTGTTTAGGGTTACACAGTTAGCAAGTGGTGCAAAGCCTGCGCTCTTAATGGCTATGCTCTACTGTGGTATTGTTAGGCACCTGGCTTTGCTTCCTATGTGCCCCTGACATGGGTCAGGAGGAGACAGTGAACACTCAGCCCCTTCATGTGGGATGTGCCAGGGGTCCCAAGGCATCAAGAGAGAATAACACATGGTCCAGCCTGTGAATATAAGTGTTCTTGCTTCTACTGCACCTCACAAGTCACTGAGATTTATCACCCTCCTCCAGCTCTGAGCATGTTTCCTCACCTTTGTAATGAGAGGGCTGGTCCAGAGAGGTTGCGGAATCTCTGCAAACTCTGGTATGGACTCTTCTCTCTGTTCTGTGGCTTCATGGTCCCTGAGGTACATCTAGAGGCACCTCTCCCTTTTTCATTATTTTTATCATTACCCCTAAAAAACCAACATCTAATCTGACACTGGGGAAAAGTTTGGGTTGAGTCTGTCTAATGGATGGCTTTACTGAGGCCTTGCACCTATTATCCAGGTTAATATTCATGACAAACTAGGTGACTTAGCTAGGCCCCTTCAGGGCACCTTTAATATTCTACCCATTCCAGAGATGACACTGCTTTTTAAAACTATATATCTGTATTCACTTTACTTTCAAATAAACATTTATTGTAAGTAAAATTAAATAGGGAAAAGGAGTCACCTGAATTTGCTCATAAACAGCTCTGGGACAAGTTTGGGGACAGAGTCAATGGCAGACCATGTATGCATACAAACATACCACCCTGGGTGCCTCACCTAACCTTCTGTATGGGATTTACTGCTTTAGTGTCCTCACTGCTACCCTGGCAGACTCTGGCTACCCTGACTTTTGCCCAGACCTATGGGGGAAGAGGGGGTGTCCTTCCCTTCCTGCTATCTGTTCTTCTGTTCTGCAGTCAGAACTGCTGAGCTATCCTCCAAAAAGATGGAGAATGAATCCTACTGAGGATTCATGCTACCTGTGTTCTCCTGAGGCTTCCTTGATGGTCATCCATCTTATATTTTTTCCTCCATTTTTACTGACCTTTTAAAACTGTCTGCAGAGCAGTACCCCAGATATGTTCCTTTTTTATACCTCCAGTTCTCCTTCCTTTTCCTCCATGTTCTTGGAATGACCTGGCCTCCTCCTATACAGAATGATGTACATCCTTTTGTTTGTACCCCAACACATCCTTGTCCTGACACAGCTTTTCTTCCCTGAGAGGAACATACAGTCCTTCTGCTCTGTACAGCTGAGCTTCTCTTGCAGCACTTAGAACCTCATTCCTTCCACCCACTCTGGAACCTCCATTCCATAGTCATGCTTTTCTTTTCCCACATCCTGCTGGGGATCTATCATGGCTCAGATGAAATATTCTTCAAACTTCTCTAGGTAGTTTCCAAAACCTTCCATACTTTGGTTTCATGTACCTACCATTACTTGTTAGTGCAAATGTTTTATCCCAGTCATACAGTTTCCACTGTCCTTTCCACAATCATGCTAACTCTGTCTTTGCTCTGATGTGTGTAAAAGGAGATGAGAAGAGTGGAGAGGTAGGGAACTACCTCTTATTTACACTTCCTATGTGCCAGGCATTGTACTAAAGCTTTACACACAATATCTCATTTAATCCTCACAACCACTCTATTATTATATTCATTTTATAGATGAAGAAACTGAGGCATAGAAGTCAAGAAACTTGCCGGTCATAAGCTAGAAAGTTCTTGAGCTGTGATTTAAACATGAGCTTTTCCTGCTGCGCTCTCCTGCCTCTAATATAAATGATTTAGAATGTCCATGGCAAATATCTGTCAGTAATATTTCCTCATTAAATATATTTTGAAAAAGCATCACTGTTATTTGAAGAATAATTTTAAAAGCATATATACAGCAGTAAAACTGGGTATTGAGCATAAATTTACTTCCTTCTTATTCAGGTTTAATTCCTTGGTTCTCAATATGCCAGGCAACAAGCTTCCTCTCTCCTTTTCTCTTTCTTTAAGTTCTCTGCAGTGAAAGTCTCCAGGCATTAGTGGATGAATAAGGAAGGGAACAGGGACAGTCATTTTATAATTAAATTGTTATCTTCTACATTGGTCAGGCTGGACAGAAACGTGACTCAAAGATCACCACTGGCTGTAATCCTTTTGTGTTGCTATTGGCATGGGATGGAGATTTCTACCATAATCCTAACATGAAAGAAGAAGAAGTCAATCAAAAATCATTTTCTTAAAGTTTCCATTAAAAAATTATTGTAAACACAGGGTGAGATGTGTGTGCTGTTAGAATCAGTCAACAAGTAAATATTTATAGACTATCCACCATGTGTTCTGAGCTAGGCTGCAGTAGTATAAGACATAGTAATATAGTCCTCATGAGCTAACTTACAGGGTATCAGCTCTAAATACAGCTAAATTCAGAAGGGATGGAAATTTAAAAGGGCTGAAGAGGTCAATACAGGCTTGAGGCATGGTAGAAATTTGGATTGGCAAAGGACAGAAAGAAGGAGGGTGTTAAAAACAGTGGGAATAGCATGGACAAAGATCAAGTTAGGAATAAGTGTTATGGGGGCAGTAAAGAAACCAGTCTCTCAAAATTCGTGTACATGCTAGAGAACAAGGGGAAATAAAGTAGATAGGTAAAGAGGATCCAAGGCAAAGAGGCTGGATTTCATATTAAAAGGCACAGGATCAGATAATAACAGGTTGATGAGAATGTAGAGAAATCTCCATACACTGTTGGTGGGGATGTAAAATGGTGCAGAGACTTTGGAAAATAGTTTGACACTTTCTCAAAAAGTTAAACATAAGAGTTACCACTTGACCCAGCAATTCCACTCTTATGTGTAATCCCAAGAAAAATTAAAACATATATCCAAACAAAAACCTGAACACCACTGTTCATAATTCATAATAATAAAAAATGGAAGCAAGTTAAATGTATATCACTCGAATCAATGGATAAATAAAATATGTTATATCTATATGATGGGATACTATTCAAGCCATAAAAAGGAATGAAGTACTGATACGTGCTACAACAAGGATGAACCTTGAAAACATGCCAAGTGGAAGAAGTCACACAGACCACGTATTTTATGATTCGCTTTATATGAACTGTGCAGAAATATCCAAATATAGAGAGACAGAAAGTAGATTGGTGATATTTAGGAATGGGGGGATGAGAAAGTAGGGGGTGACAGCTAAAGGGTATGAAGTTTCTTTTGATGTGGTGGAAAGGTTCCAAACTGATTGTGGTTATGGTTATACAACTCTGTGAATATACTAAAAGCCACTGTAGTAGGTGAACTTTATGATATGTGAATTATATATCAATAAAACTGTTACCAAAAAAGGAAATATTGAAAGGGATTTCAAATGTCCAAATATGACTTCATTGGTGGAGCAGGTAGAGACCTTGATAACAAGGTAACCTTGAGGACATTTGGTATCAAGAGTTTACTAATGAGACATCGCAATTCTAGCCTCAGATGGGACAGGGAGATAAGGATAGGCAGAAGGTAAAAGCGGGGCAAACATCTTATCCAGAAAAGGAAGCACCCAGGATCTTTGTGGCTAGAAATTTTATACCCAAAATTTATTAGACAAATCTCCTCTAAAGTTAAAGACACTATCTTATTCCTTTCTGTGTCCCCAGTGATTTGTAGAGGGCCCAAATTTGAATGGATACTCAAACTATGTCTGTTGAATGTTTGGTTGATAGTCTAGGCATTAAACTAACACTGTTGAATTTGTCAAGTGGTGCTCATGACGAGGTGTTCACCAGCCTGAGGATAAGTAAACAAATAAATAAGGTCAATATGGTGTCTATATCAGTTAAAAGAGCAAGTAGGTAGAAAATCAATAAAGGTGTAAAAGACTTGAATAATACTTGATCAATAGCACTTGACCTAATTGATATTTATAGAACACTCAACCCAATAGCAGTAGAATACACACTCTTTTCAAGGGCACGGAGAATATTTACCAAGATAAACCATATTCTGGATAATAAAACCATGTTTCCATAAATTTAAAAATATTCAAACAAAGTATGTTTTTTGACTCCTGAGAATTTAAATTAGAAATCAGTAACAGAAAGATATTTGAAAAATCTCCAGATACTTGGAAACCAAATAACATACTTCTAAATAATATATGGGTTAAAGAAGAAGTGGAAAGGAAAGTTAGAATGTATTTTGAATTAAATGAAAATGAAAACATAGCATACAAAATTGGGGGGATGCAGCTAAAGCAACATCTAGAGGGAGATTTTTTTTTCTTTTTTTTTTTTTCCTTTTTTTTTTTATGAAATTTATTGACAAATTGGTTTCCATACAACACCCAGTGCTCATCCCAAAAGGTGCCCTCCTCAATACCCATCACCCACCCTCTCCTCCCTCCCACCCCCCATCAACTAGAGGGAGATTTTTAACAATAAAATTATAGAAGAAAGGTCTCAAATTAATGACCCCACTTTCCAACCTAAGAAACTAGAAAAAGAAGAGCAAATTAAATTCAAATAAAGCAGGAGAAAGGAAGTAATAAAGCTCAGAGAAAAATCATTGGAATAGAAAACAGAAACATAGAAAATCACTAAAACTAAAAGCTGGTTCTTTGGGAAGATCAATAAAATTGATGACTCTCTTCCCAAACTGATCAGTAAAAAAGATGAAGATGCGTATTTCCAAACAAAGAATGAGAGAAGTGACATCACTAGAGATCTTGCAGACATTTTCAGGATAATCTGAGAGTATTATAAATAATTTAATAAGCAATATTCTAAACAAATTTATGCCAATAAATTCGACAACTTACACACTGTCTTTGAAAGACACAATCAAAGCTGTCTTCAAAGCTGTATTCAAAGGAATAGTTCTATAAGTATTAAAGAAATTGAATTTGCAGTTCAGAATTTTCCCACAAAGAAAATTGGCCCAATTCACTGATAAATTCTGCCACATATTTAAGGAAGAAGGTTGAAGGTAATACCAATTCCACACAAACACTTTCAGAACATTGACAGGGAGGCAATACTTCCTAACCCATTCTTTGAAGGCAGTATTACTCAGATACCAAAACTAGGCAAAGATATTACTAGAAAATAAAACTATTGACCAATATCTTTCATGAACATAGAGGAAAAATTTCATAACCAAATTTTAGTTGTCTACCTTCCTACATTGTTGTAGGAATGCAAGGGTGAACATTCAACTACATTAACATACTACAAAAGGGAAATCATATGATCATCTCGATAAATACAGAAAAAGTAGTTGGTAACATCCAATCTCCATTCCTGATAAAAACTTTCCATAATCTAGGAGTAAAAAGGAACCTCCTGAATCCTCTACAAAACCTACGGTTAGGGGCGCCTGGGTGGCTCAGTCAGTTAAGCGGCCGACTTCGGCCCAGGTCATGATCTCGCCGTCCGTGAGTTCGAGCCCCGCGTCGGGCTCTGTGCTGACAGCTCAGAGCCTGGAGCCTGTTTCAGATTCTGTGTCTCCCTCTCTCTGACCCTCCCCCGTTCATGCTTTGTCTCTCTCTGTCTCAAAAATAAATAAACGTTAAAAAAAATTAAAAAAAAAAACCTACGGTTAACATTATGCTTAGTGGTGAGAGATTGAATTTTCCTCTAAGATCAGGAACAAGAGAATAATGTCCATTCTCACTGTGGCTATAGAGTATTATACTGGAGGTGCTAGCCAGTGCAGTTGGGCTGAAGTCAGCTGATTCAGACTGAAAATATAAAGTTCTAAGTTCTACACTCAAACAGAAACAAACAAACAAAAGAACTTTCAGATAAGGTTGAAAAGGTTTAGGATTCACTTTTTGAAAAACTTACCATTGAAGATCATAAAAATTAAAGTTTTATATAATCAGTTATAACTTAAACCTATTTTTAAAAGCAAAATACTCAAAATTATACTGTGGGATTAAGGTCCAGTACAATTTCTCCCTTTGAGGTATCACTGTAACTTAAAAGTCCCCCCCACAACTGTTCCATATAAGATTGATGACAGAAGTATGCCAGAAGATGAAGAGAGCAATCAACACTTGAGATATAGGACTGATATCCCCTTAATATAGAGAGATCCAGAATTATTCTATTAGCTATAATAAATTCATTCAAAGTAATAGCAGGAAAAAATAAAATCAGTCAAAATAGATTTTTTTTTTTTAAGTTTCTTTTCTCCTTTTGGGTTTTTTCATTAGTACAAATTAGGCTATTTTTTTTTTTTTCCTGATAAGATTCTTAGGAAGCCTGTGTCAAAAAACAATAGATGTTGGCAAGAATGTGGAGAAACGGGAACCCTTGTGCACTGTTGGTGGGAATCAAACTGGTGCAGCCACTCTGGAAAACAGTGTGGAGGTTTCTCAAGAAATTAAAAAATAGAACCACTCTACGACCCAGCAATAGCACTACTAGGAATTTATCCAAAGGATATAGGAGTTCTGATTCATAGGGGGCACATGTATCCCAATGTTTATAGCAGGGCTATCAACAATAGCCAAATTATGGAAAGAGCCTAAATGTCTATCACCTGATGAATGGATAAAGAAGATGTGGTTTATATATACAATGGGATACTACTTGGCAATGAGAAAGAATGAAATTTGCCATTTGCAACAATGTGGATGGAACTGGAGGGTATTATGCTAAGTTAAATAAGTCAGGCAGAGAAAGACAGATATCATGTGTTTTCACTCATATGTGGAATTTGAGAAACTGAACAGAAGACCATGGGGGAAGGGACAGGGAAAAAAAATTGTTTCAAACAGAGAGGGAGGCAACCTGTAAGAGACTCTTAAATATAAAGAACAAACAGGGTTGGTAGGGGGCAAGCGGGGGAGAGGGAAAATGGGTGATGGGTACTGAGGAGGGCACTTGTTGGGATGAGCACTGGGTGTTCTATGTAAGCAATGAATCACTGGAATCTACCCCCAAAACTAAAAGCACGCTATATACACTGGATGTTAGCTAACTTGACAATAAATTATATTAAAAAAATAAAATAAGAATAAAATTTAATGGTTTCTGTATCTTCTTGTCTCAATAATCCTGTTTATACTCTTAAAATCTTTATTGAAGTGGTGTTTTCCTCTGTCATTTACCTCTTTAATGAAGAGTTAAGTTTCAGCCCGAATTTTATTGTTTTTTTGTTTTTTTGTTTTTTTTTGCATGGGCATTTTCTACTGACTTCTTTCAGACCACTCACCTTCTCTTTTATCTGTGCCTATGGCTCTACTGTTTTGTTATTCACTTAACCTCTATTTACCCCTGTTACTTACCATTGTCTCATTCTCTTTATTTGTTCATTCAAAAAGTATTTATTAAGCACCTAATATGGGCCAAACAGGCACTTTTTTTAGTGACAAGAGACACAATTATATTCGAGATGGACAGAGAGATGTTTGCTATACTCTAATTTGGTCAGTTGTGTCCACTCTAAGTAAGACACTTACTTAGTGTAAGACACACTGTACTTTGTCTCTGTGTCTGTACTGTGAAACCATTGACTGACCCAGCAGCCTCTTAGGAGTTAGAAAGGATGTGTCTAAAGGGACAATTTGGCACATGGTTCTTTTAACAGTAACCTTGGTTGCTGCCTGGGGGCAGATGTGGCTAGGTACGTGACTTTGGGCAAATCATTTTGGCTTCTCTGGGTCTTACTTTCCTCACCTACAAAAGAATACTATTCAAGACTAGTGTTTGCTGAACACTTATTATATATAGTCAGTATCCTGAGCACTTTATACATGTTAACTAAGGTCATCCTTATAATGAACTTCTACATCTCCATTTTTCAGGTGAGGAAAGTGAGGCACAGGCACAGTAAGTGACTGCCCATGGTCATACAGTTGTTAGGTAGCAATTGGGATTTAGATCTAGTTAGCCTGGCTCTAGAGTCCAAACTTGTCAACCATTACATTATATATTATCCATCAGCTGTAGGAGTCAGATTAGGTAGTCTATCACATTGTCCATTGCTAGTTACAAAGGTTAACTAATATAAAATATAGGTTGAGAATATGGGCTTATTTTTAAAGTGGGATCATGGAGGCATGTATAATGCTTGTGGCAACACAAGCGGCCTTAATTGGAAAAGTGATCCATACTAAACGACCTCCAGAACTCCATGCATGGCCTGTACTTTCCCACTCCAGGGTCTTTTCATTGTTTTATATTTTTAATCAACTTTATTGCAGTAAAGTTGACATAGGATAAAATACGTCTATTTTAAGAGTACTGAGTTTTGGCAAATGTACATGTCTGTGTAACCACCACTACTATCACCCCAAAAAGTTCCCAGATGTCCCTTCCAAGTTAATCTTCACCTCCACTTGCAGCCCTAGGGAGCTGTGGATCTCTTTTCTTTCTATCATTAGAGAAAGGATATCATATAAATGTAGTAATTACAGGATGTATTCTTTTTTTTTTTTTTTTTTAGTCTGGATTTTTTTCATTCAGCATGATGTTTTTGGGATTTACCTATGTTACCTTTGCATTTGACATTTTCTCCAAGGAACACTTTCCAAAAATCCTGTCCATCCTTCAAAGCCCATCCCAGATGATATCTTTTGTTTTCTTCTTTACTTCAAATCCTAACATTTAAGGTACGTAGTGTTTCATCCTCACAGTCAAAGTTTTACCTTGTCCATTAATAATCACTTAATTGTTTTCTAAGGCATATCTCTAAGTCATCTCTTTAGATATCTTTAATATTTCTTTTGGCATTCTGACTGTCAAGTTTTGCATTTGAGCACTTAATTTTCTACATAATACCTTGCATATCAGGGAAGGTGGAGATGGAAACCATTTCATCCTTAAAAGCAATGACAGGGAATCTTTAAATTGATAATTACTGACCCACAAAAATCAACATACATTATAAAATAATTTAGATATTTCCCCAAGTGAGAACACTCTCCTTTTGCAGTTTTAAAAGAGGGACTAATAGTTCCATTAAAAAAGAAAATATAGGGGCGCCTGGGTGGCGCAGTCGGTTAAGCGTCCGACTTCAGCCAGGTCACGATCTCGCGGTCTGTGAGTTCGAGCCCCGCGTCGGGCTCTGGGCTGATGGCTCAGAGCCTGGAGCCTGTTTCCGATTCTGTGTCTCCCTCTCTCTCTGCCCCTCCCCCGTTCATGCTCTGTCTCTCTCTGTCCCCAAAAAAATAAACGTTGAAAAAAAAATTTTTTTAAATAAAAAAAAAAAGAAAATATAAAAATTTCCTTGAGATTTGTAATCCAGCATAATATGCTTCTAAGTTATTTTATTTGGGGAGAAATATGAGGAAAATAAGAATAAATGAAGGGAAAGAGAAAGGAAAAAAGCTAAAAGAAAGACTGACACATAGAAGATAACATACAGACAGAGAAACTGACAGGTTCTTAAAACTAAACACTGGGAAAGACACATTAAGAGAGAGACACATAGTTTACAACATGCACACACAGAGATGATCACATATTATCTTTTATGTGGTCATATTTCCATCTTGTGGCCTTTTAGGGTATTTCCTCTAAAGGATTTTAAAGTCAAACTGTTGCTCATTATAAGCATAAATGGGAATTACCTCTTGGCACATACTCTAATGGTTAATTGAAATAAACCAAAGACTAGAGACTAACCCCCCGCCCCCCCCCCCACTGTTGTCTAGGATTTCTAGCTCTTACACATGGCATCACTTAACACAGAGGGAACATGGGATGGGGTATACAAAGTACCCTGTTCACACAGAGGTGAATGAAGAATGGTTTGCACAGATAAGGAGTCTATTGTTTCTTGCCTGCTTCCTACACTAAGAGTGTTTGGGAGATCCAGACTGATCCTTATCTCCCCTCCATTTCTTCTGGTTTTCATCCCAATTCACACCCCTCTCCAAATCCCAACAGTATTACCAATTTCTGGAAAGATCAATTCGATTTGGCTTCTGTTATCACCATGGTTTTGTCATCATGCATACCTATTTTTTGACTAGTGAGTGGTTGGTGTAAGGTGAGGGAAAGTAGGAAGCATGCCTTGTGCACAATCATCCTGAGAGAAGGAAGAAGGTGATTCCACACTTACATGATTTTCCATACAAATTTGATTGTTGGGCATGTGGTCCAGGCTTATCTAATCAAAACCAAGAATACCTAAACCAGAGTGATTGATGTAAGTAAGGGTGGGTTGTTAGATTGAACAGTTCTCTGCAAAGGGCTCTAGGTAGTGTTGTCAGGCCAAATCAACTAGATCACTACTCTTTCTTTCATTTATTCTACACATACTCAGGTGTCAGGCATTCTGGACACAGTGCTGAACAGTCCAGTGGAGGAGTCAGTGTGAAGAGAGAGGTGAGGAGCAGTGGAGAAGGACTTGGGGATCTCCATGGAGGTCAGGAGGGAATTGTGTGCTGTGCACTCATAAATTATCTGTTAGTGTTTCTTTTAAGGATATGAATTGATAAATTTAGTGGGAAAAACATCAAAAGAAGAAAGAACTTGTGATTGACCTAATTTAATCAGAAGTTTAATTAGTAAGAATCTATTTCAGTCAACTAAAGAGTTGTGGAAATTTAAGCTGAATATATAAATGGCAAAAATGAGGAAGAAAGAGAGATTATAAAACGTGTATGTGGGAGTATGACTTGAGAAGACTTCTAGGAGAAAGTGAATTTTGAAAAAGTTAAAAATTTGTGGTGGACAGTATTACATGGGACAAAAATGGATGGTGCTTCAGGTGTGGGATATAATCTTAACAAAAATGCTATGCCAAAAATTCATAAGTGCTTTATGGGGAGGTGCCAGTCAGGTTGGCTTATGAGAGAATTGAGAGAAGGTAGGGGTTGAAATCTAGGCTGAGATACTTACATTAGATTGTATAGATTATAGGGGTGATACGTTTCCATATAGGTCTTAATAATGAGAGTGAATAGGGGTGCCTGGGTGGCTCAGTCTGTTAAGTGTCCGACTTCAGCTCAGGTCATGATCTCACGGTTTGTGGGTTTGAGCCCTGTGTCAGGCTCCATGCTGACAGCTCGGAGCCTGGAGCCTGCTTCGGATTCTGGGTCTCCCTTTCTCTCTCTCTCTGTCTCTCTCTGCCCCTCCCTCTCTCTCGCTCTCTCAAAAAATGAATAAACATTAAAAAAAATTTTTTAAATAATGAGGGTGAATAATTGCTGGTCTATCTCCTGATACAAAAGACATGGCCAACATCTTAAATTCTAGAATTCCCACCCAACTGTCTGGGTTCCTGAGGCTTAAAGGAAGCTTTTACAGAAAGCACACAGGACATTTTGGCCAATGACCACATGTTATTCCTCCCTAGAGCTGTGACCCTATTTTTCTGTCTCCTCTCCTGAATGAATTGTGCCAGACTGTGTATGAGCCAGGAGGGCACATCTTAACTTGTAAGTTGGGTAAACTGAGGTGTCTGTGTGGTGGATATTTTTTAAAATTTTGCCTGCTTTGCTTCTCTTTTTTCCTCCTTTGGTAACACCCTGATTTCCCTTTGGGGGTCCACTCCCCCTCTAACTCTCAGCCTATGTAATTTGAAAGGACTCCACTCCTAGCTTCAGTGATAGATATGTGATCTTGGACTAGTCGATCAGTGTGGTTTCTGGGACTTATACAGGAGATCTTGGGAAATAAGAGTCGAGTAGTAAAGATTTTATGAGCCTGAAGCTATTATAGAGGTTGAAAACTGCTAACCCTGAGGAATAAGGAACAGAGATGGAGATGAAAGCATCTACTTGTATCTGGAATACTTCTGAAATTTTCAGTATTATGGGCTACTAATAATATGAGTTTCTTCTGTTTAAGCCAGTTTGGTTTGGGTTTTCTACAGTATGGAACTAAAAGTCCCACTCTTGACTGTAGCCTCATTCTTACAGCTTTTTTCATATATGCCCAAGCTTTGGTCTTGACAATCTAGATCTTACTTCCTTGT
The DNA here is from genome assembly GCF_016509475.1 of Prionailurus bengalensis. NCBI lineage: Eukaryota > Metazoa > Chordata > Mammalia > Carnivora > Felidae > Prionailurus > Prionailurus bengalensis. The sequence goes on along the minus strand of NC_057350.1, from coordinate 68,247,433 downwards.
TTGGAAAGGAGTCACTGAAGAACAGAAATGTCAAATTACCCACTGGAAGCCTCTTTTCCCTTCAACCCCACCCTGGTCTTGTCGGCTTTTCAAGAGCTGGAGTCTTCCTTTTAGGCGACATGGAAGGGAAGGGAGGAAAGACAACAGTATTTGCTAAAAGATTGTCCCTTTGTTCCTCCATCTTAAAACTCCACTCTTTATCATAATGGCTCTTGAAGTCTTTTTGGTCTTTGTCATTAGAGCGCTTCTTTGCCAGGCTGCAGGAAACAGGTGATGCAGTGCAAGGAAGGAGACTTTAAGTACCTCATAGAGATGAGAAACTTTAGCCAACAATGATGTCTGAGTGTGGTTTTCCCCACAAGAGAAGGGCTGAGAAGCACTTGCAGGTCCTGGCTCATTCTGCCAGCCTCGACACCACTCCTTACCCTATGATAGTCTCTAAAATGACTGACATAACTAGAGATGCTGGAGAGGATGTGGAGAAACAGGAACCCTCTTGCACTGTTGGTGGGAATGCAAATTGGTGCAGCCGCTCTGGAAAGCAGTGTGGAGGTTCCTCAGAAAATTAAAAATAGACCTACCCTATGACCCAGCAATAGCACTGCTAAGAATTTACCCAAGGGATACAGGAGTACTGATGCATAGGGGCACTTGTACCCCAATGTTTATAGCAGCACTCTCAACAATAGCCAAATTGTGGAAAGAGCCTAAATGTCCATCAACTGATGAATGGATAAAGAAATTGTGGTTTATATACACAATGGAATACTATGTGGCAATGAGAAAGAATGAAATATGGCCTTTTGTAGCAACGTGGATGGAACTGGAGAGTGTTATGCTAAGTGAAATAAGCCATACAGAGAAAGACAGATACCATATGGTTTCACTCTTATGTGGATCTTGAGAAACTTAACAGAAACCCATGGAGGAGGGGAAGGAAAAAAAAAAGAGGTTAGAGTGTGAGAGAGCCAAAGCAAAAGAGACTGTTAAAAACTGAGAAGAAACTGAGGGTTGATGGGGGGTGGAAGGGAGGGGAGGGTGGGTGATGGGTATTGAGGAGGGCACCTTTTGGGATGAGCACTGGGTGTTGTATGGAAACCAATCTGACAATAAATTTCATATATTGAAAAAAAATAAAAATAAATAAAAATAAATAAAATGACTGACATAGGTTGTATATTCTTTGTTTCTTTATACCTTTTCCCAAGGGTCTGTGGTGGTAGGGTTCTACATACACAGCTGTTGTAGTTATCATTTTTAACCTGGTTGCCTAATTAGAAGCATATTGAAATGCTACTATAATAATCATCATCTGTTTAGAACTTGAAAGTTTATAAATTGCTTTCACATATGTCATCACATCTCATCTTTAATAGAACCTTGGGCAGAAAGTGGGCTAGATATTGAGGCCATTTTACAGATGAAGAGACTGACTTAGAACAGTGGCTTGCCAGGGATGATGCAGCTAATTTATGGGTGAGCTGGAGCTGAAGCTGGAGACTGGGTCATTCAGCTCATGTTCAGGAATGTCTCCTCTCCCCTCCCCCTATAATCATGCACGCTCTGATAGGTCAGTCTGGAACTGAGGAAAAAATAAAAGCAGTATAAAACAAGGTTTGATTGAAAAATCAAGGTAACTACATAAGACACGAACAACTATGTAGGATTTAAGTCAGACCAGACTTTTATCTTCAGAAATTTTATGAAATGAGAAAAATTATGATGTCTCTTCTATGTGCAATTCAATTCAAAAATACAAAACAAGACTAAAGTCTAAAATGAGTGTAGGAATTCCACCTAAGTTCCAGTTATTTTCTATGATGACTACTTCAGTGATTATTTTTGAAATATCCAATATCAAATCTTTGTAAGGAGAGGTGTTTTTTTTTTTGTTTGTTTGTTTTTTGTTTTTTGTTTTTTTTTTCCTGTGCCCTTCATTTGCTTGTGTCCTAAGCTTAGTTGGCCTGTTGGGTGGTCCATCACATTATATTGTGAATAATATTTTGGTAAAAGTAGTGGCTAAATGCGATAACACTAGCATATGGAATTTAATAGGTACTAAACTAATACTTGTTATAAGAGGACAATATCTGTAATTTACCATAATTGTAAAAATACTCCATGTACTCCATTTAATACATAGTATTAAATCCGTTCCAGGATATTTAAAAGCTCTTAGGGGCTGGGGCACCTGGGTGGCTCAGTTGGTTAGGCAACCGACTTTGGCTCAGGTCATGATCTCACAGTTTGTGGGTTTGAGCCCTGCGTTGGGATCTGTGCTGACATCTCAGAGCCTGGAGCCTACTTCAGATTCTGTGTCTCCCCCTCTGTCTACCCCACCCTTGCTCACGCTCTGTGTCTCTCTGTCTCTCAATAATAAATAAACATTAAAAAAAATTTTAAAGCTCTTAGAGGCCATACTTTAGGTATTCTGAACCCCTGGACTAAAGAACAGTTGAACCAAGGCTTTAAACAGATAATCAAATTAAATTACTATCAATTTTGCAGAAGTCAGTTACTTAGAATGTTTGAAAAGGCAATTTGAGCCCAAAGCTATGTATAGCAACATCATTTAGATACTGTCTTTTTGAGGTGACCACTTTATCTGTCTTGCCTGGGTCAGCCCAATTCTGCTATACAGTGAACTGCTATCTAAGTGAAGGATGTACCTGCCAAGCCTCAACCTTCTTGATATCTGCGCAGGAACCATTGGTGAAGAGCCCTCTTCCAGGTAAGCATGTATATATATCTTGCAGGGCATGAGCAATGGAATAGACCGCTAAGTAGACATTGTAGGATATCCGTAAATGTGTATAATCCATGTAAGGGGTCTCCACGCTGCTGATGTTCTCGTCCCCTGTACAGAGAGGTCGCAAGGCAGTGGAGCTATTGCTTATCCTGCCACCACCTTCTTCATGACCTCTCAGGAAAGTGTCCAGTGCTAAAGGTCCTTTAGCACCTTCTTGGAGGTGGCAGTTAAAGGTTTCTTCCCAAAACTCCTTGGCAAAACCATTGTGGACAGACTTTCGGGGATGGACTTTCTGCAGGAATTCCCGGAAACCTGGGATCTGTCCAGCCTTCAGAGCGAATCCAATGGTGCCTCCAACCACATGGAAGTACTCGGGCATGGCAATCAAGGAAGAGCTGGCCCAGGCCTCGCTGGCCAGCCAGATCCTCCCTGTGATATTACGCCGGACAATCTCCTTGATAAGGGGTTCAAGGTCTGGGCCACTAGAGAAAACAACAATGACTTTGGCTGTGGAATTCTGGATCACCTCCACCACTTGCTGGATCTCTTCTTCATCAGAATACTGGGAGATGAGTTCACTGAAGTCGATGCAGATGTCCCTCTCCTCAGCTTCCTCTCGAAACTTCTCAATCCCTGGCCGGCCGTAGTCATCATCAGCAGCAATTGTGCCCACCCAGTTCCAGCGGAAATACTCAATAATGTCTGCCATGGCAGTGGCCTGGTGTTCATCATTGGGGATGGTACGGAGAAAGGACTTGAACTGATTTTTGTTGCTGAGGAGTCTGCTGGAGGAGGCATAGCTGACCTGGAAAGAACATAGGATGAATGAGTGAATGAGGTGCCAGATGAACCTCAAGGCTCTGTGGGGTTGGCTTTTTGAGCATTCATTAATTTATCAAACATGCTGTTCATTGCAGATGGGATGAAAGGATGAAGACAACCAGAATATGTTCCTCTCCAGTGTGAGCACTCAAGCATCAGTCAGTCTTTGGGGGAGCATTCTAATTCCCAGTGGGTGATTCTTCACAATGCCACTTTCAGAAATGGGTCTGGCCATAAAGTCAACCCAATAATAGTAGAATCTACTTACCCTTTCAAGGAGAGTCTTTACACGCTGTTGCAAAGTTGCTCCTAACTTCCTTTGTGATGCCTCATTGGTTATCATATATCCATGTACACATCTTCTTCCTGTTATATCCAGGTTCTGATCTAAACATTTAGCTTCCCCTTTACTATGATGAACACTGTGTCCATGACTCACTTCCGGAAGGAATGCAATTCTCTGTGGGTGATAAACCTAAGGCTCTTCAGAGGAGCCCCAAGGGGTTCCTCTTTCCTAGTCTGTCTAGGTTCTCTCCTCCAGTCTCCAGTTAGTCTCCCTCTTGTTAATGAAGGAGTGTTTAATATTTCTTTTCTCTAGTTTTCTAGAGAGATTTTAAAGGAAACTAAGTTAAGAAATTGGGGGGAGGGGCGCCTGGGTGGCGCAGTCGGTTAAGCGTCCGACTTCAGCCAGGTCACGATCTCGCGGTCCGGGAGTTCGAGCCCCGCGTCAGGCTCTGGGCTGATGGCTCAGAGCCTGGAGCCTGTTTCCGATTCTGTGTCTCCCTCTCTCTCTGCCCCTCCCCCATTCATGCTCTGTCTCTCTCTGTCCCAAAAATAAATAAACGTTGAAAAAAAAATTTAAAAAAAAAAAAAAAAAAAAAAAAAAAAAAAGAAATTGGGGGGAATGTCTTTAATATTTCTCACCCATTGAAACAATTAGTTTTCTGTGTTTAGTGTTTTAAAATGAATTTTCCAATATATTTCTTCTTACCAATGAATAGTTTCTACATCAAAAACATGAAAGACATTGGTGTATGAAAGACCACGACCAACTTTGCTAAAGAGCATGATTTTTCTGACAAGAGCTTTGCTTTTGGAAGTTACAGTATAAAATTGACAGTTTTTTCTTTTATCAGCAAGCCCCTTCTTGCTCTATTATGAGAGATCATGAGATGTAGGTAGTTAGATTAAGTAATTTATTGAGATGTTGTTGTTTCCACAGAGCTCTACTTGCAGACTCAAACAACAGGCTTCTGTCAGATTTTTGCAAATGAAAAACCTACTCAGGCATTTTGTAAATTTATCCATTGATGTTTACTTCTTCTTTTTGAAAAATGGGTTGAAAAGGGTTTTAAAAGGATTAAAATTACAAATATATCTACTATGAATATGTTTCTCTTAAAGAATGCATTTATAATATTTGTCTAGTTTTTAAAAAGAAACTAGGAATGAGGGGGGTAAATACTACTTCACTACCTGTTCTCCCCACAAAGAAAAAAAAAAAAACAACTCTTAAAAATACACGAAACTTTCTTATATTGTGAGAGGGGAGAATTTCATGAATGAGTCAGAAAACTTCTGTCCAGAACTTTTCTAGCTGGTCTGCTTGTTCCATCCACTTGGTGGCATGAGTAGCATAAGAAATACCCTTGGCCTCTGCCCCTACCCTGCAGAGCAGTGGCTCCCAGTTCTGGTGCACATTAGGATCACCTTGGGAGCTTTCAAAACTCCTGATGCCCAGGCTGCATCTCATATCAATTAAACCAGGATCTCTACGGTGTGAAACCCAGGTATTGGTTTTTAAGGCTCCCCATGTGATTCTAACACGCAGTCATGGAAGAGAAACACTACTGTAGATATACTTACATTGTTTTGACTGAGAATTATAGTGTTCGTGACACTTTAATAATTCAAATTTAGCTTAACCTTGTCTTTCATCCAAACCATAAAGAATTAAAACCTTTACATTTATATTCTTTATTTACCTTACCCACAATTATACCTTGTGCCTCTTGGCCACAAAAACTTACTTTCACTGTGAATTAAAAAAATACTGTACAATATGCAAAATTTATAAGATGCATATTTGCATCTTACCCAACACATTTACCGACCATTATTAGATCATTTTGTGCAAAAGTTATAAAGCCAGGGCTTCCCCATGGGAAACACCTTTAATTCCCTGAAGTAAGGATTCGGGAAATGATGACAAGTCTTTTTCAGTTGCCACATGAATATAAAAGGATAAGGTCTATCACCAAAGAAATGGGGACCTCCCAACATATAAATGTGAATTTATCAAAGGTACTCTTAACAAATTTTAAATATTAGACATTGAAAAAAATGAATTTAAAGCATGATCTATAATTTTAAAATTGATGTAAAGGATGTATTACAATTGAGCTGATTCTCTCATCCACGGACATTTAGGTTGTTTCCAACTTTTCACTATTATAAAATGATGTCATAGATCTATAAATATTAACATGAAAAAAGATTTGCTCCATAGGGGAAAAATATGCAACTTTGAACAAATGTTTATTAAAGCACTTGTTTCAGTGAATTGTTAGCATTTGAAAATGCAGACATCTCCTCATCTAGGGTGAGTTCCTGGAGGGTGGACACTATTTGTTCATATGTGCTCTATAAATATTGTTGAACGAAATAGAATATTTTCCATTCTGGAATGTGCAAGACAATGATTAAGTTCTTGTTCTGTGAGAAAATATACTCTGCTTCCCCCTGAGCTAAACTTTAAGCCAGAAGTTAGAGAGGCAGAATTTTAAAGGAATAGGATTAGGGACAGATTTTGAGTTTGAAAGGTGAGTTTACATCATATGGCCTCATTCCTTTTAGTAAAGGCAGAAGAATGGTCATTTACTAAAGGAATGGAATGGAAAATAAATACCTGGCAAAAAAGGCAAAGTTTTACACAAGGTATGTTTAAAAGAATTTTGGAAGAGTTGTGAAGGTTTAGTGGACATGGTTGATATTGGGGTCTCAGAAATCCCAAATGGTCATGATACAGTGCCCCTACTAATTAGAAGGGTTTTTTTTTTTGGTGCCAGTGTAAAGCCAGAGATAGGAAAATAGCAAGCTGTATGGACACTGGGCATGGAAGTCACTCGAGTCCTGATCCCTGCCCGCATTGCCCCATGTAAGAAGTTATGTGTACCTGGGGAATATAGAAGAGGCCCAGCAGGTTTGCCACCGCTGTGGAGATGCCCGAACCAGTTGCTCCCACCACAGCGATAGTAGAGGGGATATGCTCTGAGCAGTTGCAGAACTCGTCGAGGTTCAGAGAATCAATTTTATTTTGTGCCACAAAACTCAGAGTGGCCTCCAAGGCTTTGGAAACAGTGTTGCAAGTGTCAAATATCCTGTATCCCAGTGTCATGTTGGGAAGAAGGACTGGGCTGCTGTTTATTTCCTCGATGGCAAATATCATTGCTTGTAACCAGCGAAACCCGCGGAAATTATACCTGCAAGAAAGAAGAAATGGAAGAAAATGGGAGGCTTTCTGATCAACCACTTAAGAGTAGGGACTGGGCAAAGCTCGGTTTGAATCATGGCTGTGTTATTCTTTGTTTTCATGATGTGTTCTTTGAGACTCAGAGCACTCTCTGTAAAATGGGGACAATGCCTACCTCATATGATAGCTGTGAACATGAGATAATTATGTAAAATTCTCAGCCTGGTGCCTTACACAGAGGAAGCAATGGTAGCAAAGATTGTTATTCGTAATAGAATGAATAATTTGTATCTGCTTCATCCAGCAAAAAGTTTGAAGTTGCTGATCTAAAGTATTAAAAATAATACAGATATTTTTTAAAAAGGACTACAGAAAATATAAATAAGATTAGGATTTTAATATGTAGGAGCCTAAAACTAACCTCAGATTTGCAGAGTCACAAATTTAGATTATGACATTACTGGAGGTCAAAGGGGAAAGGGAGATGATAGAGCTCACCTTTGTAAACAAACAAACAAACAAACATGTAGGAAGGCTGTTTACAAATAGTGATTATTTCTGGGTGGTGGAGCAATGGCTTTTAAAATCGTGGGCTTTTGGTTTATTTATATATTCTGTTTTAAAAAATGAGTATGCATTGCTTTTCAAAGAACATTATTTTAAATAAAAATCGAGCAAATTAAACAAAGAGAAGTAGGGTCAGTTACATAGTTTTCACTCTCCCAAGATTTAGCTCAGAGTGAGGGCTAGTTAAGTATGCTAAATCAGTGTATCAACGTGCAAAGGAGGAAATGTAACAACTCCACAGATTCTCTCTTTATATGGTAGGTTATACTACTTGAACTCAATGGCAGGAGGTAAGAAATACTTGCTGTACTCCACTGTGTTGTTTAGGTTCCAAACTTTTATTTTTATGTATTTATTTTTTAAATGTTTATTTATTTTTGAGAGAGAGAATGCATGCAAAGAGGGGCAGAGAAACGCAGAGAGAGAGGGAGACAGAGGATCTGAAGTGGGCTCTGCACTGACAGCAGAGAGCCCAATGTGGGGCTCGAATTCATGACTGTGAGATCAGGACCTGAGCCGAAGTCAGACACTTAACCAACTGAGCCCACCCAGGTGCCCCAAGATTCCTAATTTATTCCCCTCCACCCAGTTTCTTAACTTTTAATGTGACCTTTTCTTTTAGTCATTTTCTTTATGTTTCCATCATTTTTTTGTTGTTGTTTAGTTATTTGTTTTAAACCTTAAGTTAAAAGTTAAGTTTTAAGTTAAGAGAGATTATAGAATTTTTCTTTACATAAAACATTTATACCGCTAAACTGATTTTACTATCTTTCTTTAATATAATTTAAAAAATATAGTATTCCAGGGCTTTTTGCTTAACCTTAGGTATATACATGGCACACGCACAACTCTGGTCAGCAGGGTACAACAAAGAAGATATTTGTCCAAATGGGTTATATGAAGAATATGATCACCATAGTTGAAATTCTGTACTTAGGGGGCACCTGGGTGGCGCAGTCGGTTAAGCGTCCGACTTCAGCCAGGTCACGATCTCGCGGTCCGTGAGTTCGAGCCCCGCGTCGGGCTCTGGGCTGATGGCTCAGAGCCTGGGGCCTGTTTCCGATTCTGTGTCTCCCTCTCTCTCTGCCCCTCCCCCGTTCATGCTCTGTCTCTCTCTGTCCTAAAAATAAATAAACGTTGAAAAAAAAATTAAAAAAAAAAAAAAAAAGAAATTCTGTACTTAGTTTTTCCGTATTTATGAGAAAAATGTGAAAATGCTATCTAATTTTAAAGTTCTCATTAGAACATGAACAGAAATCCAGTTTTGTTGGAGCAACTCTAGTTTTCATTTTCATTTTCCAGCAATCAGGAAGACCATGGAAGAGTGCTGGATCCCTTCTGAACATTGCAAGTCTTAGAGAGAAAGTGTTATTTTCTCTTAGAAGTTGGGTAAAGACTTGGGGTGCAGTCACAGTCTCTGATATCCTTGTGAAGGGAGGTGATATACAGTCCATTCTACTCTGTGGAAGTCAGATTTTGTTTGAAGGAACTGCCTAATTCTAGGTGCCATATTCTACTAGAGTCATGATAAATTAGGGAGCCTCAAATGGAGGGAAATCAAGTCATGAAGTAATTGTTCAGAAAACTGAGATTCAGGCCTAGAAAAGAAGTGATTCAATGGGATAAGTTAGCTGTCTTCACATGGCTGAAGAAAGAGTTCAGTGAGAGATTTAGATGGATTCTGTGGTTTCTCCCATCAGTGTTAGGTATATTCTGTGTTAAACAAGAGGATTTCAGCCTTCTATACGAAGGGCTTCTAAAATACTATAGACTGCATTTTGTAGATGCCTGGGTCATGCCAGCCACTGAGGTTTCTTTCAACTTTAAAATCCTTTAAAAAAATGAGAATAAGGCAGCTAACACTCAAGTATTATTGACCTTTGGGGCACTTAAGGTAAATGGGAGATGTTACTACTCAGGTTTGCAAGACCTATAATAAATTGCCTTCTAGGTACTTAGTCTTCCATTAAGCAACACTGCCGCCAGATATGAACAATGACAACTCAGTTACCAAGTGACTGGCACATACTCCCAACAGGCCATGGATTTTTCTATTCAGTATATTTGACATTTTGCTTTTTGAAAACTTTCTTTTTTTTTTTTATTTTTATTTAAAAAATTTTTTTTTCAACGTTTATTTATTTTTGGGACAGAGAGAGACAGAGCATGAACGGGGGAGGGGCAGAGAGAGAGGGAGACACAGAATCGGAAACAGGCCCCAGGCTCTGAGCCATCAGCCCAGAGCCCGACGCGGGGCTCGAACTCACGGACCGCGAGATCGTGACCTGGCTGAAGTCGGCCGCTTAACCGACTGCGCCACCCAGGCGCCCCGAAAACTTTCTTTTAAAGAGGGTCATGGAATAATTTCAGCATGACTACCACTCACCATTTTTGAAAAAAATAAAACCAAGTTTGAAAAAAAATTATTTTGGGTTTGATACAGCTTTTCTCCAACCACCAGAAGAGAAGAGACTCTCTGACTTGGCTCCTTTCCTTACCTGATACATTCCACAGACTCTGGCCTTGACTTTAGATCTTGATCTTTGGCTGCTACTCCAAAATGAATAGGAAAGAGCCCCCCGAGGATAATGTCCCCTTTCTTCTGAGCTCGTTGGTCAGGCCCATAGGCAGAAGTGCACCAGGTAATTGCCAAGAGGATCAAACAGCAGCTATAAAATGCCATAGTTCTGCTTTCTCTCCAGGGGGAGAAACAAGAGTGCTGGTGGTTCGGGGGCCCCTGGAACTTTTCCCCCTTGGTGCAGTTCACTCCCTGTAGTGGTGGCACATGTCTACAGAGTGATTAATAACAGAATGGAAGCTGTGGTGTTTAAATATCCATTTCTGCCTTTGCCATTGCAGACTGGTAAGGTGGGTGGTCCTTGAGTCTTTAGAAGCCACATCATGTGAAGACTGTGATGCTTTCTAAAAGAAAAGAGAGACAAAATGAATTCAGCTAAGCCTAAATCCCATCTTGTTATGATGACTATAACTGAGGTAGCTTAGAATTTCCATTTAGAGAGGTTGAGGGGTAGCAGGAGGAGACAGCATGACTTAAGAGTCTTAGACTATGTTTTTTTTAGTACTTCATGTAAGATACAGAAAACGTCAGTTGCCCATATTGGAGAAGGACTATGTTCAATTGTGAGGCCACATTTTAAAGAGGTCATTGATAAGCTAGGGACCCCACTGATGTTATTGCCAGATTTTAATCCATTCATTTTTCTGCGTGAATAATGCATAGAATTTTCCTAGTAGAAGCAGTTTCTTGCATTAGTATAATATAAATAATATTTTATTCACCACCTATGTTCTTATAGAAAATATAAAATGAGTCATACTCAAGTTTAAATCTGGCTTTAAATCAAACAAAAATGTCAGAAAAGGCCATTTATTCTTTATGCTTTCTTTCTTATGGTGGCTTCCCTTTTTTGTACCTCTTTATCACAGATATCTGGTTTCAGTTTGTAATAGGACACTCCATAAACCTTTGAGGAATAGTTCTTGTAAAAGGACGCAGATAAATCAAAGCTCAGATTATGTTATAAGACTCGACCACTAGATTTAAGGAAAAGTTTCTACTTTAGCATGATTATCCTAGTAGGAACTCTGCTCTCTATCTCACCCTCTCTGTGAGTCAATTACCAATGATACGTTGATGTTGGGTAACTATACAGCTTCTCCTGAGGTTCAGGACCAGCCCTGAACTGTCAACTGGTCATCTCTACCTGGATGTCCCACAGGTGCTTCCAATTTGACAGGCTCTAAACTCATCTTCCTCCCAGATTTGTTGCTGCTTGTTTTTTAATCTCACCAAATGACGTACCATCCACAAAGACACAAAATGAAGAGTCATCCTAGCCTCCTCCCCTCTCTCCTCATCATTGCCTTTCATATTCAAACAACCACCAAGTCCTGTAGATTCTCCTTCCTAAATCTCTGGAATCCATCTACTCCCTTTCATTTCCAAGGCCATCTTAAGTCTGCCAGCATTTCATACCGGGATTTCTGCAACTATTCCCTAATAAGCATTCTTGCCTCCAGTTTTATCCCTTTGCAGCCTGCCTTTGCAGATCTTTGGACGTCATGGAACACATGGTTTGGAGCACAGGCTCTGAAGTTAAAACTGGCTTTGAATCATAGTTTCACTGTTTTCTAACATATGACTTTGGTAAAGTCACTTTCTGTGATCTCATTAAAATAATGCATGTAGAGCCATTAACATAGTGTAACTAGTAAACTCACAGAAAATGCTAGCTGTAATGAATACCTTTCCAGCCTCACTCTTGGTGGTCTTCTCTTTGAACTCTATACTCCAGCCACACTAAAATTCTTTCAGTTCCTCAATTACACCAGACCCTTCGTAAAATCCCCAGACCTCACACATGCTGTTCCCCCTCATTGGTCCCTCTGGCCTAAACCTTGCCTGGAAAACATCTACTTATCTTTTAGCTTTCCGATGCTTATAACCATGAGGCATAGCTTGCCAAACTGTGGGGTCTTTATGTGAATGGAGAAAAAAATCTCCTGTGGGGTAGACACAGCCTTGTACTAAGGCATCCAGCTTGGGAGTGGAGCACGGGCTGGATTTCCACTCATACTAACCCCTCAGCTATACAGTGAGCAACTTATAGGACTCTTTAAGGAGGTCTTATCTGGACCCTCAGACTAGGCAGGTCTAATCTGTTATAATCTTTTACATCTTGGATCTTGGAGTTCTCCTCTTGGGAGATTTTTCACACTTTATTGTAATTACATGTATAAATGTCTGATTCTAGAGCCCAAACCCTTAATCATTGTCGTATGCTATCTCTTGCCCTTTAGGAACCTTACCTCCTCCTCTATCAGCTATTCTAGCAGAGGGTACTCGGTGCCATATGGAAGGAGCACCCCAGCAGACACTCAACATTCATAGAATTGTCTCCAACAATGTCTGGACACCCACGACTATCCTAGTTTTCAGACTCTGGTCCTGTATTTAGATTTTGGGCTTCATTTCTTGGTTGTGCATTCATAAGTACATGTGCTAAGATCTGAGAATACAAAGATAACAACCATATGCAGTTCCCTAACCTGAGAAACCCCCAGTACAGGCGCAAGTACACTGGTGTAGAGGATCAGAATTTACCTCAACATTCAGAAGTGAAAAAGAATATTATAACTTTGGTTTCAATGACTGAATTCAGCTGTGCTCCTCAGCACTTAGCCCAGTGTCTTGAAATAGTAACTGCTAAGTAAATGTCTGTTGAGTCAATGCATAAAAAAGAAAGCACTTTGGAAGAAGACAGAAACTAGCATTTATTGAACCAGGCATTGTGTCAGGTCCTTTAAAACATCTAATGTATTTTAAATTTCACAACTGTAAAGAAGCCAGTACCAACTCCACTTTCAGCTTACTCAAGTGAGAAATTCTGGCACTTGAATTAAGAATGCCTCAAGAACTCAGAATTTTAAGGAGTTGCAAGTAGTGTACTGAATTAGGAGAGGGAACATTATGACTGGTTAAGGTAGGTCACTAAGAACTGTTAAACTTTTCCTGTGAAAGATTAACTACTTGGAGAAGTTTATTAACTTCATTAGTCCATTCAAAAGAAAATTCATGGCAAGAAGTAATAGATCAAGGGGAGATTTCAGGTCAATTTGCAGCCGTTAACTCCACCAGTCTAATGCAGTCTCCATACCACCCTTTTTAGTCCAATTACTAGGGTCTAATTTACTTTAAAGCTGAATCATTCTAGATCCTCATTCTCCCTTTTCTCCAATATCCAATCACTTTGTCCTGTTGATTCTACCGTCTCTCTCCACCCTGCCATCCCCTTTCCATTGCTGTTGTCACTGCCTTAGCCAGATTCCCCTTGCCACCGCCCCCCCATTTCTTTTTTGCAAAAGCTTTCTTTTCCTTCTATCTCACTGCTTCTGTCATTGATAGTGACAATCAGACCAGTACCAAGTGTGATCATAGCATGGTGGATAAACAATTGGAGTTCATCATTGTGACTTCAGTTTGCAGTAATTAGAATACTAAAGTTCTTGAATAATCACTAACACTTCAGTTTCAGTATCTGCAGTAGAGACGTCTAATTGTATCCGTCATATCTGTACTCCTTTTATGACACACTAAAATAGTTTTTAGCTGGATAAATCGTTATCTAAAATAAAAACCACTTTCCTCAACTTCCTTTATAATTATGTGTTGTCATATGACTAAGTTTTGGCCAGTGGGATGTAAGCTGACATGCTCTGTGGTAGCCTCCAAGAAACTGCCTGAGAAAGAGTGTTTGTCCTTTGTCCCTTCTTCATACCCTCTTCCTTCATTCTGAGGCATGGAGGTATATGTGACAGCTGGAGCCCATCTTGAACCATGAGCCATATCTCAGGGAATGATGGTGCCATGAGCTGACTGTTTCATGGAGCAGAACATTTGTATCAGACTGTTTCTGGACTTTTACGTGACATATAAAAAAAGCTTCTAGCTTGTTTAAGCTATTGTTATTATATTTCTTCTTATATTAACAACATCTATCCAAGAGTCACAAGTAAACTCATTTGCTTTCCTTACTATAAGTTCATTTCATTTAAATCGTATAATAGTGTTTGCCTTCTTGCAAAAAAATATTGTAAACACAAGCTGAAGCTAGTATTTGTTCTTTATCTCAATGGAAAATATATTTGGAGGAAGAAATGACCCATGTACCAGCTGGTTTTATGTTTAGAAGGTCCTTGAAATCATAAGGAGTGTTTTAGTACTAACAGATGATGGATCACTAACTTCCTCATCCAAGAGACATGGGATGGCAGGTCAGGGCAGACTGGTCTGTGGCTCCATAGATTCATTAATTTGTAAATTCATGCAATTATTTATTCATTCAAAAACATTTATTGGGCTCTTCTATGTGTTAGACACTAGGGAGTGCAAGGTACTCAGGAGAGAAAGTTGAGATTGTTGCCTTCAAGGTGTTTATGGCTTAAAAGGAGACAAAGATATGTATTACAAGTTCCATGAGGCAAATGCTAGGAAGAGGCATGAGTTAGGTGTTGAGGGAGTGTAGAGGGAGGAGATGTTTCCAGGAGAACAATTCACAGTGGGGACTGGAAGCTTCTTGAGGGTAGGGCCTATCTCTTTTCCTCATCACTGTACCTTGGCATTCAGCACAATATGTAGAACGTAATATGTGCTTCACAAATATTTGCTGAATGAATGAATAAAGAAGGCATGATCAGTAAAAATGGGGGCTGGTTGGGCAACTCTAGGACAGAACAGAGAAGGGGTCACCCCACAAGACCAAAGGTTTCTGAGGGCAGGGTCTTTGTCATGATCACAGTTGCACTACCAGCACTGAACATGGAACCTGGTGCTGAAAGGATGTTCAAAAAATATCTGTTGAACTTGCATTTGTTCCAAAAGTTCTAGAATCAAGGACAAATTAACAGAGGATAGAAGGGCAAGGTTAGAAGGCAACATTGCAACATTTCAATTTTAATCAAGTTAAAACCACCTTGGCTCTTGCCCCTTGGCTTTAACATTTCCGGAAATTATGTAACTCTACAGAAGAATGATTTTACCTACATTTCAACTAGAGAAAACCGAAGCACAGACCGCCTGAACATAAAACACACTCAGTAAATTAGAGGCATGGCAAGCTCAAAAACTACAATTTCTTGATTCCTAGGCTGCAGAAATAAAAATTCTGGGTTGCCTAGAAAAAAAGGTGGTTATGAAACCAAAATTGATTTCCAATAGAAATCATTTATCTACATAGGGTGAGTACCTTGATTTCTCTGTGATTTATTGTACTGTAATCTTTGTCCTCTTTTGTCATGCTGATCATAAAGAATACTAACAGTAAGGTGTGAAGCCACCATTACAGAAAGGTGAAACTTGTATGTTTTGATGAGGGTGAACAGGGAAAAACCTGAGAAAGTTCAACCAATAATCACAAAACCCGTGTACCCGGCTCTGGTTACAGCTTTCTTTACCTCTTGCCGAGGACATAACCACAATGTGGGTTTTTAAATGCACCTGGTGTGCATTTGCTAAAGAATTAGGGACATCTTATCCGTCATTATTAATGTGACCATCCTCAGTTCTGTGTCAGACTTCATTCCTTCTGTATTAAAGCAAGGGGTGTCTTGTTTTGAAATGAGGGCCCTCTTTCAGCACTGGGAGAACACAGACTGTAGAGTCACACTCGGCTGCCTCCCTCCAGCCCTGCTTGCTGTCCGCACGCCAGCTGCACAGGTTCTTACCCTCCATCTCCCTGACAACAGGTGTGACTTTTGGAGAGTCCATGCCTCATTTAGCCCTGGTAATGACTTAATTGAGTTGGAAAAATGCAAGGACAGGATCGTGATAAAAACCAGCTGAGCTGGGTTCCTGTTAGTCATTGGGAAAAGCTATCAAGGAAGGGAGGAGAACGATGAACAAGAGTGGGGAGGAGCAGCATGGGGTGTTGAGCAAAATGGGGAGAAAGAGCCAAGACAAAGCAAATAAAGGAGATAAGTAGGAGAGGAAATGGACATTCATTAATGTTGTACTATAAGCTCCTTGACAACATGGCCTGGTTTGTTCTGTTTGTGGCCCGGAACCCAGAGGAGCCCTATAAATGATTAAGTGAATAAATATATGTGTGGAGTGCCCACAACACAATAAACCATCTTAGGAGTTTATGAAGCTATCTCAAGAAGAAAGGAAAAGACAGAAAAAGAAAAAAGACATAGAATGGGAGTTGAGGGAAGGTGAAAAATTCAAGGTTAAAAAATGATGAGAGGGGCGCCTGGGTGGCTCAGTCAGTTAAGCGTCCAACTTCCACTCGGGTCATGATCTCGCGGTTTGTGAGTTCGAGCCCCGCGTCAGGCTCTGTGCTGACAGCGGCAGAGCCTGGAGCTATTCTGTGTCTCCCTGTCTCTCTCTGCTCTCCCTCCCTTGCTCATGGTCTGTCTCTGTCTCTCTCTCTCAAAAATAAATAAACATTGAAAAAAAAATTTTTTTTAATGATGAGAAATGCTCATTGTCTGCTATAGAATCTTATGAATTGAAATGTATGCTGGCTTTGGGATTTGACATTGCCAGTGCCTGGTTTCCATGATAGGACTGAGTTCCTGGGGACACAGGCCATGAGGTAAGAGATTTCTTGTCCTGAAATGATTCTCTTCATGCCTTATGTAAGCTCTGCTGATGGATGTGTGGACACCCATGAAATGGTTCAGGTGAAAAGCAAAGACACTCAAGTCATGTTTTTATAAAGAAAAAATGCCAGAGCTTCAAGTCCTACATGAGAAAAAGATTTCTGTGGAATAATGTCCTGGTATCACCTTTCAGAACTGTAAGGAACCCTGATTAGCCAGAGTGGTATCTTTGAGTCTGGTGTCCCAAGATGTGCTACCGCAGCGTCCTCAGGTAAAATAAGTTTGGGAATTGATGTACATACACTCTGTGTCACAAGGACACATTTGCCTTGGTTGGTGACACATCCTCATCATTGGTCTGTGCCTGGTCCATTTTTATTTCTTTTTTTCTTTAAAAAAATTTTTTTTAATGTTTATTTATTTTTGAGAGAGAGAGAGAGAGAGAGAGAGAGAGAGAGAGACAGAGCCTGAGCAGGGGAGGGGCAGAGAGAGAGGGAGACACAGAATCTAAAGCAGGCTCCAGGCTCTGAGCTGTCAGCACAATGCCTGACACGGGGCTCGAAACCATGAACCGTGAGATCATGACCTGAGCCAAAGTTGGACGTTATCCTACTGAGCCACCTAGCCGCCCTGATTTTTATTTCTTTATTAAGTTATTTTTATTGATTAAGTTTTTTGTTCATATATCTTTCTCCTTATTCTATCAGTTTTGGTCTTTTTTCCCCTCAAATTTTAAGAGTTCTTTATACATTATGGATACTGGCCCTTAAGCTGTGATATATGTTACAAATATTTTCATATAAGTTGGCAGTTCTTTGACTTTATGTTACCATGCAACTTTAAAAACATTTTTAGGTAGTCAAAATTATGAATTATTTCCTTTATTGCTCCTGGATTTTGAATTAATGTTAGAAATCTTTTCCTTATACTGAGTTTATAGAGGAATTCACCATAATTCTTCCAGTGTAATTCATTTAATTTATTTTCTAATTTTTTCTTTACATTTAGTTTCTTGATCAGTGTGGAGTTTATTTTTATGTATGGTATGAGGTATGGATCTAATGTTGTCTTTTACAAGTAGCTGCCTAGTGTGCCAGCAACATTTATTAAAAAGTCCATCTTTGCTTCTCTGGTTTAAGACGCCACCTTTATCTATTCTGTTCTTACCTGTATGGCTCTTCTCATGGCAGTGGCAGTAGCACCTTGTTTTGTGTTTTGTGTTTTTTTTTAATTTTTAAAAATATTTTTATTTATTTTTGAAGGAGAGAGAGAGACAGAGCATGAGTGGGGGAGGAGCAGAGAGAGGAAGGGATAGAATCCGAAGCAGGCTCCAGTCTCTAAGCTGTCAGCACAGAGCCTGACGCGGGGCTCGAACTCACAAACTGTGAGATCATGACCTGAGCTGAAGTCGGACGCTTAACCGACTGAGCCACCCAGGCGCCCTGCACCTTGTTTTAATTATGGGAACTCGTAGTATAGTTTAATACCTGGTAGGACTAGTCCACCTTTGTAGTTTTTATTTCTTAGTGTGCTATTCTTGCATGCTTGTTTCTCCTTTTGAACTTTAGCATCAACTTGTCCAGCTCCATAAAAAAGCCTGTAGATATTTTTATTGGGATTGTGTTACATTGACATCTTTATGGTGTTGAGTTGTCCTATCCAGGAACAAGGATGCATGTCCTTTTGTTTCAAGTCTAATTTCGTGTCTTTTAAGAGTATCTCCTCTCATTAGTTTTGTACATTTTTGTCAAGTTTATTCCTAAGTATTATCTTTGTTACTATTATAAATGGGGCTTTCTTTACCATTATGTCCCTTGGATGGCTATTATTTGTGTTTATGAACTCTATTGATTTTTGTATGTTTAATTACATATGCTGATACTTTTCTGAGTTCTTTTGTTATTTAAATTAATTCTATTGTTCACTGATTCTCCAGTATTGTCTGGAGATATTTTTACTTCTACTTTTTATTGAGATAGAATTGACATATAACAACATATGATTTCAGGTGCACAACATAATGATTCGATATTTGCGTATATTGTGAAATGATCACCACAATAAGTCTAGTTAACATCCATCATCACACATAGTTACAAACTTTTTTCTTGTGATGAGAACTTTTAAGATCTACTCTCAGCAACTTTCAAATATACAGTACAGTATTATTAACTATATAGTCACCATGTTGTACATCTGATGACTTATTTATTTTATAACTGGAACTTTGTGCCTTTTGACCACCTTCACCCACTTTTATTTCTTTATTTCTAAGCTATTTTAAGTAACAAAAAAGCATCCCAAACAAAGAATATCAGTAGTACCCTACCCGAAGGTTCCCCTTGCACCTTATGCTCCTGCTTCTCTCTCACCAAAGAAATCATTATCATGAACCACATGTTTATCATTTCTTTGCTTTCCTCTCTACCCCTCCAACCCCTGCTTTAAAAATACCTTTTTTTAGGGGCACCTGGGTGGTTAGGTGTCGGGTTCTTGATTTTAGCTCAAATTATGATCTCACGGTTCGTGAGTTTGAGCCCTGCATTGGGCTCTGTGCTGACAGTGTACAGCCTGCTTGGGATCCTCTATCTCCTTCTTTCTCTGCCTTTCCCCCACTCGTGCTCCCTCTTTCTCAAAACAAACAAACTTTAAAAAAGGCATCAACTCAATATTATAAAAAATAAAATAAAATATTTTATTTTCAAATTTTTAGGGAGAGAGAGAGAGCATGTGCAAGAGCATGTGCGAGTAGGGAAAAGGTGCAGTGGGGAGAGAGAATCTCAAGCAGGCTCCATGCTCAGAGTGGAGCCCAGTATGGGGCTCCATCCCACAACCCTGGGATCATGACCTGAACCCAAATCGAGAGATGGACACTCTCCTGACTGAAGCACCCAGGCACCCCCCCTAAATTTAAAAAATCATGGTAAAGACTGGGAGGATACACATCAAAATATTCAGTGATTAGATCTATGATGGAATTGTGTATGTCTTCGTTATTTTGCTTTTTGTTTTTGAAATTAACAAAAAATATATAATTTTTTAAAAATCAGAAAAGATGTTATTGTAAAATGTTATTTAAAAGGTGGCTATAGAGGTGCCTGGGTGACTCAGTCGGTTGAGCATCTGACTCTTGATTTTGGCTTGGGTCGTGATCCCAGGGTCGTTGGATTGAGCCCCGTGTTGGGCTCTGCACTGGGTGTGGAAGCTGCTTGAGATATTCTCTCTCTTAGCCCTCCTCTGGCCCTCTCCTCCACTTGCACACTCACACACACACTCTCTCTCTCTCAAATAAAAAAATAAAAGGATGGCTATAGACATAAACATTAAACATGAAGGAAAAACACTGCAAAAATGATTTTACTACCTAGTCACACTATATATACTTCAAAAGATATTTTGAAAAATATGTTTATGGATACTTCTTCATATCTTCCATTCTTTTTCAATAAAATTTTTACCTCCTTCTTTTCTCTTCTCTGTCTCTTAAACTTTTTTTTTTTAATTTTTTTTTCAACGTTTATTTATTTTTGGGACAGAGAGAGACAGAGCATGAACGGGGGAGGGGCAGAGAGAGAGGGAGACACAGAATCGGAAACAGGCTCCAGGCTCTGAGCCATCAGCCCAGAGCCCGACGCAGGGCTCGAACTCACGGACCGCGAGATCGTGACCTGGCTGAAGTCGGACGCTTAACCGACTGCGCCACCAGGCGCCCCGTGTCTCTTAAACTTTTAATTGTAATACAAGACATCAGACATATACACAAATCATAAGTGAATGAAAACACATCCATGAAACCAGCATCCAAGAAAGTAGATTAAGATATAGAACCAGAACCCCAGAGGCCCTACTCACATCTCCTCTCACTTATTATCATCAACAAAGGTAACCAGTAGCCTGACCTTTACCATCACAAATCACACATTTTCCATGTTTTTGAACTTTATATATATGGAATTAGGTAGTATATGCTCTTTTGTGTCTGGCTTCTTTTTTTCCAACGTTGTGTTTGCAAGATTCATCTATATTGTTTTGTGTAAACGTTGTTTGTTTTTTCTCACTGTTGTATAGTTTATATGTGATTATATCACATGTTATTTATCCAATTTTTTGGTAATGTTTATTTATTTTTAATTTTTTAATGTTTATTTATTTTTGAGAAATAGAGAGAGAGAGAGAGAGAGAGAGAGAGCTGGCAAGGAGCAGAGAGAGAGGGAGACACAGAATCTGAAGCAGGCTTCAGGCTCCGGGCTGTCAGCACAGAGCCTGATGTGGGGCTCGAACTCGCGAACCGTGAGATCATGACCTGAGGCGAAGTTGGACGCCCCATGGATTGAACCACCCAGGCGTCCCAAATGTTTGTTTTTGAGAGAGAGAGAGAGAGATAGAGAATATGAGTGGGGAGGGGCAGACAGAGAGGAAACACAGAACCTGAAGCAGGCTCCATGCTCTGAGCTGTCAGCACAGAGCCCAACACGGGGCTCGAAGTCATGAACCTTGAGATCATGACCTAAGCTGAAGTCGGATGCCCAACTGACTGAGTCACCCAGGTCCCCCATCCATTTCCCCGTTAATGAAGAGTTTGAGGTTTTAATAAATAGTGCTGCTGTGAACATTCTTGAACACGTCTTTTGGTAAAATATGTTGAGTACATGCCTGAAGTGGAATTGTTGGGTCAGTTGTGTATGTTTAGCTTAGTAGATAATTACCAAAAAGTTTTTCAAATGGTTGTAATCAATTTATCTTTCCACCCAGAAGTATATGAGAATTTCCACTGATCCAAATCCCTACCCACCTGTGATATTGCCAGTCTTTTTCACTGTAATCATTTCTTGCTTTCCTTTTATGTAGTTATTTTGTATTTACCTGTATTCCCAAGAAGCATTAATTTTTTTTAGTTGTTTTAAACTTTATAAAAGGGCATCATACTGTATGTAATCTTCTGAGACTTATTTAAAATTATATTAATAAGATTCATCTATAATATGTGTTACTGTAGCTCATCATGTTGACTGCTGTGTAATAGCCCATTGTGTGAATATGTCACAGTTTATTCATGCACTTTCCCATTTATGGATATTTGGGCTCTTTCAATGATATGGCAGTTCTTTCCTTCAAGTTTGCTCTATGCAAGAATGATGGAAGAGTTCTATGAAATTCCCAACTGCTACTAACTCTTTGCAAAATCCAAGGCCAAAAATGACATACACCCAGTGTTTTATCATTCTGTTTTTTCTCAATGTTAACTAAAATCACATGAATTTTAAAAATTAGGGCCATTTCATTTTGCTTAATTTATCACTGCAGCAAAAGACCAGAGGCAGAAAACTCTAATTCATGTAAAGGTACAAGAGAGTTGCCTTCATTTTTCCAGGCTTAACAACCCAAATTTCTTTTAAAACTTTTTGGATAGGTCTAGTGCATATTTTTCTAGAGATATATGTCAGATATATCACATTGTAGCTGTTCAAGGTGAATTTTATTTCTGAAGAATTATGGCCCCCTGTTAAATTCATTTTGAATTTTGTTCCCATGTTTGAAGGACCATGTATGTCCCCCTGGTAAGAAATGTCAGGAAATAACTGACCTCTCCAACTTTGCACTTGGTGGAGAATCACAAATTATAATTTAAAAAATAAATGCTGGAACAGTTGCCCCTATAAGAAGACTCTCCATTGGACACCTGGAGCTGTTCTGGAGGAGGACTATCTCAAAGTAAGGAAATCTTCCCCAAATAAAGCTATTTATGTTTCCATAAACCTGACTTTGAAGCAGATTATCCAACATACCCTCATCTCACATGCTGGAAACAATCTAATTGATTCCCTCCAATGTGGTAAACCTCAAGCAGAAATGTCATGTTATTGAATAGTGGGTCTTATATCTGTCAGGAACTGGGCAGGATGTAGGGCAGTGGGTCTCAAAATGAGGTCCCTGGACCACCACTAGCAGCAGGAGTATCATCACCTGGAACCTGTTAGAAATACAATTTTTTTTTGCCAAAAAATGCAGATTCCTCGGCCCTGTCCCAAAATACTGAGGGTGGAATCCTGAGATCTACATTTTTTTTTAAATATATGAAATTTATTGTCAACTTGGTTTCCATACAACACCCAGTGCTCATCCCAAAAGGTGCCCTCCTCAATACCCATCACCCACCCTCCCCTCCCTCCCACCCCCCATCAGCCCTCAGTTTGTTCTTAGTTTTTAAGAGTCTCTTATGCTTTGGCTCTCTCCCACTCTAACCTCTCTTTTTTTTTTTTTTTCCCTTCCCCTCCCCCATGTGTTTCTGTTAAGTTTCTCAGGATCCACATAAGAGTGAAACCATATGGTATCTGTCTTTCTCTGTATGGCTTAAGAAATACAAATTTTTACATTCCACTCTGACATACTGAGTTAGATACTTTGGGGGGTGGGGCCAAGCAATCTGTGGTATACATTAAATACAAGCCATGTATACTCAAGTTTGAGAACCACTTCTGGACTATCACAACAACTCTTTTTTATCTGCACTGGTATAGGCTAGTAGAGTCTGTTCCTGGCCCTGAAAAGTCTATTTCCTAGGAAAAGTTTTAAAATGAACCTTTTTTCCCAACACTATAGTTTTTTTTTCCCCAAGCATAATCTAGCAAATTAGAAATGCATTGGAACACATACACAATAGTTTCCTGTCAATGTCAATTTTTTCTTCAGTTTTTCTGAAATCTTTCTCATGCAATAATTCTTAACATCCAATCACACCAGTATATACCAGGAAACATAGTTCAGAAAGCATTGCTCTGTAGCTAGGGTAACTTTCAGAATCTGTAATCAGTTTGCATGATTTGTAGAATCAGAGAAAATGGCCATTAACCACAGATTGGCCACTTCTCGTCTTCTTTCCCAGCCAGATGGAGGGGATTTACCTATCCGGTGATCATTCTCTTCTACCTTTCTCTGGAAGAAGCTTGGGAGTTCTATTTTTAAACTTATATCTTTTGGGGCGCCTGGGTGGCTCAGTCGGTTAAGTGTCCGACTTCAGCTCAGGTCATGATCTCACGGCCTGTGAGTTCGAGCCCCACGTCGGGCTCTGTGCTGACAGCTCAGAGCCTGGAGCCTGCTGTGGATTCTGTGTCTCCCTCTCTCTCTGCCCCTCCCCTGCTCATGCTCTGTCTCTCTCTGTCTCAAAAATAAACAAAAAACATTTAAAAAATAAATAAATAAACTTATATCTTTCATTATTAAATTCCCCTTTCAAATTTGCCAAATGGATATATATGCTTCACAACCACTGGATTATCTCCAGATAATAAGGTCCAGGATCCTGTTTACATGTGACCATTAGAAGTCACTTTCACAAATCTCTTCTGTCCAGTACCTCCTGTTCCCTTCTTTCTCTGGCAGCCCTTCTGGGGCTCAGAAAGGCCTCTCCTTCAGGAGCTGGAATAACCCTGAACAATCTGTAGCTATCCAGTGCACTCTCAGTGTCTCTCTGCCTGTTCCTGAGCCTGTGAATGGCTTCTGAAGACATGGTCTGGATAAGAGGAGGCCACAGAGACCTAACAAAGAACTCTTACCATGTTGATTCCTCCATTCCTCTTCTATTTTTTTTTAAAAAAATTCTTTAATGTTTATTTTTGAGAGAGAGAGAGAGAGAGAGAGCGTGAGTGGGGGAAGAGTAGAGAGAGAGAAGGAGACCCAGAATCTGAAGCAAGCTCCAGACTTGAGCTGTCAGCACAGAGCTTGATGTGGGGCTCGAACTCACAAACCACAACTGAGCCATCCAGGTGCCCCCCTCTATTCCTCTTCTGAAATGAAATCCTGTTTTCTTATTTTGATTGTTTCTCTCTTCTCTTCCTCTTTTGCTGTGTGTGTGTGTGTGTGTGTGTGTCAAAAGTTTCCGAACTGGTTTTTAAGACTTCTTCCAATCCCTCTGATGAGAAATAAACTCTTTTAAAAGCTATGGTAAAGGTTACTATTCCTGTTCCTATTTAGCTACGCCCATGCGCTGACTATAGTAGACCAGGGGGCAAACTATGGCCAGATTTGGCCCACCCATTTTTGTAAACACTCCATTGAAATAATAGGCATGCCTATTAATTTGAATATTATCTGTGGTTGGTTTTATGCTACAAGGGCAGATGGGCCTACAAAGCCTAAACTATTTACTATTTGATCCTTTACACAGAAAGTTTGTTGACCCTGAATTAAACTGAACACAGAGAAAACTCTGCCTTTATTATGACTGTATGCCAACAGCTTTGGAAATAGCTATGTGCCTGGTGTGCACAATGGTTTCTGCAGATTAAAAGAAGCTGATTCCATCAGCCTTTCTGATTAGAGGGATGGGTCCAACAGCCTGTTTTGTGGCCAGAGAAACAGGTCACTTCTTCCCCTTGGTTGCCATCTGACTCAGGAGGCATCAGGGGTCTTGTTTGTTTACCATTTTCTCACATGAAGAGAATGGAGTGGGTTGTGTGGTGGGGATTACCCCAGTGAAAAAACTTTAAAGATGGGAAGTCCAAGCTGAGAAGCTGAATCACCAGTAGCAACCATTTCTACCCGCTTTGATACTGCCAAATGAGTCAGTTCCCTGGGAACCAGTTACCTTCCTGTGAAGATGACCTTAAGAAAGAGTATGATTTGGTGTGGTTTGGCTGGGAAACAGAAAAAACCACTACCTCCCATCTAGCTCATGCCTGATCTGGGTGGGGTGTAGGCCTGACGGGAGGAAGCCCAGCACTTCAAGTGAGGAAGAAATGTTTGGTGATCATTTTAATTCTGTTCCCTTATCATTGGATGGATGTAAATTCTCTGGTGAACTTGTCCTCTTGCATTTCCCTCATTTTTCTTCTCCCCCTCCACTTCATAGCTCCACTTCCCACCACTCTGAGGCTCGGATAAGGGCTCCTGACATTAGATTAGAGAACATCAGAAGAGGAGGGGGCTTATGTCAATGCCTTTTAGCCAAGCACCACCAGGACAGGGAAAAGGGAAGCACCTAGGGTACAGAATGTGAGAGGCACTGCTTGTTATGGCTGGCCCTAGTCCTGGCCCTTCTGGAGGAACAGCCTTGTGGTTGGGCAAGTTAGGTTTGTTACTTATTTCAGAGAAGCAGAACTGTGGGTCATCTCAGAGAAGGTGGTAGAAAGGACTACAGGGCTGAAGCTTGAGTGAGGGGATTTTGCAGAGGTTTTAAGGAAGCAGGGCTTGGGATGCTGCCAGGAAGCAGGGGTCATTCTATGATTGGGCATCTTAGTGACTCTTGTCTAAAAGGAAGGAAGACTAGAGTGAGGCTGAAGCCGTAATTGGTAAAGAAGCAGTAGTAATCTGAACCAGGATAGGGAGATGTTTGGTCATTTTTGTGGTTTGGATAATGTTAACATTTTGTTTGGTTTTGTTTTTATCTGTGCTCAGACATGATTGTGGAGTGTCCATCACAGTCGCAGAGTGGCCTTGTTTGATGGTGATGTTCTATGAAATTGCATATATTCAGCATGAAAACACCCACCCAGCTCCCAGGTATCGGGAGCCATTTTTCTCTTTCTCACAGATCAGTTACTCATTGCCTCACTCTTTTTCACTTTCCTTAAAGTCACAAGATCACAGGATAGTGGAGCCAGAAAGGACTTTAGAAACCAGCTAGTTCAAACCTTGAATGTTTAAGTTAAAGAAATGGAAGATCAGAGATGTTTCCTGCCTTGCCAATATCACACAGCAAGCTAGTACTGTGTCTCACACACAGCATCACACAGCTGGTACTGGGACCCAGGTTTCTTGACTCCAGAAGCCCTGAATACGCTGACCCTAACTCCTTCAGCAGCCTCACCTGTAGGTGTAGGGAGAGCCTACACCTCTCTCCCTCTTCCTGTGCTCCATCCAGTCTGCCTTCACTTCCTCCAACAGGCCACGTTCTTAATTGTCTCAGTCCCTTCCCACAAGCTGTTTTCTCTGCTTGGAATGCTCTTCAACGCCTCTGACCTGCACCTCTGGCTTTCTTCATTCCTACTCACCCTTCAGGGTTGGCTCAAATCCCATCACCTCTCAAAGAAGCCCCTTCTGATTCTCTAGGCCTTGCTCTTCCTAGTGCTCTCTACATCTTCCTGGCATTTCCCTGCCAGTCCCTCTGAGTGTCCAGGCAGGCAGGGATCTGGTCTCTTTCACTGCAGTATGCTCTGGACATAGCAGGTACTCGATAATGAACGGACAATTTACCCCAAGCCTGGTGGAGATTCCACGGCTAGAATTCTTTTTATAGAATAGAAAAAAGGATTCTGAAATCTTTTCTTGGTGCCTTTATATAAAGTCTGATTGCAAGTAAAAAATACAACAGGCTAAAGCAAAAATGCTGAGGTGTTGCAAGTAGGTGGAGGATGAATTTGATGATTCCACCCCAATGTCGTCCTTCCTGTGATCACTATCTGGACATGCGGGTGTGCTGGAAAGGCCAGCATGCAGCTGGGAGCCCTTCACATCCCTGAACCAGAGATGGGTCCCAGAGTCTGAAGCTGCTATTGCATCATTATGTAAAATGTTAGAAGACAATTAGAGTAGGCTGTTTGTCATGAAAAATGCTATAAAGATGAGATAGTCCAGACAGCTTACATATATGGATCTCTCTGACATGCTGATGAAAACTATGGCTGCTCTTCCCAGAAAAATGCACATCTGCACGTAATTCTATTTGTTGCAGGTGTTTCATATACCTGAAAAGCAAGGTTATATGATTTGAGGTTTTTCTCTCTGTGGAGAAGTATATCTCTGTTACCTCTGTGGAGAGGCAGAGCAAAAATGGAAGCTAAATTTCCTTATTCTCCATATACCGTCCTTTCCCATAATATCAAAATGTTTATTCCATCATGAGATGGAACAGGGCATAACAGTTGAAGGCACAGGTTCTGGAAGAAGCCAGGGTTCCAATCTCTGCTTTGACTAGTTGGTGAGTTGGGGCAAGTTGTAATTTCTGTGCTTTTGTTTCTGCATCTATAACACAGGAATATAACAATGGTGGGGTTGCTGTGGGGATTACATTAAAATAATCTTGTAAGAACATATCACAGAGCCTAGTTCGATAAACATTAGTTCTTAACATGATAGAGATGCCCCCCCTCCCCCGTCTTTGATGAGAAAGGTCACTTTGCTGTTTTTCTCTGGTCCCAGAATATACCTGGTTTAGCTCACCCACAGCATGGCTACCTTCAAACAAGTGTTTGATAATGAGAGAGGCCTGGGGCAGAAAGCCAGGCAAGCCACCCAACTAGCTAGATTAGAGATGCAGTTAGCATCCTGTCCACAGGGTGGATGTTAGCTGTATGGCACACTCCTACCATGGGATCACGATCAGGACATTTTCTGATGTCTCCACGGAGACCACAGGCCAGATGATGACACTGAGAGAGCTGCAAAAAGTCCGAGTCGATGGCAAAGAAAGCAAGCAAAGAAGGTCGTCTCAAGATTCCACAGGGAGAGATGGGTTTCAGGTTTCAAAGTGCAAATCTCTGATCTTTATGTATCAGCCTGATAGGTCTTTGCAACAACTTGGAAGCGTGTTTGTGAAGAAACCAAGAAAAAAGCTCTTTGGCTGAAAAAAACTGTTGGAGACAGACGCCTAGGAGGGACCAGGAGACCATAGTTTGTAGTCTCTGCTCTGCCACTCGCCCTCAGGACCAGCTGTTGTTCTTCTCTAGGCTTTGGTCTCTTTATCTGTAAGGTTTTCTGAGTTGGGCAGCAAAGGTTTGGTGAGTTCTGCAGGCGGAGCCTCAGTAGAGGGCTGGGCTTAGAAGTGGCCACTGTCCCCTCCCCTAGCCTTCTACAGGTGAGCGACTGTCTGGGGGGACGGGGTGGCGGGAGGGGCAGGGAGAGGATGCCCTTAGGGGAAGCGGGCTCCTTTCTCCGCCGTCAGCAGCCCCCCGCCGGCGGCTCTGGCGCAGCCCACCGTCATTCCGCCCGAGCGCCCACGCGCCCGCATCAGCCAGGGTGCAGGCTGTGCTGGAGCAGAAAGATCGCAGATCGATTTCCAGCCCTGCCTGGCCGTGGCGTCAGCAGGGAAGAGAGGTTGTTTTGACTTGTAGTGCGTGGAGCTAAGGGAGAGGCCTTCTAATGGCCTTGGGCGCCGGCCTCGGGCGAGGGGTCACTGCCTTTGCACTTTTCTGCTCCACGAAGGCGACCCATGCAAAAGGCTGCCCCTGCGTGCCTCGGCTGGGTTTGGGGGATCGCGTCCCAAGGTCCTAGGCTCTTCTAGGGGGTATTGATAACTTAAGACCAGAGACACACTCTGCGCAAAATAAATACATAATAAGGACTTGTTACTTTGAAGTAGCCATATTGACCTGGCCAGAGAGTTACTTAGATGCCATTAGAAAAAGTTTTGTTTGCTTTAAGAAATGATGCAATAATGTGCCCAACAGAAGCCCAGTTCTGCTTCCTGAATCTTTCATGGGCGAGTGGTGTGGGCAAGCTGCCGGGCACTTTATGCACACACCCTGTGTACATGGGCTATTAGAGCTAGTGGGGACTTTGGGAATTACTTAGCTGATGAGAAACCAAGGGTCGAGACAAAGTGAATTGTTTTTATCCCCAGCGGGTCATGGGTCTTCCCAAGGGCCTCTTTCAGTCTCCATTACTTCACTCTGTAGAATCTTTTCTGAAATAATGATACTGTCTTTTGGAGGCTGTCTCAGAAAAAGACCAACACAACTTCAGTCCTAGTAGAAAGTGGCTAGCCCAGTTCTCCCTTTCTCAGAATACTCAGTTAATGTGCCTGTGGCAGAAAGGAGGGGTTTGAATAGCTGTGGATTCAGGTGGTTGTGTGGAAAATGGATAGCTTAATGGATCGAAAAGGAAGTGGGAGGGGCTCCTGGGTGGCTCAGTTGGTTAAGTATCTGACTCTTGATTTTGGTTCAGGTCATGATCTCAGGGCCCTGAGATGAGCCTGCTGAAGAGTCTCTCTCCCCCTCTCTCTCTGCCCCTCTTGCACTGTCTCTGTCTAAAAAATAAGCAAATTAATTAATTAATTAATTAATTAAAAAAAATGAAGTGGGAGAAGATGGGAGTTAAATGAGAAATTAGACAGAGGTGAGTAAAACCTATTTTATATTTGCCGTAGTTGTTTAAGATTCATTGAGTTCAGGGTTCAGTTCTCAAGGTGGCTTAATAAAAACTGCAGGAATACAGCTTCTTCCATAGTACCAGGTTAATTCTTCATATTCATTGCATGAAAGATTAATGAAATCAGAGTTCTCTCTGAACCCCTGTTAGATCCCCATTCTGCCCCATGTGGACCATCTAGGTGAAAATTTGCTGTGGGTAGAGATATCCTAAAGCTTGGGTAGGGAGGCTGGGTTGGATCTAAGACAAGAAAAATTTTAGCACCAATATGGTAGCTGGAACAGTGAAGCTTAATGATTCTCCAAGGAAGGGAATGAGGGGGGAAAACATAAATGGTAGCCTTAGAGTACAATTTCCTAAAGTGTTCTTGGTCAAATATAAACATTGTGTGAAATAAAAGTAAACATGTTTGTTAACCATAGGACTTATCAGTGCTTTTAATAGCCTAATATGCATGGTAGAATCTCCAAGAAAAGGACATAGTAAATAAAGTTGAAAGATAAGAAAAATATAGTTTCATTCTGTTAATTCTATTTATTTTAAATTTATTTTGAGGGGGGAGGGAGAGAATGCACATGCTTGTGTGTGAACGGGGGAAGGGTGGACAGGGAGAGAGAGACTTCCAGGCAGTCCCCATGCATGAGTGTGGAGACTGATGCGGTGCTTAAATCCATGAAACGTGAGATTGTGACCTGAGCTGAAATCAAGACTCAGATGCTTAACTGACTGAGCCACCCAGGTGCCGCTCATGCTGTTAATTTTCTTACTCTTATTTTTTCTCTCTTCTCCTGGATCTCAAGTTCATGGTGCTGAAAATCCTTGATGTAATACGATTTATTTATTCATATTTAGCTGTGATTGTCAGGGATACTCATGATGACGAACAGGGATGCTGCTCTATATTTCCCGTGAAAATTTCAGTCTGTGTCACACCGGATTCCCAATAGTTGGAAATCATCAGTACTATCTTACACTTCCCTGGATCAGACTTATTGTCATAACTTGCCAAACTTTCTACATGTTGCTTGGTAGCATTAGCATTGGCTGGGGATTGAGACTGGAAGCAGAGCAAGAAGGAGTAGTCAGATGCAAACAAGCTCTGGGAGGAGGTGCATTGCTGCTCCCTGTGATTGATACCAGAATGGACTATCCTTCTTTTGTCTTGTTTGCCTCGGGATCAGGTATCTCTCCTATTTCTCTTTTTAATAAAAACATTTTTGTTGAGGCATAACTTACATATAATAAAGTTCACAAATCATGAAACTACAACCTGATGAATTCTTACAAATGCACAACATCCATACAAACACCATCCAGATCAAGACATAGAACATTCCCAGCACACCAGAAGACTCCTTCATGCCTTCTCAGAATTATACCCCCAAATTTGATTCTATCACTCTAGATTAGTTTTGCTTATTCTTTAACTTGAGAGCAAGCATGGAGACGCTTATTGCCCTGAAGGTTAATGCATCTTGACGTTGCTATTACTCAGCTGCCCCAGCTGTTACATATGCATATATGCATATGTACATGCAGATATAGCAGTATGGCAGCACTGGGATGACACTTGTCACAGAATTCTGAATATTTTACTTCATGTGCATAATGTTGTTGACATGGCAGAGAAACAGAGAATGGGAATAGGAAGGCAAGTATGTTTCTAGTGAGGCTGCCCAAAGCCTCACACTCTAGATCAAACCAAATCTGTAAGGCAGGAACTCCTCTTGTCTAAATCACAAGAAGCTAAACAACATGGAAACTGTAGTATTTGGTATTCTACAGTAGATCTCAGATGTCTGAATTATCCACTAAATGCGTCATCAAACTGGTGTGATAGGTGGTACATCTTCATCCCTCTAACTTTTGACTGGTGTCTTTGTCACTCTAACCTTCATGGTTGGCCCAACCCTAACCCAGGGTTTGAACTAGTTCCCACTTTTGGCTCCAGGAAGGCACCACTTGCACAGACCTAGCTCAACAGATTCCCCCTTCATTTTGGTCTGCTATGACTTTGGTGACCTTAGTCTTGGTGATCCCTGATCCCAGTTACCCTGGTGTCAGTTTTGGTCTCTGATCCCTGATCCATGGTGGCTGTCCCTAATGCCAACAACCTGCTCTTCTGGAGCTTGGACAACTGCAGCCTTATGCTTGTATGGACTCAGGAGATGAATTGAAGATCCTGTTTCTATAGGTGGGTTACATCATGCTGACAACTTCTGCAGCTGAATCAAGCCCTCACTGCTTTTGGGGCCATTTGAATCTTAAATGAAGCTAGTTGGATTTATCTATAAAATGCATCTGTCCACCTCATATCTGTCTACTTCTCCTTGGTTCACACCCCCAGTCCAAGCCATCATTTTCTTTTTTTTCCTAAGTTTATTTATTTATTTTGAGGGGTGGAGGGGCAGAGAGAGAAGGGGAGAGATCATCCCAGGCAGGCTCCACACTGTCAGCACAGAGCCCAATGTGGGGTTTGATCCCACAACTGTGAGATCATGACCTGAGCTGAAATCAAGAGTTGGACCCTTAACAAACTGAGCCACCCAGATGCCCCCACCCCAAGCCATCATTTTCTATACCTGAATGACAGTCTCCTATCTGGTCTCCCTGTTTTCACTCTTACTCTAAAATAATCAGTTTCCCCCCATTTTTCATATAGCAGTTAATCTTTTAAACACCAAAAGTGATCTGCTTCTTCATCCCCATTTTGTATGACTCTCCCTTTGTTTATTATTTTTAATCACCCTAATTTCTTACCTGTTCCTGCAACACAGCAAGCTCTTTAGCCTTGGTGTTACCTCTACCTGGAATGCTTTTCTCCTGGCTGCCTCCTTCTCATCCTCTGATCTGACCTTAAATGTCACTTCCATAGGTAAGTCTTTCCTGACTACTCTGTCAGAAGTTGCCCTCACCCCATTTGTCTGGTATCCCTGTCTGTTTTTTCTTCATAGCACTTATATCTATAATCACCCACTCTGAAACATGTAATTTGCAAATGCAAACATGTGATTGTTTATCTGTTTGCTTATTATCGACTCTCTAGCTCCAAATCTAGATTCTAACTCCTTGAAGGTAAGGACCCGTCTCTCTTGTTCACAGCTGAATCCTCAGGAATTAGCATAGTGTCTAAAATTTTGTAGGGGCTCAGTACATATTTATGATGAATGAATGAGTAGGTTATTTATACCCCCGCTCCTTTCCTACCTTCTACATCCAGTTCATCATGAGATGCTGTAGATTTTGCTCTTAATTAACTCTTGATTTTTTCCACTTCTTTCCAGCTCCACCACTACCACCCTAGGTGAAGCTGCCATCAACCCTCACGTGGCCTGCTGTAATGGCTTCTCACGTTGCACCCCTGCATTCAGTTGGGCTCTCCTCCAATCCATTCTTCTCCTTGCAGTGGGAGTGATCTCTGAATACAGAAATTTAGTCATTTCATGTTCTTGCTTATATCACTTCATTGGCTTCCTTTGCTGTGAAGGTCAAGACCACAGTTCTTATGGTGGTCTGCAAGGCCCTGAGCTCCCAACCTCATTTTCTTCTCTACAACCTTTATTCTCATTATTCCAGATGTGACCATGCTCTGTTTCTTCCAGCCGCAAGACTTTTGCATCTGTTTATCCACTGCGAATCTGCTCCTCCCCATTCTTTGCTACACAAGTCCTGTTCATTATTTGGATCTCAGCTCACATGTCACGTACTTAAGAAAACTCCCTGAACCCTCCTTTCATCCACACAAGATTGGGTCCACTCGGCTACATAGAATTATACTTTCCCATCATTGCACTTAAAACAAGTTCTTTTTTTAAAATT
This sequence comes from Prionailurus bengalensis, assembly GCF_016509475.1. NCBI lineage: Eukaryota > Metazoa > Chordata > Mammalia > Carnivora > Felidae > Prionailurus > Prionailurus bengalensis. The sequence continues at coordinate 68,213,798 of NC_057350.1, read as the reverse complement.
TTTTTAACGTTTTATTTATTTTTGAGACAGAGAGAGACAGAGCATGAACGGGGGAGGGGCAGAGAGAGGGGGAGACACAGAATGGAAGCAGGCTCCAGGCTCTGAGCCATCAGCCCAGAGCCCGACGCGGGGCTCGAACTCATGGACCGTGAGATCGTGACCTGAGCTGAAGTCGGACGCTCAACCGACTGAGCCACCCAGGCGCCCCTGCACTTAAAACAAGTTCTAATAGGACACTTATTTCCTATTTGTTAAATTATTTGTTTATGGCTTGTTGCCTTCATAGTAAGCTCTATGGGGATAAGGGTTATGTCTGTTTGGTTCACTGTTATATCTCCAGTGGATGGCATAATGCCTTATATGTAGTAAATACATAAATATATGTTGAATGAATGAATATAAATTAAAAAACAAAATTCCAAATGGTGAAATTAAATCTATAAATTATATATGAGTAACATTAGCTCATTATTGATGAGGCACTCTTTCATCTGCCAAAAGTTGCTGACAGTATATACACTGACATCTTTATAACTTACGGAGTCTATACATTTCAATTTTTGTATTAATAAGAACATCAAAAATACTAGTTAACATTTATCGAGCACTTTTTATGTGCCAGACTGTACTAGTGCCTGAAAGTTAGTCCTCCCAACCACCTATTAGGATGATACAGTTATTATTGCCATTTTCGTAGATGAGGTAACTATAGTTTCTAATTTTTCTAGCCCTTTTTAATGCATCATGGGAACTCCTAACTGTTCTCAGATTCCCTTATTTTCTGAAAGACAATGTCAAAAAAACCTTTCAGGTAAATATTAAATTGACCAGATCCTTTTAAAATTCCAAAACAGACACCCCAGACTGAAATCATCACTACCCCCTTCCCCTAGGCTACCGAAAGGGAGAAATGCCAGTGGTGGTGATTCAAACTATGCCCCAGCCATTCCCTTGCCCACACTCGGTATTGGAAAAATCAGGTAAAATGATCATGAGGTCAAGGGCAAGGCATCCTCGAAGGGATAAACCTGCAGCCCAAGGAAACTAGAAAGGGAGAGAGTAGTTCTATCCACTTATGCTTTGATGATGTGGCTGTCCATAGAGTGACTGTAGGAGGTGTGCCCATCAAGAAACAAGATTAATTTGACAAACATACTTAAATAACAGTGCCTTACATTTGTATAGGGCTTGACAGTTTACAAAAGTGCTTTCGTGTCTGTGACCTAGTTTGATTCTCGTAACAGCTCATGAAAAGTAGACATTATGAACATCCCATTAAGATGAGCAAACAGAGGCTCCTCAAGGGTAAGGACCTGATGGAGGCCCACAGCTCTCAAGGGACACAGTCCTAGCTTAGTTCTGGAGGTTATGGTTCCCAAGGCTTCTGCCATCCCATGCACACATCCTTCAGAGACAGCCCCTCGAGGGCAGCTCTTGTTGGAGTTCAGAGCACATCTGATATGGGTGCCTCTCGTAGAGCCAATTTCTGAGCTGTCCAAGAAAACCAATTACACCTGACTTGGCACCAAACTCTTGTCACTCAGCTTAATCATTACCTTATTTGCCAGATTTAGCTGGCTCTTAGCAACTTTGACCTATTTCCAAAAGTCAAATCCTTCCTCAAAGGTGGACACTTTGTCAAAACTGATGATATTCAAAAGAATGGGATATATAGAGAAATGGCTGGATTATCCACCAAATATTAATGATGGACTTTTAGCTGTTTATTTTTTTTAACGTTTATTTATTTTTGAGACAGAGAGACAGAGCATGAACAGGGGAGGGCCAGAGAGAGAGGGAGGCACAGAATCTGAAGCAGGCTCCAGGCTCTGAGCTGTCAGCACAGAGCCTGACGCGGGGCTTGAACTCACAGACCGTGAGATCATGACCTGAGCCGAAGTCGGACGCTTAACCGACTGAGCCACCCAGGCGCCCCTACTTTTAGCTGTTTAAAAGCCTTTTAATTTTTGTTCTTTTCTGCCTTACTTGAAATCTCTATAATAAACTGTTTTGCTTTAATATTTATTTATTTTTAATGTTTATTTATTTGTTTTGAGAGAAAGAGAGAGACAGCATATGTACATGAGTGGGGGAGGGGCAGAGTGAGAGAGGGAGACAGAGAATGCCAAGCAGGCTTTGCACTGTCAACATAAGCCTGATGCCAGGCTTGAACTCACGAACTGCGAGATCATGACCTAAGCCAAAATCAAGAGTCAGATGCTCAAATGACTGAGCCACCCAGGCCTCCCAGCCATGTTTTGCTTTAATGAGAAACAATAGGAACAGATTTCTTACAGAAAAATGTTGGAAGCAAATATTGCAGAATATTAACAGTAAGTTTGACTTGTAGATATCAATGATTGTCACTTGTGTGGGCATGTGTTTTCCTGCACTGAACCCCCCAACAATCTTTTGATCTTTTGAGCAACAGAAGTGTCATCCAATATATGGAAAGCCTTTCAAGGTGCTTTACTTAAAAGGAGACAACACTCATTTGGCTGTGCACACACCGGTGTGTTGATTTAAAATAAATTAGTAAGTAATTTTATGCCTCATCCATAGCCCACCTGTACAGTTGTGCCCTTGGTTCACTCCTGGAGGCAGAAGGCCACAATCATGGCATGGCTCAGCTTTCTCATATGTGTGGGCAAAGACTCTCTTTCCATCTGTTATTCCGAGTAGTGAGACAGCCATATTTTGGAGAATAGCCAAGGCAATGATAAAACTACTGCTTCCTTTCTTCTACCCTCCCCCTTAGTGGTCCAGAAAACTCTGGTTAATGTCCTTCCAGTGGCACAGATTAGTCTCTTGGTGATGCATTCCACACTCCTGAGGTTAATAAATGACTCTAAAGAAAAGCAAGTAATTTATCATGGGCTTTTGTTGTGACCCTTAATCCAGTCAATGAAAAAATACTGTGCTATGGGTGCTTTCAAATAAGGAATTGGTCTCACTGCCCCATTGCCACGTGTCCAGTTAGGGGACATGGTATTTTCCTTGTTACTTTCATTCCAAGAAGTCCTTAGCAGCCAAGAGAGATTTTATTTGGCTAATGTCTAACCATTAGAATCTAGACTGTAAAGCATTCCTGTACAATCTAAGTACAAAGTGAATGACAACTGAATTTACCTGAATAGTAGTATATCTTTCTCTGTAGGGCTAGAGTTGGGACTTCAATGTGTTCTGCCTATGTCATAAGATGATCTTGATGTTCTGGGTCCATTCCCATCCCTCCTACCCAGTCCACTCTCTCCTTGAGATTTTTTAACATTTTGAACTAAGAACAGTAAGGTTGTGTCTGCATCCTCTTGTCTGAGTCATCCAAGTGATAGACTGGAGAACTTGGTTCTCTTCCAGCTCAGAAACTGCCTGTCCATACCCCCTTTAAGATACCATAAAGCTACAATAGATGTTCTGAGGAAAGAAAGCTTTTTTTTTTTTTTCCAGAGGCCAGCACAAATTGCAGACTTTAATGAGCAAAATGGATATTCTCCATTAAAGATTCTCTAAAGAATCTTCAAGTAGATACTGTAGGTAGAAAAAAATAGCAGAGTCATAAAGTATAATAAAGACAGCAGAGTCATAAAGTAATTTGCTAAAAGAGCAAATTAAAGAATCTGGCAAATGAAAGATCAGAAGGACAAAGGGATAAGGAAATAGTATACAATAACAACAAAAATGCAAGTACTTCCAAAGGTCACCTTGGAGTTTTCAAGTGTTGAGGAGCTAAATGTGGGTAGACAGTGCACTGATATAGGTCCAGGATAATTGGCAGAATTTGGTCAAGTGGAACAAGCACATGGAAGAAAATAGAAAGATATCTTCACGTGGGGGGCTTGTACCTCTTAGAAACCACAGCTGAAATAGTCAAGAACCAGCTTGTGCAAGTCGTCTTAAATTATCTTTGACCTCTCTTTGCTATGGTTGTCAAATTGGCATATAAAAATGAATGTTGATTTGAGTAATTTAGATAGGTGTTTTTGATACTGGCTTAACAACTATACCCAAATAGTAAGAAAAAGATAGAAAGGTGTCTATAATGCCTATAGGCAATATATGGGCCCCAGGGTCAGGTGACTACTAAAGCAGTGGTTTGTTAACAAGGACCAGGAGGACCAAGAACACTATCATACCCATCCTTGGCCTAGACTTCTTATGTCGTATGATGTCCAGGTATATATATTTCAATCTTAAAGAAAGGGATCCAGATAAGCTAGTTCATGTCTAGAGAAGGCAGACAGGACAATGAAAGCTTGAAAATGAAGCCATGAGGAGGAAACATTTGTGGGAATGAACTGTGATAGTTTGTCAGGAGAAAAGAACTCTTAGTTGGGACATGATTGGAGTCCTCAGGATGCTGAAAGAGGTCTTAGGTTTTTTTTCTCAGTGGGACCAAGAATAGGACTGGACAGACAGGCAGAAATTCAAGGGAGCCAGATTTTAACGTGATGTAAAAAAGAATTTCCTATTAAAACTGTACAGCAACGTACTAGGTTTTCAAAAGCATGAGAAAAGTTTCCTGTTGCAACAATTAAGACTATGCAACAATGGAAATACAGGCCTCCCAAAGTGAGGGTGTAAAAGTATTCAGAAAGAGGCTGGATGACCAGGTGTGAGGGAAGTGGAGGGCCGTAGGTGAGTGTGGACAGGTGATTTGCATGTCCCACTGGAAGAATCTACAATTCTAAGAACTATATTGAATTTATACTGTACCTTTCTTTTTTGGAACTTAAAGTACTTTTACTTCTAGCCTCACGAGAGTAGTGAATCACAGAATAATGAAGCAATTTGCTTAAAAATTGTTTGTAGCTAATTTGGAATCAAAACCCTTCATAGGGGTATAATTCTCCATGTTTTCTATACACATACACATATGAAGCTACTTGAGTTTACCTAGAGGCAACATGCTACATATATCCAAGGCTTTTCAGATTTTATAGGGTAAATATAGGGATACTGATTTATATGTTTTAATGTGTCAGTAAATTGAATCAAACAGTCCTAATGACAAACACGTAAAATAAAATAAATGAATGCTGTTACCTAGGTTGACTTCTGGCTAATCTCTCTTGCTGTATAGGCCCAACAGGTGAGGACCACCTCTATGGTTCCTTCCAGCTCTGCTGTATTATACACTAACTATCAAAGCTAGAGACAGCATTAAGACATGATGTCCCAGACAGCCAGCTAGCCCTTGACAGGAAGTTGGCAGGCAGCAGGCATGAGAGGGGAATGGAGACCTTACCCTCTTCTTATTTTTTAGCAGTTGCCGATTTACACCATAGATGAGTAAAAACCCAGTATCAGAAGCATCCTCTGACCTCATTACTATGTGCAGAGTTAGTCTTTGGTTCTCCCTGGCACCTCTGGTATTGCTTTCCCTCCATTAGGGCAATGGATTCAACTTCTTCTTTAACGTGATTCTCCATGTTCCACCCCTGCCACGTCACTGGCCCTGAGCCCATGTAAAAGTGTCTGGCAGGGACTGCAGCTCCTGAAAAGATGAACATGACTTTAAGGCTTGTACTCTTGCAGTACCTTCCCTTTTCTTATCTACTTTAAGAATAAACCCAGTTTATCTGCTTAATAGGAAACTTGCATTAAGTTTGTTACTTCCTGGGGCTTGGGCTTCTGATTTACCCAGCACTTACTGTCTTACTTGGCAGAGGCCCATCTCTGTGGGGAACAGATCTTAGCAAGGAATTGTCACTTAAATGGCCACCCTGTCACTGCCCCCTCCTAAAAGCTATGCAGGTCTCACTGTCATCTTTCCCCTCCATGTCCTTTGTTGGATGCAGATTGAATAATCAGCCCCACCTGATTTATTTGCTTGTTTGTGGACTGCCTTCATACTTTCCCATGAGTTCCTTTCATGTTCTGTCCCAAATCTCCCATTTCCTCCTGTGTTTCCCTCTTTCATTTCTCCCATGTTTGGAGTGGCCATCTGTCATCCTCCAGGGATGGTACTCATGGTTGCAGTCTCCCTCCTTCCTTCTCAGGCACTTTTTTTAAAAAAATATTTACTTATTTATTTTGAGAGAGAGAGAATGAGTGGGGCAGGGGAGAGAGAGAGGGAGACACAGAATCTGAAGCAGGCTCCAGGCTCTGAGCTATCAGCACAGAGCCTGACACAGGGCTTGAACTCATGAACCGTGAGATCATGTCCTGTGCTGAAGTCAGATAGATGCTCAACCAACTGAGCCACCCAGGCATCCCTCAGGCACTTTAATAATTTTGTTTCCTTGTCTCTGGATTGTCACTGTTGGGATGTTTTAAGGAGCCGGTTAGGGCAGCGTTTCTTTTTTTCTTTTCTCTTTCTTTTCTTTTCTTTTCTTTTCTTTTCTTTTCTTTTCTTTTCTTTTTTTAAAACCAGAACATTTATCTTGTGACTAATCATTGGATCCTTCAGATGAACTGGATGCTGCAACAGCCACCCTCTTGGGTTTAGGTGTGTTCCTTCACAGAATCCATGTCTGAATCTGCGGCACACAATTTTTGGGTGCCTCTTTTGACCAGTCCCAGTGGTATTTCGTCTTTTAGCTTTGCCACTCCAGTTATACTTTCTCTTCTGCTTGGCAAGATAGACACATTTGCCACAGGTCAATTTCTGAAGGTGGTAGGACTTAGAGCCACAGCAGCAGCACAATGCGTGCATCTTATTGCAATGCTTTTCAAATGATGACATCCCCTTCATCATATTGTTTCCATGATGGAGACCAAAAAGAAGACTAGTTTTCAAAGTGTGGTTCTGGGACCAGCAGTATCAGCATCACCTGGGAACTTCTTAGAAATGCAAATTCTCAGGGTGCCTGGGTGGCTCAGTCAGTTAAGTGTCTGACTTCAGCTCAGGTCATGATCTCATAGTTCATGAATTCAAGCCCTGTATTGGACTCTGTGCTGACAGCTCAGAGCCTAGAGCCTACTTCAGATTCTGTGTTTCCCTCTCTCTCTGCCCCTCCCTGCTTGCACTCTGTCTCTCTCTCGAAAATAAACAAAACATTTTAAAAAGTTAAAAAAGAAATGCAAATTATCAGTCCCTACCCCAGGGACTCTGAGTCATAAACTCTGGGTTAGGGCCCACCAATGTGTGATTCTGATATCCACTCACTGCATTAGGAGCTGGTTTTGGCTGGGACTCAAAACCACTCCAATCCTGACTTCAAGGTTTTGGAGGGAAATGTATCTACAGAGAATATTAGCTGGGGCTCTGGCCCCAAACCCCAGTGTCAAATTCTAGTGGGCCACATGGAAAATCCTTCTTCTCTACTACACTAGCCTAAGTAATCTATTTTTTTTTTGCATTTATTTTTATTTTTATTTTTTTCAATATATGAAGTTTATTGTCAAATTGGTTTCCATACAACACCCAGTGCTCATCCCAAAAGGTGCCCTCCTCAATACCCATCACCCACCCTCCCCTCCCTCCCACCCCCCATCAACCTTCAGTTTGTTCTCAGTTTTTGTTTTTTTTTTGTTTTTTTTTTCCTCCTAAGTAATCTAGATCTAAGGCATATGATTTTGCCTCTTGCTCCAAGGCTAAACTTGAGTTGAGCTCTTTCCAATCAAGCATGAGAAAAGTGTGCTCCAAAATATAAGGCAGCTCAGTCACTAGAGATGCCAAACACTATATGTAATGATGAAATGTTAAAAACCCTCCTTTCAAAATCAGGAACAAGACAAGAATGCCCCATCATCATTTCTCTTTCACATTTTCCCAGAGGTTTTAGACAATTTAGTGATATGAAGGTATCAAAAGTATAAGGTTTAGAAAAGAAAAATAAAATTATCATTAATTATAGACAAGATAATTTTAGAATCTACATAAAAATAATTAGAATTAATAAGATAATTTACCAAAGTTTCCAGATATGTAGTAGGTAAAAGTCAATTGCATTTCTATTAATCATCAATAACAGAAATATATACTTTGTAAAAAAAAGTAAGTTTCTCAAGAAGAGAAGGAACTAAATATGTATAAGATTTCTTTTTGGAGAGAACTTCACATTACTGAAAGACACTGAAGACAATCTAAATAAATTGATATCTCTGTTCACAGAAGACTCCATATTGTTATCATGTCTATTCTTCCCAAATTGATCTATAGAAACACTACAATTCTAATAAAAATCTCAACAGATATGTGTATGTATACACTTGCCATCAGGTGTGTGTGTGTGTGTGTGTGTGTGTGTGTGTGTGTGTGTGTTGTATGCACACACCTTGACAAACTGCTTCTATAACTTATGTGGATGAACAAAGGCCTAGAATATTCAATATTTCTGAAGAAGAAGAAAATGGAAGGGAGGCTTACCCTATCAGCTGCCAAAACAATATTATGCTGGAATAACTGAGATAGTTGATAATGGCAGGGAAGACAAATAGTAAAGAGCAGAGAACACAGAAAGAGACTCATGAATACACAGAACCTTGATAACTGACATGGTGTTGTATTGGTGGGAGAAAGAGTGGACTTTGCCTCAACAGTTTTGAGACAGCTGGTTAACCATGTGGGGAAAGTGAATTTGGATCTCTACTCAGATCATGCACAAAAATCAACTGCAATGGTTTAAGATTTAAAGGTGACAGGCAAAGGACCAGGGGCAGCAGAGTCCCACACCCCCACCTCTATCCCCACCCCTACCCGTACCCCCACTTCACCTGCCACTACTAAACTCCACTCACTCCCAGTTTCCAGGTCGGCAGATGTACTGTTGAATCTCAACAGAGTTACCTTGAACTTAGGGAATCTTTTGAAACAAAAGCAAATCCTGCCATCATGTTGCAGCCCAATACAATGTGAATTTACTTTAAAAAAATAAATGTGTTCTTCTCTGCCATTTTTAAGACAAGATTTCCATTAGCAAGGCATTCTATTTGCCATTAATCAAAGTTTATGGTTCACACAAAAAAATTTAGAAGAAAATATAAAATGTCTTATAATCCCAAGTATGGAAAGATTTCTTAAACAAGTTTTAAAAAGCACAAATAATAAAAGATGACAAATTCAATTACATTAAACTAAGAACTGTTAATGAAAAGATAAAAAAAAAAAATCCTAAAATGGAAAAGACAGGCTGCAAACAGGAAGGGGATAGTTGTAGCAATGTAACTGAAAAAGGAGTAGTATCTAGAATATACAGCATTCCTATTGAAAGAAAAAATAGAAACCTCCCAATGTCAAAGCAATGGGTAAAAGACATGAACAGGCATTTCAGAGAAATATGAATAGACAAAGAAGCACATATACATTGGTAATCAAGTTAAAACCACAATTTGGCAACAACTCAATTATTGGCAAGGATGTGGATAAAGGAGAACTGTCATACACTAATGATGGAAGTTTCAATTGGTAAAATCACTTTGGAGATTCATGTCACATTACCTAGTAAACACGAAGATGTGCATACTCTGAGCCTAGCACTTTTATCCCTAGGTAGAATGCCCTAGAGACTCTTGTATATGTGCCAAGGAATCATGTACAAAACTGTTTATAACATTTAAAAAATAACATCAGAAAATTTCAAATACCAATTGCTGATCTACAGGAGAATAGATAATCTTTGGCACACTCAGAGTGAAATTCTGTACAGCAGTGAAAATGGAACCAGAGCTATAGTCATTAACATGGATTATTTAACAAATACAATATTTTTAAAAACGCACATTGAAGAATGCAAACAGCATGATTCCATTTGTACAAATACAAAATTCAAAACAATGCAAATTAAACTATTGTTTAGGGATACAGATGTTTTTGATATAATATAGGCATTTAAAAAAATCACTCTCATTCTTCAAAACCATGCAATAGTAACAGAAATTATGGACTGTTTTCCTTATGGAAAAAATTCTAGATAACTTTGTAAACAGAATATTAATAAAACCAATACAAATCCTAATAAAAACATTAGTATAATTACAAGACATATTACATTCTTAATAAGTAAATATGTCTGCAAACATTAGAATTTATCTTATAGAAAAGAGGAAGATAGCTTTTTAGAAGAAGGCTTAAGGAAGGTTGAGGAAGCTGCTTTCGGGCAAAGATCCTAAGCCTGAAAATCAGGAAGAACTGTGTAACAAGCACTTCCTATTTAGGTATAAGCACTTCCCAGATAGTGTATAAGTCTAAAAGAAGTCAAGAGAAGAACTTGGGATGGGTAGGTTTTGTGTACAGAAATTCACAGTTTGATGCCTTCAGCTGTGTTAGTATACTTTGCAGTTAGCTACTGCTCCTTAGTAGTACAGAACATTTATGTGTGGAGAAAAACGTTATATAAACAATGTAACTTTTGTGTATATTGACACAATTCCCTTACTCATTGTATTAAAGTAACACAAGTTGTAGCATAATGAACTGAACATACATATATTTCATAAAACTATAAAGTAAAGGAATGTGAAATACAAATTTGGCAGTAGTTCATCTCTTTGGAGAAAGGAACAGGATGGGCTTGATTAGAGGCACAGAGGGGTTCCAAAGAATTAATATTCTTAAGCTGATTATGGGCATGCAAGTATCCATTTTATTATTATTCTTTAATATTCATATAATATATATACATTACATATCTCTAGTATGAATATTTCATAATAAATCAAGCAATGTTTGATATTTTCATTGTAAAATGTTAGGAAAATATAAAATGAAGAATCAAAAATTGAAGTTAGTTATGTAATTTACTAGGAAAAGAAAATAAGTGTTTTTTGGTTTAAAAACAAGAATTGCTACCTGTAAAATATGCTAGCAATGTACAAAGTATAAAGAAGAAATCAAAAGAAACAGAAAATTAAAAATCACCCCAAAGTCCATCACCGAGAGATCTTTTGATGACTATATATACACATACATGTATAATTTTACAGAAAAAAAAATTTTTTTAATGTATTTTTTTTATGACCAGAATGTCATAAATTCTGGTCTGCAACCCAGTTTTTTTCATTAAACAATATGTATTTCTTTCCATACGTATGTAATAGTCATATTTAATGACTTCATAGTGATTAGTGGTATATCAAACTTACATAACCGAGCATTTACTGCTGGGTATTTAAGATATTTCTTAGTTTCTTTTTGCTATTACAACCAATATTTCAATTAACATATTTTCAAATACTTCTTTAACACTTGTTCAGTTACATTATTATTATTATTATTATTATTATTAGAGATGGAAATACTGTGTCATGAGCTTTTTTGTGTTTGTTTTTGGCCAAGGATAATTTTCTCTTTTCAAAGATCACTTGCTTTAAAAAAAAAAAACCAATATATACATTTTTTAAATACAAGGAGTGCTAACTGATATTTTGTTTTAGTAAGTTATTTTCTAAGGTTAAACTATTCCTTCTACAATTGGTTATGCTCTAAAGAAAAAGCATGAATTAGAAAGCTCCACACCCCCCTCAGGGAGCCTGAGTGGTGGAACTTGTTTTTAAAATATCTGAAAAAAAAAAAAAAAACACTTCAGAGAAGGTCCAAATCAAAGGCTGAAATGATTAGACTAAGGATTACCAGCTGAATGGAAAGTATAAATAGATGAAAGACAAACAGGTGGACTCTCTAGAAGCAGAAATGGGGACTTAAAAGATGTCAGTGAAGGAAGCCAGCAGAGAGATGATCAAAGTGATGAGAGCAGAAGGAAAAGCTGAAGGAAGAATGGGAGGCACTTTCCAAAGACACCTTGAGACCTGAAAGAAGGGGAGGCAATGTGGTGAGTTGGAGGAGATGGATGTGAGTCAGCTGCAGGAGGCGGTTGGAAGGTGATCAGGTCAAGAAACCAAAGTGCACTGAGTCAGAGAAAAAAACTAACGAAAGCCTGCATTAAAGAAACCAAGAAGATGGAACTCAAATGTCAGTAGAAATGGTTGTTTGTGGAGGAAATAACAAATATAAAAAGGAGCACTGGTAAATATGAACAGCATTCATAGATCTTATAATTTAAAAAAAGTGTGAAATTTTCTTCACAGTGTGAATGAAGTTAAGGAAAAGTGGCTACTGCTCTAGAGGAAAAATGAGGGCTATCAGGGTTCACACAACCAGGTAGCAGAGGGAAGAGAGGATGTTTAGTTAGTTTAGACCAGGAAAAGGATTTGGATCAAACAAGCTCTGAATTTGCTACCTGAACCACAGGGCACAAAATACCAGACAAGAACTTAGTTTCATGCAGACATTTCCAACACATATGATCAGCTCCCCAGCTTAGCCCCACAGGTGGGTGGGCAAAAAGAACAATCCAAGAAGTCTTTAGCATAAAAACATTAACAGAGGGAATGCCCAAGATGGAGTGCCAAAAATTCTATGTCTTCAAACAACACACAGACATTTTTCCAATTAAAGAAGAAAAATAAGTTTTAAAAAGCTTCAATGTCAATTTGAAAGGTGCACAATAAAAACAATAAAAGAAAGTAAAAATTAATCTTAGTTCTATCCCCTTAATCTCACAACTCTTTGCATTTTTGATGTATACTTCATATCTGTGTCTCTTGCTCTGTATCATTTCTCTTTGAATCTATTTTGTAGTATCTGTTTTTACAAAAATGGGTGTAATCTGAAATCCTATAGTAGTTACTATATCCTGCACACATTTTTATGCCACTGAATATTCTTTTTCCAAATAATTTTTAATGACTACTTGGTACTTCATTACCTCTGTGTATCATATTTATTTTCCTCTGTTGGACATGGAACCTATTTCAATTTTTCATGTTATGAATATTGCCTCCTTGAACTCCCTTAGGGTTAAATCTTTGCACACATTAATGATTATTTCCTTAGCATAAATTCAGTCATGGGAATTGCTAGATTAAAAGGATAAGAACATTCAAAAAGATTATAATATGTGTCGCCAAATTGCCTTCAATAAGGGTGTTTCCATTTATACCATCATGGCAGTATATGAGAGAACTTTTGGCAAAATTATCGCGTTTTTTGAAGAATAGAACAAAGCTCCCAGAAACTAAATTTTGACTATGGGCTTTGGAATTATGTGACAAATGTTTGAATGTAGGCTGTTCCACTTACTGGCCGTGAGACCTCAGGCAAGTCACTTAACCTCACTAAACCTCAGTTTCTCCATTGTATTGGGATAATACCTAACTAAAGTTTTTGATAGGATCAAACAAAGTAAGGTATAAAAATGCTTAGCACAATACATTGTAAACACTAAAGAAACAATAAATGGTATTCCTTAGAATTTTTTTCTTAGGGTTTCACACTGAAAGCTACCAAGAATAGCACATGGAATGAGGCACCAAATAGAGGGAATTCAGACTACAGGAGGTACTGAAGGAAAGCATCAGGGCCACCACAAAAGTGGCTCACAAATGTGGGTCAGGAAAAAACCTTCTGAAAAAAAGAAAACTAATTGAATCTACCATAATGTACTAGTGCTGTCATTTTAGCAGTGTAGCTACATGAGGCTATAACACAAACACAACCTGTACTTTCCTACTAATGGACAGGGAGGAAATGAAAGTACCATGGGAAATCTTACTCTTTGGCTATGAGGCCCAGCTGCTCTGCAGACACCTTACAAGGAGATAATGAAAATTACAAAAGGAAGATTTTAAGCCCTGAGATGTATAAGCTGTCATGGGGGTTGATAACACCATTCAAGCAATAACAGGAATAATGACCTCAAAAAGAAGGAGGAACGCAGGAATGGAAGGAGGGAGGGAAGGAGGGGAAGAAGGGAAGGGAGAAAATACCAAAGTGTACAGACCAAATGGATGGGTCCCACCATACTGGCCCTAATAGATTTCATTAGGGGAAATAGTTCCACAGATGTATAAGTTGGAAATAGGCAGTTGAGAACTCCTGACATACTTGAATGAAGACAAGGATGCAGAGTGAAACTGGGAAGCAAAATAATGGAAATGGAATTTGAGTAAATATGGAGGGAGAGGGGTGGTACCTGGAAACCCTCAAGAAGAACCAAGTGTTATAGGGCATTGCTAGTGCTTCTCTGCCAAATGTAGGGCCTCATAGAAAAGTTCCTTCCCATGATACTGTGGAACAACAAGGCAAGTCACCCACAGCTGCAGTGGAGGGAGGCGGGAGATTAAGAAGGGTTAAGGTTGGCCTTTTTTTTTTTTTTTTTTTTTTTTGTCTTCTTATTGATTTGGCTTGATTTCACCAAATTAGGAAAGGACAAGGTGGAGATAGGGGGCTAGGAAAGGAGAAGAGTAGGAAGGGGGGTGGGTAAGGGAAGCAGTCAGTCCCCACCATTGCTAGTCCAAGGGGAACCCAGAGATGCATGAGATGGGCCTGGATTTCAAGGAGTTCCAAATTCAGTTAGGAAGACAAAAATCCCTTAATATGAAAACATAAACACATATGATAAATCCCCAGGTAAAAACAAAAGATGTGGCGGAGTGTTGGCTGTGGGCAGCTGTAGCTGGGAAAGCTTCCTGGCATAGAAGGCCTGGCTGGGATCTGGATAGGTGATGAGGAGACGAGGGGGTTCTAGATTGCAGACTAGGCAAGAGCTAGGCAGCTGAGGCAGGACCGAGAAGGCATGTTGACTAGAGACCTGGTGACATGTACCACCATGTGAAAGGGATAGGACGGTAAAATAGAAAAAGCTTGGGCTTTGGGGCCAAGAGGACTTGTTCTTCCACTTACTAGGACCTCAGTTTTCTCACCTCTAAAATGAAGATGTTGGAAGGATGAAAAAAATAATATGGATAAAGCACTGACCATTACTGGAGCATCATAAGTGCTTAGAAAGTGATATAAAATGTTATTATATTACTACTTCTGGAAATAGAAGCACAGTGTAGTAAGGAGAGAATAGGAGAATGATAACATAAAAAACAAGTTGGGGTTTCCAGAGATTAAAATGTTCAAATAAGAAAGGTACTATAAAAGGGGTGATAAAAATGAAGGAATGGATCAGAGCAGGGCTACCTGAAGTGTGGTCCATGGATCAGCATCCCCAGCATCACTTTGGGAGCTTGTAAGAATTACAGACATTTGACTCCGCCCCAGAACTACTTAGTCAGAATTTCTGGGTGTGGAGCTCAGCAATCTACATGTTAAGAATATCCCCAACCTTAAAGTTTCAAAGTCCTGGGCTGGAGGAATCAGAAAAATTTCTTGGCCAAGAGATTAGCTCCAAGTATATACACCTGATTCCAGTTAGGTTTGACCTCAAAGTTAGTCTTTTCACAAGTACAGGAAGGTTATTAATTTATGAAGAGAACCTTAGAGATTCTGCATGGAAAGTAAAACCATGGAAAAGGATTAAGATTGACAATAGTCACAGAATATGGGTACAGTAAGTGGGATAAGGTTGTGTCAGTTTATGTCAGTTCAATTATATTTTCCTGGTAATAAAGTTACAAATTTTGGAATTGTGAATGATGTTGATTCATTTAAGCCACAAAACAACCCTATGTGGTAGGTACTCTTGTCATCCCCTTTGTGTAGATGAGAAAAGTGAGGCATGGTGAGGTTTCCAAGGTTACATGCTAATATGTGGCAGAGCCAGGATTTGAACCCAGGTGGTGAGGCTCCAGAATCCATGCTTTTAGCTGCTAGACTATGCTGCTTTCCCCCCACCATAATTTATTTAACTACTCCCTTACTATTGGACATATAGGTTGTTTCTAGTATTTCACTTTCATTCTTTAAAAAAAATTTTTTTAATTTACATTTATATATTTTTGAGAAACAGAGTGAGACAAAGCATGAGCGGGGGAGGGGCAGCGAGAGAAGGAGACACAGAGTCTGAAGCAGGCTCCAGGCTCTGAGCAAGTGGTCAGCACAGAGCCTGATGCGGGGCTCGAACCCACAAACTGTGAGATGATGACCTGAGCTGAAGTCGGACGCTCGACCGACTGAGCCATCGAGGCACCCCTACTATTTCACTTTCATAAGTAAACACTGTGAAGAACATCTTCAGATATAAATCTTTAATTCCTGATGACTTCTGTAGGACAGAGTCTCAGAACTGAAATCCTTGATCAAGGGCCACAATTTTAAGGCAATTGTTTTCCAGATAATGTTACAAGGATAGCCATTTCATCCCACTCCACCAGCATTATATTTAAAGTCTTAGTATTCTTGATAAACAAACTGGCATACCATTATAAAAATTCTTATTTCTTTTATTCAGGTAAAGTTAAAATATTTTTATATGTTCACCAACCTTGTGCTTTTCCTTATTTTAAAACTGTTAAATCCTTTGCCCACTTTTTGAAACCACAGTTTTAGTGTTCTTCCTATTCAATTCTGTGAGCTCTTTAAGATACCAAAACTTACGGGCACCTGGGTGGCTCAGTCAGTTGAGTGTCTGACTTCAGCTCAGGTCATGATCTCACAATTTCTGGGTTCGAGCCCCATGTTGGGCTCTGTACTGACACCTCAGAGCCTACAGCCTGCTTCAGGTTCTGTCTCTGTCTCTCTCTCTCTGTAACCCTCCTCTGCTTGCACTCTGTCTCTCTCTCTCCCCGAAAAATAAACAATAAACATTAAAAAAATTTTTTTAAATAAGATACCGAAACTTAACCTTTTGGCATGATTGGTAAAATTTGTTTTAGTTTATTTTCCTTTTAATTTAGTTATGACTTTTATAGATAAGTATTTTTAAATGTTTATGTAATAAAATCTATCAGTATTTTTCCTTCATGATTCTCTGCTACTTTTACACTTAAAAAAAAAAAGAATTTCCTCATTCCCATAAAATATCCTGTTTTCCTCCCCACACCCCCCAAAAAGAAACTTTCCAAACTTCAAGTTTAACTTGAAGTTACAATTTGATGGAGTATATTGACAGTAAGAAGTTCATTTCTTCAGAAGGCTAAAAGAGCTATCTCTGTGTGTTCACTTTTGCTGTTGGTTATCCTTTGAATTCCATGAAACCTGCATAAGATCAAGAGACAGCCAGATAGTGGGAAGGGTAGAGAGCTGGAAATAAATGAAGTCCGGAGTGTTAATCTACTCTGTCATTTATAGTCACATTTTCTCGGGCAAGTTATTCCACCTTTCAGTGCCTTAACTTGAGAAATGGAGATGATGATACCTGTTCATTTCCCTTATTTATCTCTTGGGATGTTCTGAGGATCGTGAGTTAATATTAGGAAAGTAGACTGGTTTAGCAGTCTACAGTTCTGAGATTTGTTCATTCATTCAGCTCTTCCAATGTACTAGTCACCAAGCTGGATTCTGGGGTTTTAACACCGAGTAAGACATGCTGTCTGTAGTTGATGAGGTTGAACAATGTGTATTGGCTCATTTAAATCTTTTAACAACCAATAAGTGGGCAAAATGAGGTGGGTGAAATGGGTGAAGGGGGTTAAAATGTACAAACTTCCAGTTATAAAATAAGTCATGGGGATGTAATGTATAGCATGGTGACTGTATTGCATATTTGAAAGTTGCTGAGAGTATATCTTAGTTCTCATCACAAGGAAAAAATGTAACTATGTATGGTGATGGATGTTAACTAGATTTATTGTGGTAATCATTCTGCGGTATATACAAATACCAAATCATTATGTTGTATATCTGAAACTAATATGTATCAATTGTAAGTCAATAAAAAAATAATCAATGAAGTGGGTAATATTAATAATCCCAGCTTATGGATAAAGAAACTGGAGAACAGAGAGATTAAATAACTTGCCCAAGGTTACACACTTGTAAGTTGTAGAGCTGGGACACAGGCCCAGGCAGTCTAACTCCAAAGCCCAGACTTTAAACCACCATGCTGTGCTGCCTCTCGAAAGATGATGGTGAAAATTAGATGATAATTGCAGAGTGAAACTTTATTTGGAATATTTTCATTTTTAAGACTACAGAAAGAGAAGACCATTTGGCCTCCTCACTACTTTTATCTCTTGGTTTCTCCATTGACAAATAGCACAAAAGGGCTCTATTGGACAGGGCCTTGGGGCATAGGGAGGAAGAGACCAGGATCCTGACTTGAAGGAACTCATGATCTGATGAACCAGGGGTCTGAAGCTGTGGTAGAGAACCTCAGTCTGAAGGTTCCCTTCTAAGTGGCTTTCTCTGATCAGCTGGCAACCCCCCCCCCCCCCAACACACACACCTTTGTCTACCCATCCTCTTCTGCAAGGGCCACCAGACTGGAGATCTGGGTATCAAGGCTGGCCTGAGTGTGTAGTGCTAACTTAATGCCTGACATGCAGTTGGAGCTCAACCAATGTTTATTGAACTAAACTAAATGCTTATGTCAAATTATAGAATATTTAGAAGGACTAAATGGAGGATATGATAATTTTTTTCAACCATTAACTTCTGTTAAGAGGAAAAAAACAACTTTCTTTCTAAGGACAAACAGATCATAATTATTATTGAGGGTTGGGGGAAATGGTTACAATATTTTTGAGCCTGCTTCTCTCTTTCTACATGAAAAACAAGAAATAAATAAGAAACATGCTTGTTAGGAATGCCGAACAACAAAAAACATGGGAGAAAGAAGTCAAATCACTTCATTTTTCTTACTATTAGTAATTTTTCTTGTATGTACGTGAAAGACTTGTTGAAAGAATAGCTAAAATTAGTCTTCTCTCCGCGGGTATCATATTACCTTTGTCCCCATCATACTGATAAGCATTCCCCGAGGGTGGAGGAAAACAGATTTCCACCCCAGTTCCCAGGGGAAAAAAATCAATTATGGATGAGAAACACATAAAAGCCAATTAATTCAGGTTACTTAACCTAAGAAATCTTGATTCTTCCTGCTTTTTCAGTGTAAAAAAAGATTTCAGACAGGAGCTGAGCCAAAGGATACAGACCAGTTAAACAGCTACCTTGCAGGCATTGTGTTAAACACTTTCCATTTATAGTTCATTTAAACCTCACAACCACCCTTTGAAGGAGACACTACCTCAGTTTTACAGATATCCAAAGGAATATCCACCAGTAAAAACTGAGGCTCAGAGAGGTGAGATGTGTTGCCCAAAGTCACAGAGATTGGAAAATCCACTTTTATCCAAACTCTCTGTCTCTGGCAGAGGCAGACCTTATTTTTTCTCATTTCACACTTTACCACCTAACTCATTGGCCCTGCCTAATTATAATGTCTGTTCATTTCTGTGGCTTCAAGTAATTATAAAATTGTTCAGGCAAGTGAATCCAACATTCAGTCAGCATTTCCTAGGATCCAGACTTGGGGGAAACAGGCATAAAGTTCCCAGCAACTTTTCAGCAAACACTATCACACATATCTGGATTATTTTCCATCTTAGGAACGGATGATGTGGTTACCAAGACTACCTTGCATTATAAAATAGGGAGCATCTCAATCCTCTCATTCTCACTAGCTTTGATAGAGGCACCTCAGCCTGTGCATATTGGATTCTGAGAGAGCATTTGATAAAAAATTCAATCAGGCTGTTGTCAGGCAAGAATAGAAACAAAACTACAAGGCATGAGTTCTTGTTGTACGTGCCACTTTATGACAGTGGCAAATGGATGAAGTCTACTGTTCACTCACCTTGAACGAAAAGCCTCCCAGAGATGAGAGAGATAATGGATTTTATTTGTTATGGATCAACTAAGCCTTCCCAATACTATTTTACGTTGTGACATAGAAGTTGTCAAGGAGTCTTCTCAGTTACAAAGACAGCTTTTTTTGGTACCAATCATTAAGTCCTCTGCTAACACAGAAGCACTTCCTAGATACCTGATCCCTAGTCCCGGTTGACACGTGGCTTCCTTTCCTTTATCCTAAAATCACTTAGATGACAGAACCAAAATATGACAGAGCAGAGTCCCACTCCTTACAAGTAATGAGTAATTGAGTTTTGTGGAGTTTACCTTGCAGACATCTCTAGCATTGGTTCTTTTTCTCCATGGCCACTGCTATGGCCACCATGGTTCGGGCTATCCTCATCATCATCTGAATGGTTATAATTTCTGTAAGTGGTTTCTCTGTTCCAAACTTGCCCCCCTTTAATTCAGCATCCATATACAGCCAGGATGATTATGATCTAAACCAAAATGCTCATTAAGTCTACTTAAAACCCTACAGTGGCTTCCTTTGCATTAGGATAAATAATAATAATAATAATAATAATAATAATAATAATAATAAAAGCCAATATTAACTATATGCGTAATCTTGCCAAGTACCACATAACTTATCATTTCTTGCAGGAACCTAATAAAGGGAGGTACAACCTTCACTGCTATTACTTATTGAGGTCAAGTTACTTAACCAAGGCTCCACATCTAGAAAGTGGCAGAGCCATGACTCAAACCTGGGTTTGTATCATTTCAGATGCATATTTTAACCACCAAGTTATCCATGTGATGGCATGCAGGTTCTCTGTGACCTGGCCTGCCCACCATTCCAGCCTTGTCTCTTCATGAGTCCCTCTTTGCTCCTAATGCCTCAGCTCTTTGAGCTGCTTACAGGTCCTGGACCTTGACATGCTATTTCACACCTCTGGTTTTGCACATAAATCCCTTCTCTATAATGCCCTCTTCCCTTTGTTTATCTTGTGGAGTGTCTCATCTTTCAAGATTCATCTCAAGTGTTAACTCCTCCATGAACCTTTCCTCAGCCCTCCTCTCCTTGGTAGAATTGACTACTCCATTCCCTGTGTATCACTGTACCTTAATTATGCTTTCATTATGGCAACCACAACATTTTCCTATCCTTCCATGGACAAATGATTCCCTCCTCTTACATCTCTATGAATTCCTTAAATGCTGAGACCATGTCTTACTAATCCGTTTTATCTATAGTATCTAGCCCAGTGCTTGGCTTACAGAAATTTAACTGCAAATATTGTTGAATGAATGAAAATACTTGTTTGTACATGAAGTATGCTGCTTGGTCAGAGCACCCCATGCCAATACATTGTGAGATTTATATTGCTTTTATTTACAGCATCAGTGTAATTAGTAACTTTTTTTCTTTACTGAGGGACTGAATATAAAACTCTGAAGAAGTACATGCAGCTTTATGATAACTAAACATTTTGACATCCTCCCAATTAGAGCAGGAGATAGGAGTGGAGAGAAGATATTGTAGTCTACCTACCACACTTATTTTCACTTGAGAAAGTACTGGGAAAATGATAACAATGAGTTGTCACTGTACAAGCCAAATTTGGTATGGCAGTTACATACCTATCTGCCTCTACAATGGGAAATATTCATATTTGAACCACAATGCACATATTTTATTATGCATAATAAAATAAGCTAATAAAATGAAATTAATTTGAAATTTTAATTTAAAAGCAAGAATGACAGCAATGGAAAGCCACGACCAACTCAAGACGGCATAAATGATGTTGTGTGAACAAGGAATATATCCCCAAATTCCAGAAATGCCAGTTCTACATGTCTACACATGCCACATGGAAAACACTACATGGCAGCCAGACTTCTTGATTACTAACTCACTAGCAGCCAAATGCAATGTCTAGCCGATACATTCTGGTCCCATCTCAAAACCATATATCTCCAATATTTCCACCTACTCTTGAATCTCAGCTCAAGGGAAACTTCCTTGAGAAAGCCTTCCTTGGTCTTTGCAGTAAAGTCTGTATACACCCTCAATGAACTAACATTCTTTTCTTTAGGGAGCTTATTTGAGTTTATAAAAATACATTTAATAGTTTGTTATTTTACTAACAGTTGCCTCCCCAAAGCATCTATAAGCTCCAGGAGATCAGAGATCTTGCCTGTTTTTTCACCACTTTTCCCCCAGTTGCTGACACATAGCCAGGCACTCTTATAAACATTATGAATGAATGAATGAATGAATGAATGAATGAACAGAATGATTCCTTCACCTCTTATTCATTGTCCAGTCCTCTGAAGAATTATACCTGATTCCTTGGGAAATACAAATCAAAACCATGATGAGATACTACCTCACACCTGTCAGAATGGCTAAAATCAACAACATAGGAAACAATAGATGTTGGCGAGGATGTGGAGAAAGGGGAAACCTCTGACACTGTTGATGGGAATGCAAACTGGTGCAGCTGCTCTAGAAAACATTACAGAGGTTCCTCAAATAGAACTACTAGGGTAGTTACAAATAGAACTACCCTACTCTCCAGCAATTGCACTACTAGGTATTTACCCAAAGGATAAAAAAATACAGATTTGAAGCGGTACCTACACCCCAATGTTTAAAGCAGCATTATCAACAATAGCTAAACTATGGAAAGAGCCCAAATGTCCATTGACTCATGAATGGATAAAGATGATGTGGTATGTATATACAATGGAATATTTTTTTTAATGTTTATTTATTTATTTTGAGAGAGAGTGAGAGAGCATGAGTGGGGAAGGGGCAGAGACAGAGGGGGAGAGAGAGAATCCCAAGCAAGCCTGTGCTGACAGTGCAGAGCCCGACGCAGGGCTCAATCTCATGAACCTCAAGATCATGACCTGAGCCAAAACCAGTGTTGGATCCTCAACCAACTGAGTCCCCCACGTGCCCCTACAATGGAATATTAGCCATCAAAAAATGAGATCTTGCCATTTGCAACTGCATGGATGGAGCTAGAGTGTATGATGGTAAGCAAAATAAGTCAGTCAGAGAAAGACAAATATCATATGATTTCACTTGTACGTGGAATTTAAGAAACAAAACAGATGAACATGTGGGAGGGGAAAAAAGGGAGAGGGAAACAAACCATAAGAGACTCTTAGAGCAAACTGAGGGTTGACGGAGGGAGGTGGATGGGGAAAGGGCTAAACGGGTGATGGGCATTAAGGAGGGCTGTTGTTATGATGAGTACTAGGTGTCTATGTTAAGTGATGAATCATTGAATTCTTGAAACCAGTATTGCACTCTATGTTAACTAATAGAATTTAAATAAAAATTTGAGAAGAAAAAACCACAAAGATTCCTTATGAGACTCAAGCTGGTACTCAATTCATTCCTCCTTATTGTTTCCTTACCTTACGACAAGGATCAGTCATTATTTTCTAATCCATTCTCCTCTCAACCTCCATTCAAAAAGGCTTCTTAAAAAGGGCAGTTTCGGGGCGCCTGGGTGGCGCAGTCGGTTAAGCGTCCGACTTCAGCCAGGTCACGATCTCGCGGTCCGTGAGTTCGAGCCCCGCGTCCGGCTCTGGGCCGATGGCTCAGAGCCTGGAGCCTGTTTCCGATTCTGTGTCTCCCTCTCTCTCTGCCCCTCCCCCGTTCATGCTCTGTCTCTCTCTGTCCCAAAAATAAATAAACGTTGAAAAAAAAAAAAATTTAAAAAAAAAAAAAAAAAGGGCAGTTTCTAATCAACCTGAACTTTCTGACATGTGTGGGATCCAGGTCTAGGTCATGCAACATGAAAAAAGTGAACAAAATAAAGGAAAATGTAGTGACTTGGAGTACCTATTAGGTTATTTTAAACACTCTGCATAATTCCTAAAAAACTTATTATTTCATTAAAAATAATTTAAACCACTTATATTTTCTCATATAGATAAAAAGGGGTTTATTTGCTGATTTTTTCCATTTCTCAATATATTTTGGCCTTGCATAGTAAAAGCCTTGGAACAGAGTTGATTGTGCTGATTGTTGGCATAAATAAGCCACATGTGTGGTCTTTTAGCAGAATTATCTGTTGATTGTTCCTAAATGACAGGGCCCTGTGCTCCAGGATTCTTTTCCACTCAAGAGTCTTGGCCTACTCCTCCCTTCCTACTTCTCTGTTGCCCTCTAACTCTTCTACATCTTTCCCTCCTGGTGGTCTGCCACAAAGCTATGTCCCTGAGCCCCTTTACAAGTATAAAACACCTATTTTCTGAGATTCTTACGGAGGAAGAATACTATGCCTGCCACTCTGTTGGTCCTGGGTGGAGAAGGGACAGGCAATGTAAAAGTGTAATTGGCCAAGTTCTGCTTTCTGGAATTCCTGGAAATCTAGTGCATTTTAGGAAACAGCCTTCATTAATTCTCCTCAGTACCAGACTCTACTTAAATTACACTTGGAAAGACTAGTTTAAGGGAAAGAACAGATAGTATAGTGCTCATCATGGATTCTTCCCGAATGCTGGGACAGTTAAGGAAAGTAAATGAAATGTCATGGTAGTGGGCTCCCTACCCCAAGGGCCAGCCCAGTGAAAGATTCTGAAGACAGCAGGGGTGGTGCCAGTTGGGAACACTGGAGATTATGGGGTGTGGGCAGTGGCAATGATGTCATTTTCCTCTGGTACTTTCATTAGGCAGGAGGTAGGATAAAGAATCAAGGGGCGCCTGGGTGGCTCAGTCGGTTAGGTGGCCGACTTCGGCTCAGGTCATGATCTCGCGGTCCGTGAGTTGGAGCCTCCGCGTCGGGGTCTGGGCTGACGGCTCAGAGCCTGGAGCCCATTTCAGATTCTGTGTCTCCCTCTCTCTCTCTGACCCTCCCCTGTTCATGCTCTGTCTCTCTCTGTCTCAGAAATAGATAAACGTTAAAAAAAATTAAAAAAAAAAAGAATCAAAAGGAGGGGACAGAGCAAGAGAGAAAGGATATGAGTAAAAACAATGAGCTATAGATACAAATGCTGGTATAAATATTATCTCTAGAAGATTAACTTTTGCATTGTTTGATTTTAAAAATCGGGTGCCTGCGTGGCACTCTTGATTTCAGCTGAGGTCATGATCTCCAGTTGCTGAGATCAAGCCCCTTCTCAGGCTGTAGGCTGACAGCACAGGAGCCTGCTTGGGATTCTTTCTTTCCCTCTCACTCACCCTCTCTCTCTGCCCCTCCCCACCTCTCAAAATAAATAAACCTTAAAAAACCCATGCTCATGTGTTATCTGTTGAAATTATCTCTTAAAAATAGTTTTAAAAATAATAAAAAACCGCATCTGGTTCTTTTTGCTCTTTTTTCCTTTGTCCTCAAGACACCTGGAGGCTTGGGCCAAGGAAGATGGGTGCTGACACTGTGGCCCTCCCTTAAACATCCGAAGACACTAGAAAGCTGCCTGTTGCCTTGTTAACACACACGGAAAGGTGTGTGTTCTTTCTGACAGCGCCACAGGCAGAAACAAGGCGCAGGCACAAGACACTACCCACAGTCTGTGTCTTGGCACATACTTCGGTTCATCAGAGAGGGCGACCCCCAGCTCCTTCTGGGGGTAACTGAACAGTCTGGTCCTGTGCCCAGGAAGTCTTTTTGGTCTTGAAACCTGGCCCTGACTTTCCCGCACAGACCCGCACCCTGTGTTCCCCGGGCGGAGGTGCTCCCGCGTGCGCCCTTCCTTTGGTTCCTGGGCCCTTGCGCTCCCTGGAGCCCGCCACTGCCCGCCCTGCGTTGGGGTGCTTTCCGGCCCACCCTCCTCCCCGACCTTGGTCCTACCTGCCGCCCTGGCCCGTGCTCCCTCACCAGGGGCAGCGCCGGCCCGTCAGCTGTGGGTCTACACGAGAATGGGCTGGAAGTTGAGCTCAGGACGCCACGCGGGCCCAGCTCCCGATGCCAAGGTCACGGTCTCGGAGAGGCGCCAGCTGTCAGGTCCGGCCACAGCAGCCCCCCCCACCCCCCACCCCCCGCGCCGACCCTCTGGGCAGCTGCCGCGGCCGGGGGCCTCGGAACTCCGCCCCTCTCCCGCTCCCCGCCCGCCTGCCCCCTCGGGGTCCCAGACTGCGGAGCCCGGCTCCCTTCGGAGCCCACTTGCCGGCTGCTCTGTTATCTTGCACTCCTGGCAGCCCCAGCACCCTCACCGTCTTCCCCGTCCACATGGAGCTGCGCTGACTCCTCTGGAGCCCAGCGCCGAGGGCGCGTCTTTTCTCTCCCGGGGGCCACTCGTTGGGTCTGGTTCCCGGGGACCGGGCGCCCCACGCTCGGGTCCTCTCCAGTCCTCTCAGCGCTGGGAATTCCTGGACCCTGCTCCTGCAGTCTGAGAGAACCCCTTCCTTCCTTCTTGGAAATGGAAAGAGGCTTAAGACGGTGGGGGCTTACGACTCCACCAACGTTCTCCGTGCCAAGAGTGGGAAACTTTTTTCTTTTTTTTATAAAAGGCCAGAGAGTTAGAGTAAAATAAATATAAAACCCATGCTCAAACTCTTACTCATTCTGCAAGACTCAGGTCATGCGCTGCCTACGCAGGGAGACTTTCTCGGTGCTCGCAAACAGCTCCCTCCTGTCTTCTGTCCACTCTCCGCGCCAAAGGGCTCCCAGTCCTCCTCGGCCAGAAGCAGTCACCGCTGGCGTGTCATTTCCTGTACGGAACCGACCCTGCGCTCCTTGAAGACGGGGACCCACCTGCCTTGATCATCCCAGTCCCCATCCTCTGGCATGACGCCCGCCGCCTGTCAGGCGCTAGAATATTTTTTGAAAAGGGGGAAAATTAATTTATTTTGTAGAAACCCAGTTTTTTTCTTTTTACCCTCAAACAACATGTACTCCTTTGGGTGAGCAGCTTGCTGGTGTCTGTAAAGAGCCACAAAAATTATTATCCCTTTGATGCAGTAATTTCATTCTTGGGGAAATTTCCAGAACAAAATAATGTTCATGGGCAGATGATCATAGCAAGATTATTTTTTAAACATAAGATAATAGCAGTAAAAAAAACACTAAGGCAAACAAACAAAGCAAACTGTCAACAATAGGAAATTGGTTAAATAAATTATGGGAGGGTAACTTAATGAGATATTACACAATCTTTAAAAATGAAAAACATCAGGGCAGAGTGCTCAAAATGTTTTTTAGAACAAGAGGGAGTATTTATTTATTTATTTTATTTATTTATTTTTTCAACGTTTATTTATTTTTGGGACAGAGAGAGACAGAGCATGAACGGGGGAGGGGCAGAGAGAGAGGGAGACACAGAATCGGAAACAGGCTCCAGGCTCTGAGCCATCAGCCCAGAGCCTGACGCGGGGCTCGAACTCACGGACCGCAAGATCGTGACCTGGCTGAAGTCGGACGCTTAACCGACTGCGCCACCCAGGCGCCCCGAGGGAGTATTTATTTTTAAAGCAAAAAAAAGAAAGAAAGAAAGAAAAAAGAAACCTAAAAGAAAATATGAAGTAACATGATGATGAAGTGTTTGCAAAATAACATTAAGCCATAAGAGTGAAAAGTTGCATAGTTACTAAGCTTAACAACTTTAAGTAACAACACAGATTTCTCCTCTGTGTTTCCATTTTCTTGCTTCAGAGGAGCATAGACTCACATCTGGACTCTCAAATACATCCTTATCAGACCCCAGTTCTGCCCATTGACTTACTTCCCTTCCAATGCAGCACAAGGAGAGGTAAACAAATGTTCCAACACCAGGATAGAGTGAAGGGAAGAATCTAGTTAATAAAAATAACTTGTTATGATGAACACTGGGTGTTATATGTTAGTGATGAATCACTGAATTCTACTCCTGAAACCAACATTGCACTGTACATTAACTAAAATTTAAAAAATAGTAATAAATGCCAAGTCCTCCCTCAGGCCCAAACACCCAGCAATACAAATTCACAGTGGGGGATTTGGTTCAGTAGCAGTAGGTATTAAAATGTCCTAACGACTGTACAACCTAGTCAGTGCCAAAAGGCTGAATTAATTCAACTCCAAAACTGAATGATGCTGCGGCCTTAGGCTAAATTAATTCTTCTCAGGGATTAGCTTATACCTGGGCATAATGTTCAAATGCCTTTGATTAAGAAAGTTTCACTCTGAAGAGCTATTATTACATTTTAAAGATGAAGAAACTGAAGCTTACAGCAGTTAGGAGGTGGTGGAAACATGACCAGCCAAGGTGTTTGACCATTTTGCCCGTGGGTCTCAGTGTGTACATCTCCCACTAGAGGTACAGTAGATGGTTTTGAGTGGTACACAGTTGATGACGTTAAATAACTAGATCACGTGGTGAAAAAATTTATGTCTTTTTCAGTTCTCTTGATTCTATGGATTATGTCTGGGAAGAACTATCATTTTTGTGATTCTTTTTCTTTACACCTCTCTACCACTTGCTAATCTGTTTTAACAAAGAGAAAGCCTGCCTCGGGCTCAGCACCTTTGCTAGGCAACAGTTCGTAAGTAGAATTTAATATCATCACTTTCTCTTCCTTCTGATATTATTCCTTACACTATTAATTTCTAATTGATACAGGCTTTCCACTTACAAGGTGATGTAGTTTCCATTTAAGGTCAATTTACTTGCGTAAGAAAATTGGGTAATTTTCAAAGAAAGATATTAAAGGAAGAATAAGACCAGTGATATTTGGATATAGTAGAAATGGCAACATAATGAAGGTGGGACACAGATGCCTGACATTTAGGAAATACTGCCTCACTCTCCATTATGACCAGTGGATGGAAGGTATGGTGGGGCATGTTTCAGTTGAAAATGAATGGATACTCGAAAAGAATGTGTATTCTTTTCTAAACTCTAAATAATTCTGATTTCTGCTGCTTTAGGGTGAAATGCTCTGAATGTATCTGTTAGGTCCATGTGATCCAGTGTGTCATTCAAAGCCATTGTTTCCTTGTTGATCTTCTGCTTAGATGATCCATCCATTGTTGTAAGTGGGGTTTTAAAGTCCCATTCTATTATTGTATTGAGTTTCTTTAAGTTTGTTATTAATTGACTTATATATTTGGCTATTCCTACATTGGGGGCATAAATATTTGCAGTTGTTCAATCTTCTTGTTGGATAGCCCCCTATATTATGATATAGTGCCCTTCTTCATCTCTTACTACAGTCTTTGATTTAAAATCTAGTTTGTCTGATGTAAGTATGGCTACTCCATCTTTTAATGTCCATTAGCATGAAAAATAGTTCACCCCCTCACTTTCAATCTGGAGGTATCTTTGGGTCTAAAATGAGTCTTTTACAGGCAGCATATCAATGGGTCTTGTTTTTTATCCATTTTGATACCCTATGTCTTTTGATTGGAGCATTTCAAGCTGTATTACAAAGCTTTACTCATCAATACAGTATGATACTGGCACAAAAACAGACACATAGATCAGTGGAACAATATAGAGAACCCAGAAATGGACCCACTACTATATGGTCAACTGACCTTTGACAAAACAGGAAAGAATATCCAATGGAAAAGAGACAGTCTATTTAGCAATTGGTGCTGGGAGAACTGGACAGAAACATGTAGAAGAATGAAACTAGACCACTTTCTTACACCGTACACAAAAACAAACTCAAAATGGATGAAAGACCTAAATGTGAGACAGGAAATTATCAAAATCCTAGAGGAGAACATAGGCAGCAACCTCTTTGACCTCAGCTGCAGCAACTTCTTACTAGACATGTCTCTAGAGGCAAGGGAAACAAAACAAAAAATGAACAATTGGGACTTCGTCAAGATAAAAATCTTGTTCACAGTGAAGAAAACAATCAACAAAACTGAAAAACAACCAACAGAATGGGAGAAGATATTTGCAAATGACATATCTGATAAAGTGCTAGTATCCAAAATCTATAAAGAATTATCAAATTCAACACCTCAAAAACAAACAATCCAGTGAAGAAATGGGCAGAAGAAATGAACAGACACTTCTCCAAAGGAGACATGCAAATAGCTAACAGATACATGAAAAAATGCTCAACATTACTCATCATCAGGAAAATACAAGTCAAAACCACAATGAGATACCACCTCACAGCTGTCAGAATGGCTAAAATAACAACTCAGGCAACAACAGATGTTGGTGAAGATGTGAAGAAAGGGGAACCCTTTTACACTGTTGGTGGGAATGCATACTGGTACAGCTACTCTGGAAAACAGTGTGGAGGTTCCTCAGAAAGTTAAAGATAGAACTACCCTATGACCCAGCAATTACACTAATAGGTGTTTATCCAAAGGATAAACAAATACTGATTTGAAGGGACACATGCACCCCAATGTGTATAGCAGCACTATCAACAATAGCCAAATTATGGAAAGAGCCCGAATGTCCATTGACTGATGAATGTATAAAGAGGTGGTGTACACACACACACACACACACACACAGGAATATTACTCAGCCATCAAAAAGAATGAAATCTTGCCATTTGCAACAACATGGGTGGAACTAGAGGGTATTATGCTAAGTGAAATTAGTCAGAGAAAGATAAATGCGATATGATTTCATTCATATGTGGAATTTAAGAACCAAAACAGATCATATAGAGGAAGGGAAGGAAAAATAAGATAAAAACACAGAGAGGCAAACCAAAAGAGACTCTTAACTATAGAGAACAAACTGAGGGTTGCTGGAGGGGAGTTGGGTGGGGGATAGGCTAGATGGGTGATGGGCATTAGGAAGGGCACTTGTGATGAGCACTGGGTGTTATATGTAAGCCATAAATCATTAAATTCTACTCCTGAAATCAATACTGCACTGTATGTTAACTAACTTGAATTTAAATAAAATCTTGGAAAGAAAATAAATTAATGGCAACTCTCTGACAGTCAGAGCTGTCTGGGAGGATTTGAAAGGGCTGCCTTAGAGATATCTACCACATTCCCTTCCCTCCAAGGATTGAAGCAGAGGTTAGGTGCCTGCTTGTCACTAATGATACCATGGGAGGTCAAACACTAGATAGGCTATAAGCTTTGAAGTTCCTGCCAACCAGGAGAATCTGAGATTCTTGACATCAAACTTCCCAGGGAGCTGACCACTGGAGAGACTGCATTTTGAAGTAAATTACATTAACTTCCCTGAGGAAAAATCCCAAGAAGGGTTTCAAATAAGCTTAGAGCAACAGCAGCACCAGTGTGACAATTGTATTATATATAGAATAGTAGCAGATTATTCTCAAGGTAGTTGCTTTGAAAGAGATAACATTTGGGGCTATTGAAACTGTTAAGGTGTTTGCTTACAATTCAATCATTTTCTCTATAATTACACTTTCTTCTGGTGTAGCCTCTATTCATAACCATCCCTGAGGGCTGGGAGGACAAGGCTGCTCTTCCTTCTTTCAAATATCAGCATCTCTCAGCCTCAGGCTTCATTTTGTGTGGTGTCTGCTTACTCCAAAGCAGCTGCCCCTGCTGTTCATTTTAACCCATTTTGACTGGTATAAAAATGCATGTGTGGTGAAAAAGGTACACAGCAGATAAAAAGTTACTTTGGTGTGGGAAATTTACTTTGCGACTGCATGGCCTAAAAATTCATGATGTACAGGATCATGATCTGACTGCCTTAAAGCTCCATAATGTTTGGCACATGCAATATCTTAGAGGTCGCCCAGCCCATTGCTTCTAAGGATCTTACACAGCAGGTAAACTGGAAGGAGACAAACATTCAGGTGGAATGAGTAAACTGCCTATGCTAGAATAACTGCTCTCAGGGAAGCTCATTCAACAGACAGATCTTTAGGTAAGAAAGTTCTTTCCCGAGGCATCCCTGGAAGGACTCTTTCCCTCACATTCCATATCCCATTCATCTGCAAGTCATGCTGGCTCAGATTTCAAAATAGAGCCAGAATCAACCTCTTGTCTCCACTTCCACCACCACCAGCCTCATCCAAGGCAGCATCTCCTAGAAAACTTTCTAACTGTTCCTGCATCCACCCTTGCCTCTCTGCAATCTATTCTTCCCATAGCAATGGGATCGATACATTTGGAATAACTTGGATTATGTCATTTCTGTGTTCAAAACCCTGTCTGTAATGGCTTCTTATTTCACTCGGACTAAAATCCAGTAAAACGCATTGTTCATAAAGGCCAGCATCATCTGGCTATTTCTCTGATCTCATCTCCTATAATCCTTCTTGGTTCCCACCCACTGGTTTCCTTGTTGGTCTTTGAATGTGGTCAGCAGATCCTGCCTCAGAGACTCATTTACTATTCCCGGTCTGGAACACTCTTCTCCCTCACTTCTTTTGCTCTCCATTCAATGTTACCTTTCCAGAAATGCATTCCTCTGGGATTCATATCACCATAGTGTAGCCCCTCTTTCACCCCACTCCATCACTATTTCTTTATTCTTCTTTACCATTTTTTAGGGTGTTGCAAACTTTATTTATGGCTTGAAAGCAATAAAGTTGGGGGTAGGTGATAGGGTCAGAGAAGTTAGAGCAAATTGCACACAGAAAACAACTTAAAAATGAATATGTAATACTCTGTTCTTCAAAAACATGTAGGAATCCAGCTGCCATGAATTTCTCATTGGCTCTCTTTCCTCCTGGGTTCCGACTTTCCTGTCTCATTGCTAGAGGGTGTTTTCACACTCTCATCTTTAGCCCCTGTCCTTTTTTCATCCTGATCCCTCTCAAGATGCTCTAAGAAACTCAAATAGGGCCTTATCATTTTCTTTTTGTTTTAATTAATAAATTTTATTGAAGTAGAACACATGTTTAGAAATATGTACAATTTGATCGGCACTTGTACTTTTTTCCATTGTCCTGATTTATAAAACCATAGATTATTTATATTTATATCAGTGGAATCATTCAGTAAATACTCTTTTGTATCTATTTTTTTTTCATTCAACAACTTGTGAGATTCAACCATATTGTGCAGTAACTTGCTCCTTTTAATTGCTGTAGAATATTCTCCTGTATATATCACAATTTATTGATCATTTCACTTGGTGAGCATTTGAGTTGTTTTCAGTTTTGAGCTATAATGAATAATGCTGTCATGAATGGTTGTTGGTGTACATGTGCTTGAATTTCTGTTGGGCAATATATCTGAGTAGAATTACTGGGTTAATAAGATAAATAAGAACTCTTGGGGAACCTGTGTGACTCAGTGGGTTGAGTGTCTGACTTTGACTCAGGTCATGATTTCATGGTCCGTGAGTTCCAGCCCCACACCAGTCTCGCTGAGGTCAGCACAGAGCCCAGTTCAGATCCTCTGTCCCCCTCTCTCTGCCCCTCCCTGACTTGTACTCTTTTAAAAATAACTAAACATAAAAAAAAGATAAATAAGAACTCTCATTTACTACTGGTGGAAATAGAAATTAGTATGACCACTTTTGAAAAATCTTTGGCAATATCTTCTAGTGTTAAACACATGCATACCTTTTATATTCTACGTTCTTTGTCAACTGTTGATATTAAAAATATTTTTTCCAATTCTGTAGTTTGCCTTTTCACTCTCTTAATAGTGTCTTTTTATGGACAGAAGTTCTTATTTTTAATATAGTCCAATTAACTATATTTTCCTTTATGGTTAGTGTGTTTTTATCCTGCTTAAGAAAGCTTTGTGGACATCAAGTCATGAATATATTCTGCAGTGTTCTCTTCTGGAAGCCTTATGTTTTCCTTTTACTTTAAGATATATAATCCTCCTGGAATTGATTTTTCTATGGTCAACTTTCATTTTTTTCCCAATGAATATCCAATTGACTTGGCACCATTAATAAAAAAGATAAACATTTTTATTCTGTGTGTCATCTTTGTCATAAAATACCCAATTATATGTGGGTCTGTTTCTGGACTCTCTATTGTGTCCTATTATGTCTTTGTCCATTCTTTTGCCAAAACTCCACACTGTTTTTTTTTTAATTGTGGCTTTATAGTAAGTTTTGAAATCTGGTACAGTAAGTTCTTGAACTTTATTCCTCTTTAAGATCATGTGGGCTGCTATTGGCCCTTTGCATTTCCATATACATTTTTACAATCAGCTTGTAAACACACACACACACACACACACACGTCTGGATTTTTTACTGAGATTACGTTAAATATATAGATCAATTTTGAAGAAAATTGATATCTCATAGTTAGGCTTGTAATCTGTAAACATGACATATTCTCCCATTCAGTTAAGTCTTCTTTAATTTCTCTCACTAATAATTTATAGTTTTCTGTGTATAAGTTTTTTGCACATATTTTGCTAGATTTATTCCTAGGTATTTGATGCTTTTTTGATACAATTGTATTTGGCATAATTTTAAAATTTCATTCTTAATTGTTTGTTGCTGACACTTTGCTGTATTTCTATTCTTAGGATACATCATCCCCCATCACCTGTCACACTTACATGTTATTGTATATCTCTCTTACAAAATGAGAATACAAATTTTGTCCATTTTGATTACTGCTTTATTCCCAGTGCCTCAAACAATTCCCAGTACATAACAGATTCCATAAATATTTGTTGACTTGAATTGACTTATATTGAACTGAAATCTTCCTGCAGTTCATCCTTCCTTCCTCTAGAACAATACAGAATAAGTCTCTTTCTTGTACGTGCTGGCTCTTCTACTGTTCTCCAGCAGCACTTCCTTCCCACAGCCAAGTGCTTTAGTTCCTTCAGCAGTTCCTCAAAGGCAGGTTTTAGAGACTGTATCATCATATTGCCTTCATTCCTTAGTATGAACTCTGGTTTGCCAATATTCCCTTTCAATCTGGGCTCCCAGACTGATTTGACTGATGCCTATGGTAAATTTGGAATATTACTTGCCTGAGATGGCTCATTTTTATTTGCTCTGTCACAATATTGATGCACAGTAAGATTGTGGTCAAGCAATATCCCGAGCCTGTATTTTTGAAATAAAATTCAGTTATCTTAACATAAATGTAGAACTTTTGCCAAAGGTAATTACACCTTCAAACTAAAAAAGTTTAAACATCAAGATCCTTCATTTGTATAGCTCCTGTGAATCTGCACAGGGATGCTGGGGGTTAAATAAAAGGACCTAAATAAAGCTGTAGTGATTTCTTTATCACACTAATAAATACTCACTGTATTTTTTGTATTCATAATGTTGCATTTTTTAATTTAAAAAATTAATTTAATCTTATTAATTTTTCCATGTTATCAAGGTAAAATTGACATAATATTGTATGAGTTTTAGGTGTATGTAAATATGAAGTGATATATGTATATTATCATGAAATGACCACCTCAATAAGTTTAGTTAACATCTATCACCATACATATCTATAAATTTTTTTTCTTGTGATGAGAGCTTTTAAGATCTGATCTCCTCACAACTTTCAAATATGTAGTGCAATATTGTTAACTGTAGTGACCATGCTGTACATTACATCCTCAGAACTTATTTAGTTTCTAATTGGAAGCTTGTAACTTTTTGATCGTTTTTGCCCATTTCACCCTGTCCTGCCTCTGGCAGCCACCAATCTGTTCTCGGTATCTATGAGTTTGGCAGGGGGCAGGTTTTGGTGAGCTTCTCCCCCTAGATTCCATATATAAATGAGATCATACAGTATTTGTCTTTCTCTGATTTACTTCACTTAGCATAATGGTCTCAGGGCTCATCCATATTGTCACAAATTTCAGAATTTCTTCTTTTTGTGGCTGAATAACATTCCATTGTATACATATACTACATCTTTATGCATTTTTTTGTTGATGGACACTTAGATTGTTTCCATGTCTCGGCTATTGTAAATAATGCTGCAGTGAACATGGGGGTGCAGATATCTTTTTAAGATAGTAATTGAATTTCCTTTGGATACATACACAACAATGGAATTGCTGGATTCTATGATAGTTCTATTTTTCAATTTTTGAGGAACCTCCATCTGGTTTTCCATAGCAGCTACACTTGGGAAATGCCCTTTTCTCTACAACCTCACCAACACTTATTATCTCCTGTCTTTTTGGTAATAGCCATTCTAACAGGTGTGAGGTGATATGTCATTGTGGATTTGAAATGCATTTTTCTGATGATTAGTGATGTTCCTGTTGGCTATATGTATGTCTTTTTTGGAAAAATTCAGGCCTATTCAAGGTCGTCTTATCCGAAATTGTATTGTACACCTGAAACTAATATAATGTTTTATGTTAATTATACCTCAGTAGAGAAAGAGAGAAAGAGAACAGCTAGAGAAAAGCAACTCATCACATATAAGGGATCCTCAATAAGATCAAAAGTTGATAGAATTCTCAGGAGCTATAGAGGTCAGAAGGCAGAGGGATGACATACTCAAATACTGAAAGAAAAAAAATTGTCAACCAAAAGATATATTCAGCAAAATTATATTTCAGAGCCAGAGAAGAAATTAAGGTGTTCCCAGATAACAAAAAGTGAGACCTGCCCAGAAGAAATACTAAGTGTATGTTGTGATGGACATTAGGTGTTATATCACTAAAGTATTTAATCACTAAATTCTACACATGAAACTAATATTACATTGTATGTTAACTAACTGGAATTTAAATAAAAAACTTGAAAAAAATCCTAAGTGTAGTCCTTTAGGTTCAAATGAAAGGACACTAGACAGTAACTCAAATCCACATGAAGAAGTAAAGAGCACCAGTAAAGGTAATTACATAGATAAAAGGTATAAGTGTAGTTTTTGTTTTTAACACTTTTTTCTCCTATCTAATTTAAAGACAAATGCATAAATCAATGATTATAATGCTGTGTTGCTTACCTTATATGTCTAAAGATACAAATTTTATGACAATAATGGCACAAAAGATGGTGGAAAAGGACCTATACCGGAGCAAAGATTCTTATACTGTTGAAATTAAGTTGGTATTAATCTGAATTAGATTATTTTCAGTTAAGATGTTAATTGCAATCTCCAGCGTAATCACTCAGAAAATTAAAAAAGTATATACAGTAAAAAAAAAAACCCAAAAGGGAATTAAGATGGTATACTAGAAAGCCTCCCTTTCATCTGAAAGAAGGTAGTAGTGGAGGAATAGAGGAATGAAAAGACCTAAGATACATATAAAATAGCAAAAAGGCAAACATAAATCCTGTCTTTGCAGTAATTTAATTACATGTAAATGGATTAAACACTTCAATCAAAAGGCAGAAATTGTAAAAATGGATAAAACATATGATCCAACCTTTATGTTGTGACAAGAGACATATTATTTTTCTATTTGTTTGAGTTGACACACAATGTTGCATTAGTTTTAGGTGTACAACAGTGATCTGACAAATTTATACATTATGCTATGTTCACCACAAGTATAGCTACCATCTGTCCTGTTATATTGCTATTACAGTATTATTGACTGGTCCTTGCTCTGCCTTTTATTCCCATGACTTGCTCATTCCATGGCTGGAGGCCTATTCCTCCCTCACACCTGTTTGGCCCAAACCCCCACATCCCTCCCCCTCTGGCAACCATCAGTTTGTTGACAAGAGACATACTCCATTTATTTATTTATTTATTTATTTATTTAAATATGAAATTTATTGTCAAATTGGTTCCATACAACACCCAGTGCTCATCCCAAAAGGTGCCCTCCTCAATGCCCATCACCCATTTTCCCCTCCCTCCCACCCCCATCAACCCTCAGTTTATTCTCAGTTTTTAGGAGTCTGACAAGAGACATACTTCAGATTCAAAGATACAAATAGGTTAAAATAAATAATGGAAAAAGATATACAATGTAAATAGTATCCAAAAGAGAACTAGAGCAACTATCTTAATATTAGACAAAATACATCTTAAGACAAAAATTATTATTAAGGACAAAATAGGTCTTTTTTTAGTGGTAAACGGTTTAATTCATCAGAAAGATATAACAATTGTACACATACACATACATAACAAGAGATTTTCAAGATCCATGAAGAAATAAATTAAAAGAATGAAAGGAAAAATATAATTTTAACAGTGATAGTTGGGGACTTCAATACCCCACTTTTATCAATGAATAGAACAACTAGGAAGAAAATCAAAAAGAAAGTAGAAAACTTGAACGACAGTGTAAATCAATTAGACCTAAACAGACACCCATAGAATATTCTACCCCAAGATAGCAGAATACACATTCTTTCAAGTACAAATGGAACATTCTTCAGGATAGACTATGCTATAGACTGCATGTCTGTGTCTCCCCCAAATTCATATGTTGGAACATAATCCCCAGTGTGATAGTATTTGGAGGTGGGGCTTTTGACAGGTGATTAGGACTCTGAACTTATAAATGTGATTAGTGTCCTCATGAAAGAGGCCCAGAGAACTCCTTTGCCTCCTTCTCCCTATGTGAGGACACAGCAAAAAGACACTTGCCCGTGAACAAGGAAGTGGGTCCTTACTAGACACTGAAACTACTAGAGCCTTGATCTTGGACTTCCCAGCCTACAGAACTGTGAGAAATAAATTTCTGTTGTTTACAAGTTGCCAAGTTTATGGTAGTTTGTTATGGCAACCTGCATGGACTGAGGCAGACCATATGTTAGGCCAGAAAACAAGCCTCAATTAATTTAAAGGGATTGAAATCATATGAAGTATGTTTTCTGACCACAATGGAATGAAATTAGAAATTAATTATATGAAGAAATTTGGGAATTCACAAATATATGGAAGTTATTTCACTCTGAAATAAATATGTCAAAGGAGAAATTATAAGGTAGATTAGAGATTTTTTGAGATGAACAACATAACAAACATAAGGGATGCAGGTAAAGCAGTGCTTAGAGCAAAATTTATAGCTGGAAACATCTCTATGGAAAAGAAAGAAAGATCTCAAATCAATAATCTAGCCTTCCAACATAAGAAACAAACAGAAAAAGATGTGAAAACTAAATACAGAGCAAACACAAGGAAGGGAAAAAGGACCTGAGAGGAAATAAGTGTAATAGATAATAAAAAAACTAATAAAATCAATAAAAGAAAAATTTGGTCCTTTGTAAAGATCGATAAAATTAACAAATTTTTAGCTAGATAAACTAGATAAAAAGAATACACAAATTACTAAAATAATGAATGAAAGAGGTAGCATAACTACCAACTTTGCAGAAATAAAAATGATATAAGAGAATATTATGAAAAGGTGTATGTCCATAAATTAGAA
Source organism: Prionailurus bengalensis (assembly GCF_016509475.1). Classification (NCBI taxonomy): domain Eukaryota; kingdom Metazoa; phylum Chordata; class Mammalia; order Carnivora; family Felidae; genus Prionailurus; species Prionailurus bengalensis. The sequence goes on along the minus strand of NC_057350.1, from coordinate 68,175,194 downwards.
AGCCTATATGAAATGGATAAGTTACTAGAAAGACACAAACTACCAAGAATAACTCAGGAAGAAATAGAAAATTGGAGTAGACCTGTAATAGGTAAAGAGATTTAATTAGTAACTAAAAAACTTCCTACAGGCATAATACTTTTCAGTTCCATTATGCTAAGTGAAATAAGTCAGTCAGAGAAAGACAGATATCATATGTTTTCACTCATATGTGGAACTTGAGAAACTAAACAGAAGACCATGGGGGAAGGGAAGGGGGAAAATTGTTTCAAACAGAGAGGGAGGCCAACCATAAAAGACTCTTAAATACAGAGAAAAAACTGAGGGTTGATGGGGGGTGTGTTGGCAGAGGTGGGGAAAATGGGTGATTGGCAATAAGGAGGTCAGTTGTTGGGATGAGCACTGGGTGTTGTATGTAACAATGAATCACAGGAATCTACTCCCAAAACCAAGAGCACACTGTATACACTGTATGTTAGCTAACTTGACAATAAATTATATTAAAACAAAAACAAAAACAAAAAAACTTCTTACAGGAAAATGTCCAGGCCCAAATGGCTTCACAGGTTAATTATACCAAACATTTAAAAAAGAATTCATACCAAGTCTTCACAGACTCTTCCCAAACAGAAGATGAGGAAACACTTTTCAACTCATTTTATGAAGCTATTATTACTCTGATACCAGAAGCATTCAAAGACATCATAAGAAAACTACAGCTCAGTATCCCTCATGAATATAAAAACAAAATCTTCAACAAAATACTAGCAAACCAATCCAGCAACATATACAAAAGATTATATACCATGAACAATTGGATTTATCCCAGTCATACAGGGCTGGTTTAGCATCTGAAAATCATTTATTGTTAATCATATTATTAAAAAAAGGAACAAAAACTGCATTCTCATGTCAACAGATGTAGAAAAAGCATTTGACAAAACCCAACTCAATTTCATTAAGATAGAAACACTGAACAAACTAGGAATAGAAGAGAACTTCCTTAACCTGACAAAGAACATTTTTGAAATATCCACAACTATCATCATACATAAAAATGAAAGACTGGTTCTTTAGATAAGGAACAAGATGAGTATGTCTGTTCTCACCATTTATATTCAACATTGTTCTGGTGGGTTTAGTGAGGGCATTTAGGCAAGAAAAATAAATTTTAAAAAATCCAGGTTGGAAAGAAAGAAGTAAAACTATCTTATGACATGATCTTATATATAAAAACAAAATTAAGAAAACTGCAAAAATTATAAGAATGAATAAATGAGTTCAGCAAGTGGCAGAATACACAATAAATATGCAAAATCAAGTGCATTTCTATACACCAACAATGAACAATCCAAAAATGAAAGTAAGAAAAAATTCCATTTTCTGATAGGATCAAAAAAAGAGAAATACTTAGCAATAAATTTCAGCAAAACAAGTATACTCTGAAAGTAACAAAACATAGTTGAAAAAAGTGAAAGAAAACCTCAATACAAGGAAAGAGACCTCATGTTCATGATTCAGAAGAGCTAATATTTTTAAGATGGTAATACTCCTCAAATTGGTCTACAGAGTCAATGTAATCCTTATCAGAATCTCAGCTGACTACAGAAATTGATGAGTTGATTCTCAAATTCATATGGAATTGCAAGGCAATTAGAATAGTCAAAACAGTTTTGAAAAAGAACAGGGGTGCCTGGGTGGCTCAGATGGTTAAGTGTCCGACTGTGGCTGAGGTCATGATCTCACAGTTTGTGGGTTCAAGCCCCACATCAGGATCTGTGCTTACAGCTCAGAGCTTGGAGCCTGCTTCGGATTCTGTGCCTCACTCTCTCTCCACCTCTCACCTGCTTGCACTCTTGTTTTTTGTCTCTCAACAATAAATAAACAAAATAAATAAAAAATTTAAAAAAAAGGAACAAAGTTGAGGACTCACATTTCTTGATTTCCAAACTTACTACAAAACTACGGTCATCCAAATCATGTACTAACTACTGGCATAAGAATAGACATACAGATCAATGGGATAGAATGGAGAGTCCAAAAAATAAACCCATGAACCTGTGGTTAACTGATTTTTTTTTCTTTTTCTTTTCCTTTTTCTTTGTGATGTTTTTCTTTTTCAATTTTTTTATTTAAATTCCAGTTAGTTAACATACAGTGTAATATTAGTTTCAGGTGTAGAATTTAGTGACTCATTACTTACATACAACACCCAGTGCACATCACAAGTACCCTCCTTAATACTCATCACCCATTTAACCCATCCCCCACCTGCCTCCTCTCCAGCAACCCTCAGTTCTCTATAGTCAAGAGTCTGTTTTCTGGTTTGCCTCTCTCTTTTTTTTACCCTTATGTTCTTCTGTTTTGTTTCTTAAATTCCACACAGGAGTGAAATCATATGGCATTTGTCTTTCTCTTAGTGACTTATTTCAGTTAGCATAATATTTTCTAGCTCCATCCACATCATTACAAATGGCAAGATTTCATTCTTTTTGACATCTGAGTAATATTCCATCATATATGTATAGCACATTTTCTTTCATCAGTCGGTGGACATTTAGGTTATTTCCATAATGTGACTATTGTTGATAATGCTGCTATAAACATCAGGGTGCACATATCCCTTCAAATCAGTCTTTTTGTGCCCTTTGGGTATATACCTAGTAGACAACTGATTTTTGACAAAGGTGTCAATACCATTCAACAGGTGAAGCAATAGTCTTGTCAGCAAATGCTGCTGAGAAAACATGATGGCACATGCAAAAGAATGAAGGTAGATCCACCATATAAAAATTTTAACTTAAAATAGATCACAGACCTAAATAAAAGCTAAACCTATAAAGTTCTTAGAAGAAAACACAGGAGTAATGGTCAATAAGCATATAAAAAGATGCTCAGCATCATCAGTCCTTTGGGAAATGCAAATCAAAACCACAATGAGATACAACCTCATACTCATTAAAATGGCTGTAATAAAACAGATGGAAAATAACATGTGTTGGTGAGGAGGGGGAGAAATTTGGATTGTCATAAATTGCTGGTGGGGATGTAAAATGGGTGTAATCACTTTTGAAAACACTTGGACAGTTCCTCAAAATGTTATAGAGTTATCATATGACCCAGTAGTATGTGTAAGTGTAACTGTATATATCTAGATGTTAGGTATATGCCCAAGAATTGAAAACGTATGTCCACCAAAATCTTGTACATAAGTATTCATAGCAGTGTTATCATAATAGCCCAAAGTGGAAACAACCAAAATGTCTCTCAACTTATATATGGATAAATGAAATATGGTATCTCCAACTAATGGAGTTTATTTGGAATAAAAAGGTGTAAGTGCTGATAGCATCCTATAACAGGGATGAATATTGAAATCATACAGAATGAAAGAAGCCATACACAAATGGCTATACATTGTTTAATTCAATTTATATGAAATGTCCAGGATAGGCAAATCCACAAGACATAAAGTTTCCAGGAGCTAGGTGGAAAAGGGGAATGAGGAGTGACTATTAATGGATATGGAGTTTCTATTAGGGGTGATAAAAATTTTCTGGAATTAACAACTTTATTAATATTCTAAATACCACTGAGTTATACACCTTAAAAAGATGGATTTATGGCATGTGAATTATATCTAGATAAAGTTGTTATTAAAAATAACCAAGACAAAGTGAAAAATGTGAAGATATCAATAAAAATAGAGAAGTAGTCCAATAAACAAATGGAGAGTGATGTCATTTTATGCATAGAAAGATTTAATATTATTACTAGGGTATATTACCAAGGTATATTACTTGTCCCCAATTTGACATATAAATTTAGTGTAATTTCAATGAAAATTAGTTGCTTTTTAAAAAATTAATCCTGGGATGCCTGGGTGGCTCAGTTGGTTGAATATCCACCTCTTGATTTCAGCTCAGGTCATGATCTCACAGTTTATGGGCTCAAGCCCCACATTGAGCTCAGTGCTGACAGCACAGAACCTGCTTGGGATTCTCTCTCTCTGTCTCTCAAAACAAATAAAACAGAAATAAAAAAGTAATCCTTTTCTAGATGATTCTAAAGTTTATTTGAAAACATAAATACATAAGAATAAACAATAACATTTTAAAATAGGAAAGATATCAAGGAGATATCTTCCTCCAGAAGAACAAAACCTATTATGAAGTTAGAGAACATAAAACTAGATCTAAGAAGACTATGGATTTAGTTTGTGATAAATGGACAATTGCTCATATATTTTAGAAAAAATAAAATCACTCTTCACAACATACACAAAATGAAATTCCATACAGTTTAAATAGCTAAATATAAAAAAATCATTATACTAAAACTTCTGAGAGTATTTTTATAATCATGGGATTGGTAAGACTCTTCTAAGGTAGATAAAAACATAGTTGCCAACTTGTTAGGATGAGCACTGGGAGTTATATGTAAGTGATGAATCACTAAATTCTGTTTGTGAAATCATTACACTATATGTTAACTAGCTTGGATTTAAATTTTAAAAAGTAAAACAACAAACAAACAAACAAAAAACCCATAAGTGGCAAAAGGGAGAGACAGATGAATCTGACTATATGCAAAAATTAAAAATCTCTGTACACAATGGAGTACTATGTGGCAACGAGAAAGAATGAAATATGGCCCTTTGTAGCAACGTGGATGGAACTGGAGAGTGTGATGCTAAGTGAAATAAGCCATACAGAGAAAGACAGATACCATATGTTTTCACTCTTATGTGGATCCTGAGAAACTTAACAGAAACCCATGGGGGAGGGGAAGGGAAAAAAAAAGAGGTTAGAGTGGGAGAGAGCCAGAGCATAAGAGACTCTTTTTTTTTCAATATATGAAATTTATTGTCAAATTGGTTTCCATACAACACCCAGTTTTCATCCCAAAAGGTGCCCTCCTCAATACCCATCACCCACCCTCCCCTCCCTCCCACCCCCCATCAACCCTCAGTTTGTTCCCAGTTTTTAATAGTCTCTTATGCTCTGGCTCTCTCCCACTCTAACCTCTTTTTTTTTTTCCTTCCCCTCCCCCATGGGTTTCTGTTAAGTTTCTCAGGATCCACATAAGAGTGAAACCATATGGTATCTGTCTTTCTCTGTATGGCTTATTTCACTTAGCATCACACTCTCCAGTTCCATCCACGTTGCTACAAAGGGCCATATTTCATTCTTTCTCATTGCCACGTAGTACTCCATTGTGTATATAAACCACAATTTCTTTATCCATTGATCAGTTGATGGACATTTAGGCGAGACTCTTAAAAACTGAGAACAAACTGAGGGTTGATGGGGGGTGGGAGGGAGGGTAGGGTAGGTAATGGGCATTGAAGAGGGCATCTTTTGGGATGAACACTGGGTGTGGTATGGAAACCAATCTGACAATAAATTTCATATATTAAAAAAAAATCTCTGTACAATACAAGGCATTAAAAACAAAGAAGACAAAAAGGAAACATTTGCAATATACATTACAGGCAATATATTTTGGTAATATTTAGAGGCCTTCTGTAAATCAACAAGTAAAATATGAACAACTTAATAGAATAATGGGCAAAGTACCCATAGTCTGCAATGATAGGAGAAATGAATATATGTGGTTGATATATTAACATTGTGGTTGAGAGTTTAAATGGTATAGCCTAGAGTTGCGGCAAGATGGCGGCTTAGGAGGACGCTGGGCTCACCGCACGTCCTGCTGATCACTTAGATTCCATCTACACCTGCCTAAATAACCCAGAAAACCGCCAGAGGATTAGCAGAACAGAGTCGCCGGAGCCAAACGCAGACGAGAGGCCCACGGAAGAGGGTAGGAAGGGCGGCGAGGCGGTGCGCGCTCCACGGACTGGCGGGAGGGAGCCGGGGCGGAGGGGCGGCTCGCCTGCCAAGCAGAGCCCCCGAGTCGGGCTTGCAAAAGCGGAGGGGCCGGGCGGACTGTGTTCCGACAGCAAGCGCAACTTAGCGTCTGGGAGGTCAGAAATTAACAGCTCTGCTCGGAAAGCGGGAAGGCTGGAGGACAAAGGGAGGGAGAGCTGCTGAGCCCCCTGACAACAGAGCTCAGTTTGGTGGGGAACAAAGGCGCTCGCCAGCGCCATTTCCCCCGCCCATCCCCCAGCCGAAATCCCAAAGGGAACCGGTTCCTGCCAGGGAACTTGCTCGCTCGGCGCAAACACCCAACTCTGCGCTTCTGCGGAGCCAAACCTCCGGCAGCGGATCTGACTCCCTCCCGCTGCCACAGGGCCCCTCCTGAAGTGGATCACCTAAGGAGAAGCGATCTAAGCCTGCCCCTCCTGCCCCCGAGCACCTTGCCTACCCACCCCAGCTAATACGCCAGATCCCCAGCATCACAAGCCTTGCAGGGTGCAAGTAGCCCAGACGAGCCACACCACCCCACAGTGAATCCCGCCCCTAGGAGAGGGGAAGAGAAGGCACACACCAGTCTGACTGTGGCCCCAGCGGTGGGCTGGGGGCAGACATCAGGTCTGACTGCGGCCCCGCCCACCAACTCCAGGTATACACCACAGCACAGGGGAAGTGCCCTGCAGGTCCTCACCACGCCAGGGACTATCCAAAATGACCAAGCGGAAGAACTCCCCTCAGAAGAATCTCCAGGAAATAACAACAGCTAATGAGCTGATCAAAAAGGATTTAAATAATATAACAGAAAGTGAATTTAGAATAATAGTCATAAAATTAATCGCTGGGCTTGAAAACAGTATACAGGACAGCAGAGAATCTCTTGCTACAGAGATCAAGGGACTAAGGAACAGTCACGAGGAGCTGAAAAACGCTTTAAACGAAATGCATAACAAAATGGAAACCACCACAGCTCGGCTTGAAGAGGCAGAGGAGAGAATAGGTGAACTAGAAGATAAAGTTATGGAAAAAGAGGAAGCTGAGAAAAAGAGAGATAAAAAAATCCAGGAGTATGAGGGGAAAATTAGAGAATTAAGTGATACACTAAAAAGAAATAATATACGCATAATTGGTATCCCAGAGGAGGAAGAGAGAGGGAAAGGTGCTGAAGGGGTACTTGAAGAAATCATAGCTGAGAACTTCCCTGAACTGGGGAAGGAAAAAGGCATTGAAATCCAAGAGGCACAGAGAACTCCCTTCAGACGTAACTTGAATCGATCTTCTGCACGACATATCATAGTGAAACTGGCAAAATACAAGGATAAAGAGAAAATTCTGAAAGCAGCAAGGGGTAAACGTGCCCTCACATATAAAGGGAGACCTATAAGACTCGTGACTGATCTCTCTTTTGAAACTTGGCAGGCCAGAAAGAATTGGCAAGAGATTTTCAGGGTGCTAGACAGAAAAAATATGCAGCCAAGAATCCTTTATCCAGCAAGTCTGTCATTTAGAATAGAAGGAGAGATAAAGGTCTTCCCAAACAAACAAAAACTGAAGGAATTTGTCACCACTAAACCAGCCCTACAAGAGATCCTAAGGGGGACCCTGTGAGACAAAGTCCCAGAGACATCACTACAAGCATAAAACATACAGACATCACAATGACTCTAAACCCGTATCTTTCTATAATAACACTGAATGTAAATGGATTAAATGCGCCAACCAAAAGACATAGGGTATCAGAATGGATAAAAAAACAAGACCCATCTATTTGCTGTCTACAAGAGACTCATTTTAGACCTGAGGACACCTTTAGATTGAGAGTGAGGGGATGGAGAACTATTTATCATGCGACTGGAAGCCAAAAGAAAGCTGGAGTAGCCATACTTATATCAGACAAACTAGACTTTAAATTAAAGGCTGTAACAAGAGATGAAGAAGGACATTATATAATAGTTACAGGGTCTATCCATCAGGAAGAGCTAACAATTATCAATGTCTATGCACCGAATACCGGAGCCCCCAAATATATAAAACAATTACTCATAAACATAAGCAACCTTATTGATAAGAATGTGGTAATTGCAGGGGACTTTAATACACCACTTACAGAAATGGATAGATCATCTAGACACACGGTCAATAAAGAAACAAGGGCCCTGAATGAGACATTGGATGAGATGGACTTGACAGATCTATTTAGAACTCTGCATCCCAAAGCAACAGAATATACTTTCTTCTCGAGTGCACATGGAACATTCTCCAAGATAGATCATATACTGGGTCACAAAACAGCCCTTCATAAGTTTACAAGAATTGAAATTATACCATGCTTACTTTCAGACCACAATGCCATGAAGCTTGAAATCAACCACAGGAAAAAGTCTGGAAAACCTCCAAAAGCATGGAGGTTAAAGAACACCCTACTAACGAATGAGTGGGTCAACCAGGCAATTAGAGAAGAAATTAAAAAATATATGGAAACAAACGAAAATGAAAATACAACAATCCAAACGCTTTGGGACGCAGCAAAGGCAGTCCTGAGAGGAAAATACATTGCAATCCAGGCCTATCTCAAGAAACAAGAAAAATCCCAAATACAAAATCTAACAGCACACCTAAAGGAACTAGAAGCAGAACAGCAAAGGCAGCCTAAGCCCAGCAGAAGAAGAGAAATAATAAAGATCAGAGCAGAAATAAACAATATAGAAACTAAAAAAACTGTAGAGCAGATCAACGAAACCAAGAGTTGGTTTTTTGAAAAAATAAACAAAATTGACAAACCTCTAGCCAGGCTTCTCAAAAAGAAAAGGGAGATGACCCAAATAGATAAAATCATGAATGAAAATGGAATGATTACAACCAATCCCTCAGAGATACAAACAATTATCAGGGAATACTATGAAAACTTATATGCCAACAAATTGGACAACCTGGAAGAAATGGACGAATTCCTGAACACCCACACGCTTCCAAAACTCAATCAGGAGGAAATAGAAAGCTTGAACAGACCCATAACCAGTGAAGAAATTGAATCGGTTATCAAAAATCTCCCAACAAATAAGAGTCCAGGACCAGATGGCTTCCCAGGGGAGTTCTACCAGACGTTTAAAGCAGAGATAATACCTATCCTTCTCAAGCTATTCCAAGAAATAGAAAGGGAAGGAAAACTTCCAGACTCATTCTATGAAGCCAGTATTACTTTGATTCCTAAACCAGACAGAGACCCAGTAAAAAAAGAGAACTACAGGCCAATATCCCTGATGAATATGGATGCAAAAATTCTCAATAAGATACTAGCAAATCGAATTCAACGGCATATAAAAAGAATTATTCACCATGATCAAGTGGGATTCATTCCTGGGATGCAGGGCTGGTTCAACATTCGCAAATCAATCAACGTGATACATCACATTAACAAAAAAAGAGAGAAGAACCATATGATCCTGTCAATCGATGCAGAAAAGGCCTTTGACAAAATCCAGCACCCTTTCTTAATAAAAACCCTTGAGAAAGTCGGGATAGAAGGAACATACTTAAAGATCATAAAAGCCATTTATGAAAAGCCCACAGCTAACATCATCCTCAACGGGGAAAAACTGAAAGCTTTTTCCCTGAGATCAGGAACACGACAAGGATGCCCACTCTCACCGCTGCTGTTTAACATAGTGCTGGAAGTTCTAGCATCAGCAATCAGACAACAAAAGGAAATCAAAGGCATCAAAATTGGCAAAGATGAAGTCAAGCTTTCGCTTTTTGCAGATGACATGATATTATACATGGAAAATCCGATAGACTCCACCAAAAGTCTGCTAGAACTGATACAGGAATTCAGCAAAGTTGCAGGATACAAAATCAATGTACAGAAATCAGTTGCATTCTTATACACTAACAATGAAGCAACAGAAAGACAAATAAAGAAACTGATCCCATTCACAATTGCACCAAGAAGCATAAAATACCTAGGAATAAATCTAACCAAAGATGTAAAGGATCTGTATGCTGAAAACTATAGAAAGCTTCTGAAGGAAATTGAAGAAGATTTAAAGAAATGGAAAGACATTCCCTGCTCATGGATTGGAAAAATAAATATTGTCAAAATGTCAATACTACCCAAAGCTATCTACACATTCAATGCAATCCCAATCAAAATTGCATCAGCATTCTTCTCGAAACTAGAACAAGCAATCCTAAAATTCATATGGAACCACAAAAGGCCCCGAATAGCCAAAGGAATTTTGAAGAAGAAGACCAAAGCAGGAGGCATCACAATCCCAGACTTTAGCCTCTACTACAAAGCTGTCATCATCAAGACAGCATGGTATTGGCACCAAAACAGACACATAGACCAATGGAATAGAATAGAAACCCCAGAACTAGACCCACAAACGTATGGCCAACTCATCTTTGACAAAGCAGGAAAGAACATCCAATGGAAAAAAGACAGCCTCTTTCACAAATGGTGCTGGGAGAACTGGACAGCAACATGCAGAAGGTTGAAACTAGACCACTTTCTCACACCATTCACAAAAATAAACTCAAAATGGATAAAGGACCTAAATGTGAGACAGGAAACCATCAAAACCTTAGAGGAGAAAGCAGGAAAAGACCTCTCTGACCTCAGCCGTAGCAATCTCTTACTCGACACATCCCCAAAGGCAAGGGAATTAAAAGCAAAAGTGAATTACTGGGACCTTATGAAGATAAAAAGCTTCTGCACAGCAAAGGAAACAACCAACAAAACTAAAAGGCAACCAACGGAATGGGAAAAGATATTCGCAAATGACATATCGGACAAAGGGCTAGTATCCAAAATCTATAAAGAGCTCACCAAACTCCACACCCGAAAAACAAATAACCCAGTGAAGAAATGGGCAGAAAACATGAATAGACACTTCTCTAAAGAAGACATCCGGATGGCCAACAGGCACATGAAAAGATGTTCAGCGTCGCTCCTTATCAGGGAAATACAAATCAAAACCACACTCAGGTATCACCTCACGCCAGTCAGAGTGGCCAAAATGAACAAATCAGGAGACTATAGATGCTGGAGAGGATGTGGAGAAACGGGAACCCTCTTGCACTGTTGGTGGGAATGCAAATTGGTGCAGCCGCTCTGGAAAGCAGTGTGGAGGTTCCTCAGAAAATTAAAAATAGACCTACCCTATGACCCAGCAATAGCACTGCTAGGAATTTATCCAAGGGATACAGGAGTACTGATGCATAGGGCCACTTGTACCCCAATGTTCATAGCAGCACTCTCAACAATAGCCAAATTATGGAAAGAGCCTAAATGTCCATCAACTGATGAATGGATAAAGAAATTGTGGTTTATATACACAATGGAATATTACATGGCAATGAGAAAAAATGAAATATGGCCTTTTGTAGCAACGTGGATGGAACTGGAGAGTGTGATGCTAAGTGAAATAAGCCATACAGAGAAAGACAGATACCATATGGTCTCACTCTTATGTGGATCCTGAGAAACTTAACAGGAACCCATGGGGGAGGGGAAGGAAAAAAAAAAAAAAAAAGAGGTTAGAATGGGAGAGAGCCAAAGCATAAGAGACTGTTAAAAACTGAGAACAAACTGAGGGTTGATGGGGGGTGGGAGGGAGGAGAGGGTGGGTGATGGGTATTGAGGAGGGCACCTTTTGGGATGAGCACTGGGTGTTGTATGGAAGCCAATTTGTCAATAAATTTCAGAAAAAAAAATAAAAAAATAAAAATAAAAAAAATAAATGGTATAGCCTATTTGGAAGGCAATTTGGCATTGTCTCCCCCAAATTCAAATATGTGTACCTTTTGACTTAGCAATTATACCTCTAAGAATGTAATCCTCTAAAAATACCTGTCAGTCTAAGAACATCTCCCTCCAGGAAATAAGTGGAAGTTAATAGACAGCTTCCCTTGTTCAGAGTAACTGGGATCCCCATCAGTGTTGGTGGAAATAGAAACTATATCAATATTTATCAAAAGTGCAAAAATTTCATACCATTTGACCAGGTAAATTCCATTGCTCATAATGCACCATGAGGGAATTACCCTATGATAAAAAAAAAACTTTATAAAGATATTCATAGCATTATCATCCTTTATAGCTAAAAGTTTGAAAGTATTTAAAATAGTCTAGTATGGGGAAATATCAAATAAACCAGAGCATATTTTCTCAGTAGACTATTCTGACGCCATTGGAAATGATATTTTTTTTTTAATTTTTTTTTCAACGTTTATTTATTTTTGGGACAGAGAGAGGCAGAGCATGAACGGGGGAGGGGCAGAGAGAGAGGGAGACACAGAATCGGAAACAGGCTCCAGGCTCTTGAGCCATCAGCCCAGAGCCCGACGCGGGGTTCGAACTCCTGGACCGCGAGATCGTGACCTGGCTGAAGTCGGACGCTTAACCGACTGCGCCACCCAGGCGCCCCTGGAAATGATATTTTTGAAGATAGTGTATTAACATAGAAAGTACTTCTGAGATTATATTTTGCAAAAAAGTCAAGGTACTAGATTATACATGAATTATCACCACAGATGTGTTAAACAAATAAATATCTACTACTTGGAAAACGTCTTCCCATATAACAGCTCCAAGGCCCTCAGCCCCAATCCACCTATTTCCCCGTTCCCTGCCCCCTTGCCTGCAGGATTCTCTTGTGTCTGCTCTGAGTTTATCCACACGGCAGCCTGCCTCTCTACTGTTTCCTGGCTTCTACCATTTCCTTCAGTATCTGTGGTCCTGTCTCCTCTGTGCTTCATTCCACAATAGGCATCACCCTTCTTCCTTCATTCCCCCAAGGCTGCAGGAATATAAATATATAATATACTCGATTCTGACTGAGGAGTTAGGGATTTGGTGGGGGGATTTGAAAGTAGCCCTTGAAAAGAGTGTCAGAAGAGTATACATCACTGTTGCTAGTTGTTCTCTTCCCTTAGTAGAATTCCAGTGCTGTTAAAACAGTAATGTGTTTTCCTCTCCTAGTGAAAAAATAATATGCATTGTTTAACTGAGGAAATATGTGGTGATTTTAATCAGACATGCCTACTCTGATTGGCGGGGCTGCCAAGAGTTCTGTATTCTGAGGTTGGGTTTAGGTTCAGTGAGAAAGATTAGCACTGCTCTCTGCCATGGCCCAGGGAGGGCCTCCAGTCAGCCATCTTAAGTTAGTATTAACATTCTGTGATTAAATAGGGTCAGACACTGAGACCATTTCCACAGGCAAGAGAGGAAATCAAATTCTCCAGCCTCAGAATAGGGACAGCTTGTGCTGTTCCAGAAGCACATTAAACAAAATTAAAAAACAAAATTGTGCTTTCCTGTGAGATGGTGCTGCCCTCATATCCATACGCTAGAAGATAGATGAATCATGTAGCTCCATGCCCTGGTCATCCATGTCCACAGGCTGCAGCCAGGAGTCAAGGACAGGGCAGGAAATGACTGTGAGTTGCTTACCACAGTTTGTTGCTAGAGAGGAAAGCTGCCAATGTCTTCAGGATACTAATGGGGGGATGCAATCTTATTAAGCTCCTGTTAATAAGCACAACTTCCTTATTTATCAGGATAATGTGGTCTGGGATTAGAGAGAGAGCCTAGTGTTTAGCTTTCAGGAAATCAACTATTTTTTTCTCTTTTACCCCACAGCTGTGAACCCAAGATTAACTATTTTACTGTCATGGTATTGACCTTAACCATGATCTACCAAACTCATATTTGAGTGTTTAATTCTGTCTCCATTCTTGATTTATAAAATTGTTGCCAAGTGATTATTAAGAAACCCATAATTGTAAATATCAAACTTCCTTTCCAAAGAGTGACTTAGGCTGTTTTGAGAAGAAAAAATTCTGACCATATTTTTCTTTGTGAAAAGAACAAATCTCCTTGAATTTTAGATGATTTATTGATTAGGTCCATCAAATTTTCCAGCAGAATTTCTAAGGTGAACTTTACCCTTTCAGGTGGGGAGCCCTGCAGAATGTCTCTTTCCTTCCCTGAGAATCCCTTCTTATTCTGTGTCACAGACTAGTTTGAGACCAAGTGCAGTTCAGAGGGAGCCTCCTTCTACCCCATGTACTATGCCACCAAGAGCAGAGTTTCCTGTAGAGCTGAAGGTTCCATTAAACACTCAAGGAAGCAGCCAGAAATGATGACCTGGTGGGCAGCACCCTACCCCATTCTCTGACAGTTTATGATTGGACATTTCATAGCTATAGAGGTAAAGCAGATGACAGAATGCTGCATGGAGAAAGTTAAAACATATGAACTCACTGAAGACCACCATGGTGTGGGATAGAACTCTGGTCAGGAAAGAGATTCATTCATGGGGCCTGGGACTGGGTAAGTGGTCTGCTGTGGAAAGCTAATGCCATGCAACTGTTATTGGTGGGAGAGTCTGCATTGTATGAATGGAGGTCTTAGTTCGTGGATTCCCTGTGGAAGATTTACATGAGGATCTGTGCTTGATTAAAGACAACCAGGGGCGCCTGGGTGGCTGAGTCGGTTGAGTGTCCAGCTTTGGCTCAGGTCATGACCTTGTGGTTCATCAGTTTGAGCCCCGCATAGGGCTCTGTGCTGACAGCTCAGAGCCTGGAGCCTGCTTTGGATTCTGTTTCTTCCCCCTCCTTCTGTCCCTCCCCTGCTTGCGCTCTGTCTCTGTCTCTGACTCTGTCTCAAAAATAAATAAACATTAAAAAAAATTAAAAATAAATAAATAAACAACAACAACAACAAAAAAGACAGCCAGAAGGAAAGTAGCAAAGCACAAAGCAGTTCATTAAGACAGTACACTCTCAAGTAGGGAGAGTGTGCAGGTCCAGAGGAGGCAACTAACCCGAGGCTACAGGGGTCTTTTTCTTTTATGTGAAAGTGGGGTGGGCTTGGGTCATGGAGGGTGGTCTCTGATGAAGGCTGCTTCCAATCATTTGGGGGATTCTTCCTACAAGCTGGGAGAAGTATTTTTGACCCTACAAGATTTGTACCAGAATAGTCATGGCAGCCTTCCCCATGTGGGGACTAAAATTGCAATACAAATGTATTATAATGAGTCTAGGGGTTACCCTAACACAGAAATGGAAGAGGATAATGCATGTATTGCACTGGTGGCTCTTGGTCTGCTAGCCCTGGGGTCTTGGAAACCACAAGGCCATGATATGGAAGGGTCTTGGAAGGCACAAAGTCAGGATTCTGTGTCCCCAGCCTGCTAATGTGTAACCTATTTATTGCTGTTCTTGCCTCCAGCTCATGTCTATCACAACCTTCTATGTTGAGCATGTGGTTAGCAAAGCTCCTCTAGCCAGCTTGAGTTTTCATTTTAGCTCACCTTGACTAAGAATGTTAATATGCATTAGCCAGTCCTTTTGCTTTTTTTATTTAAATAAATAAAGCAAGGCACTTGGCCCAGGTAAATGGAGGAAGTCTTTTCCTTTCCATGCTTGGGAGTCTTAGTTGAGAGTATGTGTCTTGGAATGCCCTTGTGTCACTCTTTGCAGACTTGGCACCAGGCCTCTGAAAACCTCTGTGGGGCTGCAGAGACCATCTACAGAGACCAACTACCATTTATCTTAGAGAGGCATCCTCACTATTTGAGAGAGACCTCAATAATAAAAGTATAGCTGATTGAACAATAAACACTTATTGAGCATCTAATATATGCTCAACACTGAACTGGGTGCTGAAAATTATATATTATAAAATTATAATGCTTACATAGATTAAGTATTAAAACCCTCTAGAAGGCCCATTATTATTCAAATTTTATGATGAGAAATTGAGCTCAAAGTGAGGAAGATTAAATAATCTCCCTAAGACCATGCAGCTGGTGTTGCAGAGATTTTAATTGTAAATGCCAAGCCCTTGGCTTGAGGAAGATACTAGAAGGCCCTTTCCTGTCACTTTAGGACTTCTTCTAAGATCCTGAAACCCTAAGGATATAATGGCTTATTTTCCAGACTATAGTGATACAGAAAACGTGGATTCATTGACTGCATGTTCGGTCTTCTGTTTTTTCACAGTCCAAATACTTAGGTTTGTTTTTGTCACAAGATCTCTATTATTATTGTGAGGACTTTTCTCAAGGCACTGGAAGTATTTATGTGCCACTGTTTCAAACAGTACTCAAAGTGTACTTTTATTTACTTCACTATCTGTTTGCTCATCTAAGCACAGAGTATTTTATCTGGATCAGGTTCATCTGACAACTTCAGGGTGATTTTTCCACCCCTACATGCTCCAAATCCCTTACGCTAGGAGTTTTATTTTTCTGTCATATCTTCATTGGGTCAGTTTTCTCAGAACTTCGTTTTTCAGAGCAAGAGTGACTCATGCCATGCTAAGTCAGCAAGGTGGCGAGGAGAAAGGGATGCAGAGGCAAACTTGGGTCTATCCTTATTAGGGATGATGGCTCAAAGTGGAATAGTGTCAGACAAAAGACATGTTGGTAGCCAAGGAATAATAGCCACAGGTATCAGACAATGACAATAAATCATGGTGCAAGCTTTTGTGGAGGTAAATGAGGCACAGTGAAAGCTCCAACACCCATTCTCTCTCCCAGAATTTTGTGTTTCTCTTTCATCATATTTACTACAATATGAAATGAGTGTGCATGTTTAATTACCTGCTAAGTGTATGCTCTTTCCACTAGACTGTGAGCTCCATGAGGGCAGGGGTCTTGTCTGCTCTATTCACTACTGTATATCCAAGTTTACTCATCCACTGTGCCTGAAACATAGCAAGTACTCAGTATTAATTGAACAAATGAATGAGTGAATGACAACCATTCTATTCTAAGAAAGATCAGGAATTGTCTTTCATAGTAGATGCAATGCAGAAATGTTGAAGAGAAAATTAGATATAGGTAAAATGTTAGTGAATTAAAAGATGGGGCAAAAAAATGTTTACAGGAAAAAGCCCTGGGAAATACAGGTGGAAAGTTAAGAAGCAAAGAGGGTAGTGTGGGAAGACTTAATCAGTTAATCAGAACTGCAGTAGAAGAAAGAGAAATTTGAATAGAAGAGATACTGTATGAAAATTTACTGGAAATGAAAAAGAGATATCAACACAGCAACTAAGAAGCTTCAGGAAACCCAAGCAACATAAATAAAAAGAAATCTGTATCTAGATACATTATAATCAAACTTCAGAACCCCAAAGTCAAAGAGATTATAAAATAAGTCAGAAGGAAAAAGAAGACAGATTGCTTTCAAAGGAGGGACAGATTATCAGTTGACTTCTGAACATAACAAGGAGAGCTAGAAGACACTGGAATAATATCCCCAATGCATCAAAAAACAATTGCCAACATAGAATTTTATATCTGCGTCAAGTATACATGGTAAATAAACAAAACAAAGAGCTTTTCAATAGCAGACCCTCACTAAAAGAAGGTCTAATGTATATACCTTAGATAGACAGAAAATGATCCTAGAGGGATCCTAGAAGGCCTACAATTTAAGAAGAAATAAAGAACAGTAAAAGTAGTAAATACGTGGGTAAACTGACTACATAAAACAGTAATTATGTCTTGTGCTATTTTTTAAAAAAAATAGGGGCGCCTGGGTGGCGCAGTTGGTTAAGCGTCCGACTTCAGCCAGGTCACGATCTCGCGGTCTGTGAGTCCGAGCCCCGCGTCGGGCTCTGGGCTGATGGCTCAGAGCCTGGAGCCTGTTTCAGATTCTGTGTCTCCCTCTCTCTCTGCCCTTCCCCCGTTCATGCTCTGTCTCTCTCTGTCCCAAAAATAAATAAACGTTGAAAAAAATAAAGATATAATTAAAGTATATGAGAAAACTAATATGTAAGTTGGAAGGAGTTTAAGTGGTGTTAAAAGTGTACTGTTAGCCTTGTATTGTCAAAGAGGAAACAGTGATTAATTGTGCACTTTGATAGGTTTGTATATTGTTATTTCTCTAGTAATCATTAAAATCATGGAACCAAAATGCCTAATTTCACACCTAGTAGAGGATAAAACTAGAATATTGAAAGATACTTAACCTAAGAGAAGCCAAAAAGGAGAGAAAAATACACATAGAACAGGTGGAAAAAATAAAAAGCACAAAATAAAGTGATATATTTAAACCAAAATGTATCAGCAATTATAATAAATATAATAATAATTGATAAACTGGATTTATAAAAACTAAGAATAAATGTATAGACACATCTAAAACATAAGGACACTAAGAGATATCTTAAAAGGATGAAAAAAGATATGGTATACAAATACTAACCAACAAATCTGGCATGGTTAACTAACATAACACAAAGTATACTTAAATACAGAAAGAATTACTATATGTAATGAGATTCACTCTATAACAATAAAAGGCTCAATGCACCAGGAAGACAATTACAATTTAAAATTTACAATGCATTTAATTATAAAGCTTCAAAATATACAAAGCAAAAATTGACAGAATTATAAGAAATGGAAAAACACTTAGCTATATTGGGCAATTTAACTAGTTTCTCTCAGTAGCTGATAAAATAACAATACAAAAAAGATCAAAAGGATTTAAATGATTTAACTAACATTGATTAACAGATTTGACATACTGAATTTATATAGGACCCAGCAACTACAAAAGTACAAACCCATAAGGAGCATATTAAAAAACTTGACCATATACTGAGCTATAAAGAACAACAAAACCAAAGGCTGGAAATCATGCAGATCATGTTCTCTGACTATGATGCAATTAATCTAAAAATTGGTAAAAATAAAACAACAAAAACAAAAAAAACTTAGAAAATCTCTAATTGTTTAGATAATGAGAAATACATTTATAAGTAACCCACAAGCCATATAAGAAATCATAAGAAAATAGAATTTAGAAAATATTTTGAACTGAACAATAATGTAAATGCTGCATTTGGGGACACAATTAAAGCAGTTTTTAGAGGGAATTTTATAACTCTAAGTAATAGATCAGAAAAGAAAAAAACCTGATGATCAATGGTTGAATCATCTATTTCAAGAAGTTAGAAAAAACATGACAAAAAAAACCAAAAGTAAGTAGAAAGAAAGAAACAATAAATATAAGAGCAGAAATTAATGAAGTAGGAAATAGTATATAAGAGAGAGGATCAATAAAACCAAAAGGTAGTTTGTTGGAAAGACTTTTATTTTATTAAAGACTCAATTTTATTAAATTGACAAACCTCTGGTGAGATTGAGTGCATGTGTGGGAGAGAGGTTGGTATGGGGGGAGAGCATAGGAAAATAAAGGTACAAATAACTAATGTTAGGAATGACAAAGGAGCCATCGCTACAGATCTTGCATACATTAATATACAAGAAGATTTCATAAACAATTATAAGTCAATAAATTTGAAAAGTTAGATTGGGTAATTTCCCAGAAAAATATAACAAAACTGATTCAAAGAGAAAAAGTAAACTTGAATAGTGCTATTCTACTAAAGAAATTGAATCAGTAGTCAGAATATCCTTGTAAGAAAACTCTTGGCACAGATGGATTTACCAGCAAGGTCTGTCAAACATTTGATATTGAAATAATTCCAGAATGAGACAAACTCTTTTAGAAAATAGAAAAGGAGTAACATTTCTCCAACTTATTATCAGAAACTAACATACTTTTGATACCAACACTGGACTAGGACAAGAAAATTGGACAAGAAATTACCAGACATTTCACACATGAAAATGGGCACAAAAATCTGAAGCCAAATGTGACAAGCCAAATCTAGTCACATATAAAAAGGATCAAGACCAAATTGTATTTATCACAGAAATACAAAGTTGAATTACGTTAGAAATACAATTAATATAATTTGCCACATTAATGGGATAATGTAGAAAAATTGTATTATTGTCCCAAAAGATACAGAAAACCATTTGATAACATTAAAAATCCATTTATAATAGTATAAAAAATCTCTTAAAGTAGGAATAAAACAATATTTAATGATAATGAATATGATATGAATATGTACAAAAATATGATAATGAATATGTACAAAAACCACTGCAAACCTTAATTGTGAAACATTGGAAAGGATCTCTTTTGAGATCAAGAATAAAACAATACCTGCTATCACTTTTTTTTTAATTAAAAAATTTTTTTAACATTTATTTTTGAGAGATGGAGAGAAAAGAGCATGAGCAACGGAGGGGTAGAGAGAGAGGGAGATACAGAATCAGAAGCAGGCTCCAGGCTCTGAGCTGTCAGCACAGAGCCCAACATGGGGCTCAAACCCATGGGGATCAAACCCACGGACCTGAGCCAAAGTCGGATGCTTAACAGACTGAGCCACCCAGGTGTCCCTACCTGCTATCACTTCTAATCAGTTTTGTACTGAAAATCCTAGGAAGTACAGTAAGGCAAGGAAAGTAATAGATGATATAAATATCAGGAAGGAAGAAATAAAACTATCACTAGTCTCAGATGACACGACTGTGTAAGTAGAAAACCTGAAAGAATCTACTGATAAATTAGTAGAATTAACAATAGCATTTAGGAAGTTTACTGCATACAAAATTAATGTACAAAAACAAATTGTAGTTCTAGATAATAGCAACAGTTAATTAGATGAAATAAGACTGCAAATATCATATCAAGTGCCAAGGATCATGCCTATCAAAAGATGGTCAAGTAAGGATGGCCACCATGGAGAAAATGTTAGCATTTTATTGAAAGACAGCAAAGAAGACATAAATGATTGGAGAGTGTTACAATATTCATAGGATGGAAAACATGATTTGGTGAAGATACCCATTCTTTTTTTTTTTTAATTAATTTTTTTAAATTTACCTTCAAGTTAGTTAGCATATATGTTAGCAACAATGATTTCAGGAGTAGATTCCTTAATGCCCCTTACCTATTTAGCCCTTCCCCCCTCCCACAACCCCTCCAGTAACCCTCTGTTTGTTCTCCATATTTGTCTGTTTTGTCCCCCTCCCTGTTTTTATATTATTTTTGCTTCCCTTCTCTTATGCTCATGTTTTGTATCTTAAAGTCCTCATATGAGTGAAGTCACATATTTGTCTTTCTCTAATTTCACTTAGCATAATACCCTCTAGTTCCATCCACATAGTTACAAATGGCAAGATTTCATTCTTTTTGATTGCTGAGTAATACTCCATTGTGTATGTATATATATATATATATATATATATATATATATATATATACACACACACACACCACATCTATATATGTATATATACCACATCTTCTTTATCCATTCATCCACAGATGGACATTTGGGGTCTTTCCATACTTTGGCTATTGTGATAGAGCTGCTGTAAACTTTGGGGTGCACGTGCCCCTTCGAAACAGCACACCTGTATCCCTTGGATAAATACCCACTAGTGCAACTGCTGGGTCATAGGGTAGTTCTATTTTTAATTTTTTGAGGAACTTCCATACCGTTTTCCAGAATGGCTGCACCAAGAAGATGCCCGTTCTTTACAAATTGATTCATAGATTTAATGTAGTAACAGTCAAAATTCAAAAAGATCCATTTGTGGAATTTGGTAAGCAAATTCTAAAATATATATGAAAGTGCTAAGGGGTAAGGACAGTCAAGACAGGAAGTGGAAGGACTTGCTTACCAGACTTTATTTTAAGACTTCTTGGTAAGCCCTAACCAGACAGCATGGTAGTATTGGTGTAAGGATGAAAAACAGGTAAATGGGTAAAACACAGAGCCCCCAAACAGATCCATGCATGTCTGGACAATGACTTATGACAGAGGTAGTATATCAAAGCAGTGAAGAAAGGGTGGGTGTTTTTTTTTTTTTTTTAGTAAATGGTGCTGGAAATATTGGGTATCCAAATTGAAAAAAAAAACACTATTTGGGACACTTCATACCATACACAAAAATAAATTGTAGATTGTACCTAAATGTGAAAGGAAAAAACCAAAAACATTTTAGGGGATAACACAGGAGAAGAATATCTTCATGACTTTGCATGTAGGGACTGATTCTCAAACAAGGTACAAAAACACTGATCAAAAGGGAAAAGATTGATGCTTTTGACTACATTAAAATGAACTTCTGTTAAACAGAAGATACAATAAAAAGAATGAAAAGACAAGCTTATGGAGTAGGAGAGGATATTTATAACATGTAAAACTGACAGAAAAACCTCACTAATAATCAAAGAACTCCTATGAATCAAAAAGATAAAGGTCGACAATCCAATATAAAAACTGAATAAATGGGTACTTCATAATAGGGGAAATTTAATTAGCCAATAAGCATATGAAAACATGTAATCAGGAAAATGCAAATTAAAACCAATCAACCACAAGTGAAATGTCACCACACACCCATTAGATTGGCAAAAATTAAAAAGACTGACAATACCAAGATTTGACAAGGATATAAAGTAAGGAAAAATGTCATACATGTTGATGGAAATTTAAATTGGAGCAACTTTGGAAAAGATTTTGGCTTTTTTTCTAATAAAGCAGAAGCTAAACATGTCTCATGACCTTATGTATGAACCCTGGAGACACTTGTTCACATGTGTACCAGCACATGTGTGTGAGAATGTCAACAGTGGTATTTTCCATAAGGCTGTACTTAGGAAAAATTCAACTGTCCATCAAGATTCAATGGATTCTCAAAATCATGCTTAGGGAAAGAAGCCAGTAATGAAAGAATAATACATACTAGTTGTCAAATCGCTATGATGTACACCTGAAACTAATATAACATTGTGTGTCAACTATATTTCAATAAAAAATTTTTAAGTTCATTTATTTATTTTGAGGGAGCCAAATCATAAGAGACTCTTAAAAAAACTGAGAATAAACTGAGGGTTGATGGGGGGTGGGAGGGAGGGAAAAGTGGGTGATGGGCATTGAGGAGGCCACCTGTTGGGATGAGCACTGGGTGTTGTATGGAAACCAATTTGACAATAAATTTCATATTTAAAAGAGAGAGAGAGAGAGAAGAGAGAGAGAGAGAATCCCAAGCAGGCTCCACACACTCTGCACTGTCAGTGCAGAGCCAATGTGGGGCTCAAACTCATGAACTGCGAGATCATGACCTGAATCAAAAATAAGAGTCAGGCACTGAACTGACGAGCCACACAGGCACCCCTAAATTTTTTTAAACTAAACAAAAGAATTACGCTTGTGTAAAATTTTCAAAAGTCAATCTATCATCTATAAAAACAATCTATACTGACAAAAAGATCAGTGGTTGTCTGGGGACCAGGATGGAGGGAGGAATGGACTGCAAAGGACATGAGAATCTTTTCGTAAATGTTCTGAATCTTGTTTTTAGCAGCAGCTTAATGGGTGTATAAATATGTCAAAACTCACCTAATTATACATTTATATGGGTACAATTTTTAGGTTTTACAAATTGATCTAAACAGTAATGGACAAACGAACTATAGCATCAGGGCTGGCCTTATAATATGCCAGGCCCAGTGCAAAATGAAAATGTGGGCACCTTCAAAACAGCAAAAAGAAAGCATTTTCCTTTATTCTATGGTTTCTTTTGACGTGTCGTAGTGTTTGTGATGTGCTGTTTAATGTCATGCTCTCTTGGATTCAGGAACACTCATAGGGCAAGTGCAGATACTCCCAGACACTTGGGGGCCCCACCTCATGACTCCATACTAGTGCAGGCATAAAACCCACCAACTGCTGGATTCTCAGCAGCTTCCAGACCTGGTCCCAAAGTTGAGGCAGTCATCTACCCTTTCCAGTCCACATAGTATTGCAACCTCATGCCTAGAAGTGCTAAGTTCCTGGACATGGGTGGATGAGAGGTTTGTCCCTGCCAAGTCACCTCTGAATTCACCATGGCATACCTGGCCTAGGACAGAGACAATTGCCACCATACTCCACCCTAGATACTGTAGGAACCAATCTTGACCCTCTGTGTGCCCTCACCCAGACCTCCAACAGGGCGTTAGCCATTGCTGTATGGGATTGGGACCAGTAGGCCTGGGATGACTGCGGTTGGGAGTAGTTGGCTGAAAACCTAATCCAGGGAGATGGCAGGAGGTAGGATCATTCTTGAGCCAAGGTTCCAAGTCTGCAGCACATGCTGCATTGTTCCATCAGACTTCCCTTTCAAAACTAAAATTCAAAGATAAAATGATTAAACCAAGAACAGGTCCTTTTGAGTGTGGGACCCTGTATGACTGCCGTGGTTGCATGTTCCATGAAGCAGAACTTGTAGAGGTTGTTCATACAATGGAATAACATGGAGCACACACATAATACATATACATCTCACAAACATAATGTAGAGTGAAAGAAATTAGTCATGCGCAAAAAACCATATGGTACAATTTTATTTATATAAAAGTTGGAAACTGGGGAATCATAGGCTACAAAATAATAAATCAAATGAGAAAATGTTTATCACAAAGACAAGATAATAATTACCTCCAGGCGTGGAGAGATGGTGGGCTCATGACCTCAGTTTTCTTCTCATCTGTTCTTGATCCTTTTTGGTTATATATATTAAACAGCATCTCTGAGGACGGCCTGTTTTCTTGCCCCTCGGGGTACCATTTCTATGAGCCATCTCTAAGGATCGCTGAGGCTCCCTGGCTACTGTTCCAAACTTGTTGCCCATCACATTCGTTATGCCCATTACCTCGGATGTTTAAGTGCTGCCCCTGCTCTCTATCATCCCAGGGTCATGTCTTCTCAATACTGTAAAGCCCACTCTGCAACAGCATCTGCTACTATCAGGCCTCATCTACAGAGAACAAATATTACTAGATTTTCAACCATGCTTATGTCCCATAAGCATATTTGTTACTGCCTTGGTTAATCAAGCATCTTCCAGGTCGTCTTGAGAAATACAGTGATAGGGTTTCCAAGTTTATATGGTAGGCTCATTCTAGCATTCTAAGCCTTCTGAGCCTTTCCTCCACAGTTCGCCATCACAGTTCTGACACCTCTACTTCATTTACTATGCACCATGTTTTTTTCCAATCTTTAAGTCTCATTTCCGTAATATATTAGGACTGTCACCCAGGGCCCTTTTACAGCCAGATGCTAAATCCTTTATCTAGGGTTTCATTCTTCCCCCATTATACTTTATTCTTCCCCCATTATATTTCATTCTTCCCCCATTATACTTTCCCCCAGTACCTGCCAGCCAGGTCCTTCAGCTTTTTTGGTATTTTTTTTTTTTCTGTTCCTTTAGTAAGCCTCAGACTTCCCAGTCAGGTTTCCTTAGACTTGATATTAATGATGTGTCCAGTGGCCAGATGGAGATGAGGGCATAAAATGAAGAGGGCAAGGATGGCTTTAAAAATGGGTTGCCAGCACTGCCTCATTGAGATATCTTTGTAGCCTTTAAGCAGCAGGTGGGCTGTATATTTCAACAAGGGGGCGTTGTTCACTTCTGTAAGCCTAGAGGGTCCAGGCAATTCAAAGTTCTTGATCAATCCTCAGCCATGCCTCCCCTCCAGCTGCAGGAAATGAGTGTTCATTTAAAAAATTTTATTTAATGTTTATTTTTGAGACAGAGAGAGACAGAGCACAAGTGGGGGAGGGGCAGAGAGAGGGGGACACACAGAATCTAAAGCAGGCTCCAGGTTCTGAACTGTCAGCACGGAGCCCCACACAGGCTCCAACTCATGAACCAGGAGATCATGACCTGAGTGGAAGTCAGACACTTAACCAACTGAGCCACACAGGTGCCCCCCCCTTTTTTTGAGTGTTTCTTTAAATGTTGTCAAGGAGATCCTCTGACTTTCACTGTTCAAAATTTTTCATTGATAAACCTGAGCCTTTGATTTTTCTCTCTGCAAGGAATCAGTAGCATTACCAAGAGCTTTCTTGTAACTTTCCTGTATCTTTTCTTGTAACTTTCTTACAGTCACTGTTGCTCGCCTCTCCCTCAACTGCCTGTGGTAGTGGGTCCTAAACTTGTC
Organism: Prionailurus bengalensis; assembly: GCF_016509475.1. Classification (NCBI taxonomy): domain Eukaryota; kingdom Metazoa; phylum Chordata; class Mammalia; order Carnivora; family Felidae; genus Prionailurus; species Prionailurus bengalensis. The sequence goes on along the minus strand of NC_057350.1, from coordinate 68,149,446 downwards.
AGCACACTGAAATCACCTGGGAGCTTCTAAAAATACTGGTGCCTTTATTCTCCCCCCCGGAAATTGTGATGTAATTATCTTATCCGTGCTCTGGGCTTAGGAACTTTTAAAAAAAATTCTAGGTGACTTTAATGCTAGGACATTGTACCAGTTAGTGCCTCTTCTTGTGTCTGGATCCCATTATAGCTTACTACAGGTAAATTTTAATAATCCACTACCACAGCATCCAGACAGTATTGAAACCTAGATCTCCTTGTTATCCAGCTGGTGAGTAATCGAACTACAGTAACTCACCTTTAGTGTCTACTTTCTAGAACCCTTCCTGGTATCAACTGTTTTAGGTAGGGTTCTTTGAAGCTAGGGAATCCTATCCAAGTAACTTGCTGGGAATGCTCTCAGAAAAAGAGACTGAGGAAGGCAAAAAGGGGCAGGAATAAAAACCAGCAAGAATGTGATCCTACCTGGAGGCTAGCTGTAGGATCTGATCCCATGAGAAGCTCCTACTGCAGAGTTAACCCTGTCTTGAGGCAATGGGGCTGAACTTTTGTACCCCTACATCCATTAATCATTGACTGAGGTCTGTCCCCAGAGGGGATGGCAGAGGGCTGGTGTATAGCTCCTTAGCCAGGGCTAGGACTAGGGTGAGGGGAGCAGGGTAAAATTGGAGGGTGGGAAAAACCTCAGTAATCAAGATGAACACTATTTTAATGCAATATTTTAAATAAATCAATAATTATTGATAAATAATTAATAAACATTGATTAAATTAATTTAAGTTAATTAAATCATAATAAATGAAAATAATAATGAACAAAATCAAATTTTAAAGATAGAATTAGGGGAAGAGTTTCCCGTTTGGCCAAGGACAAGTCTTAGAGAATGCAGCTATGGGTTGTTTAGAACAAACATTCACAGCATCCAAGGGGATGGATGCATTGGTCCTGGATGGGTCACCTACATCCATTACACCACTTTCCCTATACAACATTTTGTTGTATTTGAGTTTGAGTTGACTCTATTCCCCTGGGATTTGGGAGAGGGAGAAATGGAGCGCAATACTTGGACCTATTTAATAAGGTCAGAAATTCCTGGCCATGGTGATTTGCTTCAGGGATGAACTTGTGACCCAAACAAACCTAATCAGCATCCTCTCAAGGATATATCTGCTGTACCTAACAAAAAAGATTCTCCAGACAACATAAGCCAGAACTTCTTGTGACCATCTTTCTCAGCTTCATTGAGAGAACCTGCCTGTAATAGGAGAGGGGGTCAATAAGCAAAGAAAGTCCAAGTCAAAATGAAGCAGGGGAATAGAAGCTTGAAAATATTGATTGCACCTTTGGACTGAGCTGGACCAAGATTTTCCATTCTGTGATGCATCAATTAGGAATATTTTTGTTGTATGGAATAGAAAGTATGACTTAAGGAATAAAACCAACTTGAGGAATAAAAAAGGGTGAGAGGAGAAATGGAGAGGGAGAGAGAGAGAAAAAAAACTATAGGCTCACATAACTGAATGTGTGGCTAAAAACAGGGCCTGCATGACATCACCATGATCTATCTCTTGGATCTGCTTTCTTAGGACTGTCTCCATGTTCAGGTTAAACATGAATCAAACAATAAGCTGGGGGAGAGATGCTCTGGCTTACTAAAATCTACTCACCCTTTGGCAATAGTTCCATAATTCCTGAATACTCATTACTGAGTTCTTTCTTTAGGATGAATTATTTCCCAGTATTACCAGTTTTCTTTGCCAGTTCTGACCTCATGATCACTTATACGCAACTCTTAGGATAGGACTGCACCTCCCCATCCTGCCCCAATACCATAAAATACTTGTTCACTACTGCTTTCATACTTTGCCCCCTGCTTCTCTAAATTCTGATACTATCTTATTTTATTATGCTTTTCTTTTGATTCTCCCTTCTCAAATGAGTTCTTAAACTTCTGCAGTGTGATGAAGTCTTTATTCCTTCTTCCCAAGGTAATATACATAAGCTGTTTAACATAGTGCCTGACGTATAGTGTGCTCAATGAATAGCGATGATGACGATGATGATGGTGATGATAACAATGAAGATGGTGGCAATGATACAGCATCACTTCCTCACATAGGTTTGGGAAGATTTGACCAAACCAATACTTAAGACCCTGAGGTAAGGTTTTCTTTATAACTTACCTATATTTCCTGCTTCAAATAAACTATTTCTAACAAGATCTGAATATAAGCAATTAGAATAAAAACTCTTAAAATTTTCATTGACCTGTCACCTTGTTTCTTTAAGTCTTGCTACAATATATTTTTTTTCCAGTCAAGACTGTTTAAACCCTGGGGACATTCACATATGTTAATATGCATACCTGGACTATTAGAGATTCAAGGAGAAATTAACAGAAATATAATTTTATTGTAATAGTGGAACTTAGATGACTCAGTCTTTGACTGTTCAAGCAAGCAAACAACAATAACAATAAGAAACCAAAAGTAAAGATAAAAAAAACATGCATACCTGGTTTGGACATAGGAATATATTTTTCACATTAAGAAAAGGCATTCCTTTTTTTCTTTCTAAATTGATAATGAGAGTCTCAAACTCTGAGATATGACTCTAAGAGAGTTCAACAAATAAACTGAAAACTAGAGGGGAAAAAAGTCAGTAAAAAACCCACTATGTTTTGATTGTTTGGGTTGGCTTTTTTTTTTTTTTAATGAAATAGACTTGATGTTTTCCCAACAAATGGATACAGCTCAACTGTTCTACAAAGGTTGTGAGGTGTGAAGCCTGAGGGTAAATACTTGATGTGTGCAGTTAAAAAGTTGCAGGTGGGCTGGTGGAAACAGCATGTAACTAGTTTGTGTTACCAGTCAGCATGGCAACCATACCCTGGCGGGCCCTAGTAAGAAGCTTCAGGTATATCCTCTGGGTTGCAAATATGAACTTAAAGACTTTTATGTATTTGGTAGTCAGCAATCTGGGAAGCAAAAAGCCTTTGCTTCCTACTTTGTATCTCTTGTCTTTCATTTGTCAAATTACCTTTCTCCTACTCCCATACTGGATCTGTTGTATTGAAAAGGATCTTTTCATCTTGGTGACTGTGTCAAAGACTGTGATTGATTTATTTATTTATTTTTAATTATTCTTTTAAAGCAAAAAATTTTATTACTGAATATTTAATGCTTCCATTTGTTTAAAGAATTTAGGTTTTTTTTCTTTAAAAAATTTTAATTCTACTGTAGTTAACAGTGTTGTATTAATGTCAGGTGTATATATAGTAATTCAACACTTCCATATATTACTCAGTGCTCATCACGATAAGTGTACTCTTTTTTAAAAAAAAAAAACTTAAAAAAATTTTTTTTAATGTTTATTTTTGAGACAGAGAGAGACAGAGCATGAACGGGGGGAGGGTCAGAGAGAGAGGGAGACACAGAATCTGAAGCAGGCTCCAGGCTCTGAGCTGTCAGCACAGGGCCCGACGCAGGGCTCGAACTCACTGACCGTGAGATCATGACCTGAGCCAAAGTCGGACGCTTAACTGACTGAGCCACCCAGGCACCCCTAAAAAAAATTTTTTTAATGTTTATTTATTTTGAGAGAGAGAGAGAGAAAGAGCACGAGCGGGGGGAGGGGCAGAGAGAGAGGGAGACACAGAATCCGAAGCAGGCTCCAGGCTCTGAGCTGTCAGCACAGAGCCCCACGCGGGGCTCAAACTCACAAACTGTGAGATCATGACCAGAGCCAAAGTTGGACGCGTAACTGACTAAGCCACCCAGGTGCCCCATGATAAGTGTACTCTTAATCTCCTTGACCTATTTCACCCGTCCCTAATCTCCCTTCTGGTAACCATCTGTTCTCTATAGTTAAGAGTCTGTTTTTTGGGTTTTTTTCCTTTGTTCATTTGTTTCTTAAATTCCTCATGTGAGTGAAATCGTGTGGTATTTGTCTTTCTCTGGGCTATTTCACTTAGCATTATATTCTCTAGCACCACCCATGTTGTTGCAAATGACAAGATTTCATTCTTTTTTATGGCTGAATAATATTTCATTATATATAACATAATATGTTATATACATACATTATATATATGTTATATATGTGTGTGTGTGTGTATATATAAATATAACGTTATATATATCCATTCATCTTTTGATGGATACCTGGGCTGCTTCTATAATTTGGCTATTGTAAATTGTAAAGAATGCTGCAATAAATACAGGTGTGAATACATCTTTTCAAATTAGAGTTTTCATTTTCTTTGGGTAAATACCCAGTATTGGAATTACTGGATCATATGTTAGTTCTATTTTTACTTTTTTGTGGAATTTGCATTGCATTTTCCATAGTGGCTGTACCAGTTTGCATTCCCACTAACAGTGTGTGAGGGTTCCTCTTTCTCTGCATCCTCAATTGGCCTCACTTTATCCTCACCAACACTTGTTTTTTGTGTTTTTTATTTTAACCATTGACAGGTGTGAGGTTTTGATTTGCATTTGCATCTCATTGTGGTTTTGATTTGCATTTCCCTGATGATTAGCCATGTTGAGCATCTTTTCATGTGTCCATTGGCCATTTGTAGGTCTTTGGAGAAATGTCTGTTCATATCTTCTGCTCATTTTTTAACTGGATTATTTGTTTTTTGGGTGTTGAGTTATATATTTAAATAAACTGTATAAGGAGGTCTTGTGTACCCTTTACCCACTTTCCCCCAGTGGTAACATCTTGTATAGCTGCAGTACAACAGTTAAAACTAGGAAATTGACATTGGTATGATCCACAGAGTTTATTTAGATTGACCAGTATTGTTTCATGTGCATTCATCTGTGTGCATGTGTATAGTTCTATGCAACTTTATCATGTGTGTAAATTTATGTAAAAACTGTCATTCATGTAATAAGGAAATATTCCATTGCCACAAGGCTCCTTTGTGCTCTCCCTTTGCAGCTGTGTACCTCCTCCTTTCTCCACCACCCATAACCATGGCAACCACCAATCTGCTTTTTTGTCTTTATGATTTTGTTATTTAAAGAATGACATATAAATGGAATCATATGGTATGTAATATCTTGGGACTGGCATTTTGTAGTTTGATTTACATTTTTCTGATGATAAGTGATGATGAGCATCTTTTCATGTATCTGTTGGCCATCTGTATGCCTTCTTTGGAAAAATGTCTGTTCATACCATCTGCCCATTTTTAAATTGGATTGTTTGTTTTTTTTTGGTGTTGAGTTTAATACGTTTCATATTTTGGATACTAACCCTTTATCGAATATGTCATTTGCAAATATCTTCTCCCATTCATTAGGTTCTTTAGTCTTGTTGATCGTTTCCTTCACTGTGCAGAGCTTTTTGTTTTGATGCTGTCCCAATAGTTTATTTTTGCTTTTGTTTCCCTTCCTTCAGGAGACATATCTAGAAAAATGTTGCTACAGTTGATATCAGAAAAATTACTGCTTATGCTCGCTTCTAGAATTTTTATGGTTTTGGGTTTCATATTTAGGGTTTCATACTTAATCCACTTTTAGTTTATTTTTGTGTGGTGTAAGAAAGTGGTCCTGTTTCAGTCTTTTGCATGTACTTTTTCAGTTTTTCACCACCATTCTTGAAGAGACTTTGTCTCATTATATATTCTTGCCTCCTTTGTTGAAGATTAATTGACCATATAATTGTGGGTTTATTCAAAGACTATGATTTATACTATTGTTTGTAGTCTACTAGCCTTGCCTGAATTATGTCACCTTTCCAACATCATTTAGAATTTCTTTTATCCCATTCTGATTGAGTGCAGAGAACTCTTGTGGTCTGTCTCTCCTAAAGCAGCTCCCCTAAGTTTCCCCCTTTTCCTGTCATTTGGATTTGCTTCTGTAGTGGAGTCTACTTAGACCTGCCCCTGATCTGATGAGCCCAGGCACCAGGATCCAGCCTGGAAATGTAAGGAGGCTCTTCTAGCTTAGCAACTCAGAAATGCTAAACTTGCAGGGGCTAGTTGTGCCAGTTTTCTAACTGGTTTTCTTGCCTCTAATCCAAAACCATTCAAATACAAAACCATTCTCTGCATAATTGCCCTCTAAGAGGTCTTCCAAAATCTGGACTGGGAGCCACTGGCCCTTGAGAGAAGCCCTTTTTCTCTCAGCCTGACTGCATAGAATTTTATGTTATATTTAGTAAGGGCGGAGCTCTCTGCCATCTTGATGGAAAGGAGATATTATTGAGTCTGGAAATAATCTTGACAAAGATAAATATCTTAAAAAGATGACTTTGGCTTCAGCAGTAAGGATGGAAAAGTCCCATGCATATAAAGTGATTGCATGGATCATCTCGGTCCCTGGGTTGAGATGCTGAGAGAGGAACTTCTTCAAGTGAAGCTGATGTAGGAGGAGTTGCAGGAGCATTTCTGGCTTTCAGCAAGGTGTGGAGGGACTTCTGGGCTAAGTGTTACATGAAAGAATCCACACCCACTACTATTACTCCATCATGGCTTCCTGTTCCCATCCTCTCACCACTAATGCTCACTCACCACCCCCCAACCCCACCCTACTGAAACAAGCTATATAATTGCTTATTTGCTGGATCCCTCCCCTCCTCCCCTTCTCCCTCTCTTTTCAACTGTATAATCCTCATATCTTTTGGATTGTGCTTGATTTCATGAAGTAGGTAGGTGTTATTAACCCTATTTTACACATAAGGAAACCTAGGATCAGAGAGCTCAAGTAATTTGCCCCAAGGTTGCATGCCAACTGTAGCAGTGCCAGGTCTATCTGACCCAAAGTCAACGCTCTTGCTACATTATAATCTGTTGATGCCCATTTCCCAGCCCTTCCAGCTAACAGGAAGCACAGAGGGCACCATGAGGTGGAAAGCCATGACCTGAAGGTCAGGAACCTGAGTTCTAGTGCTGACTTTCTTTGATGTTGGGTGAATCCCCTCCTCTCTGCCCTTGTTTGCCACCTCAAAGGGAAGGGCTCTACTGGATGGTTTCTACATTTCTCCCATTTCTAATCAGCTGTTAGGAAAATTTAGTGATTTTTTACTCTGTGTTCTCCATATTTTGGAAACCTAGGAGTTCAGAGTGTGTAATCTCGGAAACAATGCTATACAATCTGATCACGGGAAAGGAAGCCACTTTGCCACATGCAGTGAGTAGGAGGAAACTGATACTACTGCCAGAGTGGAGAGCTACTTTCTGCAATAAGTTCATGTATATTTTTAAAGGGCTTCTTTTCACAATAAGAGATTTAAAAAGTAATGAGCACTCTAATATTTGTTATGTTACACTTGTTTGTAAAAAAAAAAATACTACCTTGCTCTTGTGTGTATGTAAATAGGGAACAATGTAAATGGTGCCAGGATGAGAAAGGCTGGGGTGCTTAGTTTCCTCTGAAAACAGTATTAGTAGACAGCCTAGTCCCAAGACACAGCATCTGTGGTTCCCCCAGCATTGGGATTCTGATTTAGACTTTACAGGTGTAGGGCCCTATGAATACCAAAATGTATTCCCCTTTCCTCATTCACTAAAGAAAATTTATTAATCACTGTAATAGAATGTGTAGCTTAATAGGAAATAATTTGAGAAGTGGGAAATCTTATGTGTTTTTTCATAAGAATGAAAACTACTGGTTCTTTCCTCTTCTCTGTTTCATTCATTATCTGTGACTTTTATCCTTAATGCTTGTTAAGTTACTCTTTGCAGATAAATATTTTCTTAGGAAATGTATAAGGAACAGACAAAAATAACTGCTCACAAAATTAGAAATGTTTTATTACATGTTGGCAAACTTGAAGGGTAGCACGGTTCAGAGATGTTGCTGTAAACAGACAATTTTCCTTTTCTATTCTACTTTAACCTTCCCACCACCTTACCCATCTCTGAGTGAGTTCATTTTCCGTTTCCACATCTCTCCAGACCCTGCTTCTTAATTCCTGTGGTATCTATCTCCACCTCCCATGAGGGCCAAGGAATGTTTGAGTTCTTTTAAGCTCTAAAAGTATATGATTCCATGAAATGAGAGGTTTTACTTAAGTTAATGAGGATGTTTACTAAAATTGAGGGGTAGGTACGGGACACACTTTTACCTCCTGTGTAGGGCCATGTGACTCTGTAATCCTGCTTCCTGTTGGCTGGGAAGATCTGGTCTGGTGTGACTGCTTTGAAATAATGGGTTCAGAAGGCTGAGATGGTTCAAGGGATGATTATCCCGGGTGGCCAGAGGCAGCTTTTTTAGGGAGTGATTCCAAGTCATACTTAGAGCGGGAAATTAAGATTTTAACCTGGGAGGAGAAGTTGATTGTCAGGTCTCAGTGGTATGGCAAGGCCAGAGGCAATTGGGTGATCAAAAGCCAAAGCTAGGATGGTTGGTAGAAGTTGGCATGTAGAACATGAAACTACCCAGACTAGGATGTTTAGGACTATAGCTGTGTATAACAAAATAACACTTGCTATTTGGTGGCTTGGATTTCCCCTAGGAAACCTGGAAGTCCTCTATATACTGGCCAATGGCCAGAATCATGGTGCTTGGTAGGAAGGAAAGTTTTAAGATAGGAATGAATTACTGCTGGGAGGGGCATTCTGTGATCCAAGGATATGGTGTTACTGTGCAGCCTGGGTAGTTGTTAGGTGTGTGGTCCAACAGACATAGTGGTATTTGAGCCAGGTTTTAATGATGAACAAGAGTCCATTAGGGGCGCCTGGGTGGCTCAGTTAAGTGTCTGACTCTTGATTTTGGCGAGCCCTGCATCAGAGCCTCTGACAGTGCAGAGCCTTCTTGGGATTCTCTCTTTCCCTTCCTCTCTGCCCCTCCCCCTCTCATGCTCTCTCTGTTTCTCTCAAAATAAACAAATAAACTTTAAAAAGTTAAAAAAAAAAAGGGTCCAGTAAACAAAGACAGAGATGGGAAGAAATATTCCAGAGATACAGAATAGTGTAAATGGAAACAATCTGGATAATACAGGCTATATTTCAGAAATTATTAGTATCTAAGTCTGGCAGTACCATGGTTTCCAATAAAAGAAGAGGGGAAAATAAGGTTGGTATAGTTGGGTTAGTTTCAAGTCACATTGTTGATGACTTTGGATGTTAGACTGGAGGCACTCAATGGTACAGTCCTAGAATAGTGGAGTTCCAGGTACAATGATAGATTAAATACATACATATAATTTTATTACCTTCAAAAATTCCATTAAAACTAAAGAAAAAATATTTTTTAACTTAAGTGGACAAATTTAAAAGTATAAGAATAGGAAAGGAGACGAGTTTGGAATCTGAAAAGTAGATGGTTGAGTGGTAACTAACTTAATAAGGCAGGACAGCCAAGTCTAACCTGTCAGTGCAGAAACCCAAGAAACAATCCAGTTTATACTCCAGAGCCATCAAAAGCCTCAGGAACTGGTAGGACCAAGAACCAATTGAGGGGAAGGTTGAGGGAAAAGATAAGGGCCAAAATAAGGAAGACTGGGTAGAAGTTGTGTGATAGTTAGAGCTGCACTTTCCTTTCCCACTCCACACCACTGGGCAGCTCCCCCCTCCCATCTTGGCAGAAGTCAGGAGTCTTGTTCTATGGATAGGGTAAAGCAGAAAGTGTTTGAATTGGGAAATATCTCACACATTTGAGGATGGAGTTACCATACTGAAAACATAGATTACATAAATTTATTCATACTTAATAAAGCCTGCAGAGACCCCACCACTATCACATGTGCACATATTGCTTTTCTCTTTTCTCTCACGTGACTCCCAAAGTGCTGACAGCCAGACTTCCACCTTCCAAGCAAGATACAGGAAAACTACCAACTGAAGAGGAAAGATTTAAATGTGGTTCCCCCATAAATGCCCATCCAGATCCCTTGACTGTAATGGTAAAGTTAACAAGCCTACCCATAGACTTAGATCCTCCAAACAAATTTTTAATTCCTTACTCTTAATCATGAACAGACATCACCATCAGACATCTGAGCAATCCTCCAACATGGATGATATAGACCAAAACCAACAAATAAAAAGAAACAACTTAGAGGACACAGAGATAAGGGAGGAAAAATAAGACTTGAACCATAACCTATTACTGACATTTTCAGAGAGTCAAGAGATGATAATGCAACCATTAAGAACAGACTCCTTGCAAAAAGAAACATTCAGAGAATAGAAAAGAGCTTTTGGAAATTAAAACATGATAGCAGAATACAGCAAAAAGGTTGAAAGTTATACTTGAGGAAATCTTTAAGAAATCAAACAAAAGACAAAAAGATGGAAAAGGAGAGAGAAAGATAAAATGGGAGGATCAGTCTAGGAGATCCAACATTGGAATCCATATCCTAGAATGAGAGATTAGTGAAATAGAAGGGAAAAAATAATCAATGAAATAATTCAGGAAAATGTCTCTAGAGTGAAGGACATGCATTTCCAGATAGAAAAGGCTACCTCAGTGTCAATCACAGTAGATGAATGGGAATTTTATTACAAAATTTAAGAACACTGGATACAAAGAGAAGATCTTAAAAGCTTCCACATAAAAGGATAAGGAGTCAGAATTTCTATAGCCTTGTCAAGAACAACACTGAAAACTAGAGACAATGAAAATAACTTCTAATCTAAAATTCCATATCAAGCCAAGTGATTAATTAAGTGGGAGAGGAGAGGAGGATAGGGTAAAGACATTTTAGATACACAAAATATCATTAATTTCCTATATATCCTTTCTCAGAAAGCTACTGGTGGATATGTACCACCAAAGAGAGGGAGTAAATCCAGAAAGATAAAAAATGGGGGCACCTGGGTGGCTCAGTTGGTTAAGCACCTGACTCTTGATTTCAGCTCAGGTCATGATTTCACACCCGCATCAGGCTCTGCACTGACAGCGTGGAGCCTGCTTGGGATCCTCTCTCTCCCTCTCTCTCTGCCCTTCCCCCATTCTTTCTCTCTCACTCTCTGAAAATAAATATTAAAGAAGAGAAACAAAAAATGAAATGCAATAAATGGGAGATACATTTCAGGATGACTGTTGTTCATCAGACCTAGAGTATAACTTGTTCAAACTGGAACAGGCTCAAAATTTGTGTCTAAAGATAGTGCAGGACTCCATATCTGTTAGGTATTTTTTTCTTCTGGAGTTAACAGGCAGATGTGGTAAAAGCCAATGGGATCTCACTTTTATTATAAGATCCACAGTAATGCTGGCATATGGGTGAGAGTGAAAGCCAATATAGTAATATGTTTTTAATATGAAGGATTATACTGAAGACAGGTGTCTCTCTTAATCATCTTAGCAAGGGTCTTATGTTTAGGCTGTTTGCTTAGGTGTAGAATAAAACCAAATCTGGGGTGCCTGGGTGGCTCGGTCGGTTGGTTGTCCGTCTTCAGCTCAGGTCATGATCTCACGGTCCGCGAGTTCAAGCCCTGCGTCAGGCGCTGTGCTGACAGCTCGGAGCCTGGAGCCTGCTTCAGATTCTATGTCTCCCTCTCTCTCTGCCCCTCCCCCTCTCACTCTCTGTCTCTCTCTCACTCTCAAAAATGAATAAACATTAAAAAAATTTTTTAAATAAAAAAATAAAAAGAATAAAACCAAATCTGCCTGAATAAGGGGAAAAATATGTACACACACGTGTGTATGTATGTACGTTTATATATATATACTATATATACATATGTATATGTACACACACACACGTGTGCACACACACTTATAAATAGGCATAGTGTGTCTATGGAAAGATACATAAGAACCTGGAGATCATAGTTGTCTCTGTGTGGCTAGGGAAAAGAAATGTGAGGAGACCTTTTCACTATTTATCTCCTTGTTTCTTTTAATGTTTTGGACAGAATGCAGGGTAAGAGAGACAACAGACTGGGATCAGTAGAGATTGTCATGTTCTTGAATTGAGGAAAGAAGGGCCTGAATGAGAAAAGAAGGGGTGCTTGCTGAAGTCATAAGAATACTTGCCTGGTCTTGTGATAACCAAATGTGGCAGAAAGGTGGGGTGGCAGTAGGTACTGAGGGAGAGGCTGGAGGGCAGTGGTCAGAGATGACTCTTTGCTTTCTAGCCCAGGTTAACAAATCTGAGAACACCATGAGAACACTGAGGAGGGTGGATTACAAAAGAATAAGTGGCAGGGGTAGAGGTGGAGGAGTTGGAGGCAGAAGTTGTAGTTTGCTTTCCTTCTGACCCAAAACTCATTTTTGCTGGTCATATCATGTGTCTTATCATCCACAGCTTCTGGTCTTGTGAGATGATGGAGTGGCTTCTGGAAATCTCAGTGATGTATCCTTGGGAGGCACCACCTCAGAGGGTTGAGGGAGTGTAGTGCAAAATGTGCTGTAGGCACTCAACCAACCAAAATGGTATTTCTTCTATGGCTGAGAAGCAAAGGGGCAGAGGGGCTGATGCTTTGCAAAACTTCCCCCAGCTCTGTCACTTACTAAGTTAGTGACCTTGGGTTAATTACTTTGACCACTCTATGTCTAAGTTTCTTCATCAACAGAATGGTCATTATATCCTGATACCTCACAGGGTCATTGTGAGGAATAAATGAGATAATGAGTTTAAAAGTTTAGAAGAGTGCCTGGTACAAGGTAAATACCAGTAATGTTAACTAGTAGTGTTATACTTAATGACATCTTTTAACTGTTCTTGGCTTTTCTTCCCCCAGACTTGGAACACAGAAAATCTGGAGAATTTAATATACAGAGGAAGGATGTTTTCACCAGAGGCACATTAATGTTTCATTCAATCTTTGAACAAATAGTTTTGAGGTACTCTTAGGTGCCTAGGATTCATTGGTAAAGAAATTAGACACATTGCTGCCCTCACAGAACCTAGAGGTTTTTTTTTCCCAGAATTTCCTTGGGTCGTCTCACATGTAGCAATATATACTAAGTGCATGCTATATGCTAAGTGAATATACATGTGTGTGTGTGTATGCATTTATTCATTTTTAGTTGAGATATAATAGACATATAACATTGTACCAATTTTAGATGTACAACATAATGGTTTGATATATGTATAGATTGTGAAATGATTGCCACAATAAGTTTTGTTAACATCCATCACTACATATAGTTACAAACTTTTTTTCTTGCAGTGAGAACTTTTAAGATTTACTTTCTTAGCAACTTTACAAATATACAATACAGTTATATGCATTTATTTTTATAATCAGGGTATTTTAAGGAATATTTTACATTAAGATTTTGTTTAATGTATATATGAGCACATAATTTAAAATTACAGAATATAAAAGTTACAAACTGAAAACCAAGTATCCCTTCCCTAACTCCAAACTTCCCAGTTGTCCTCAGAAAGAACCTCCCTTACTTGATTTTTTATGTCTCATGACTGAGATAAACATATAGAATCATATAAGCCCCCTTTTCTTATACAATGGTTAGGGAAAGGGGAAGAGGAGGGTGTGGGATGAGTCAGAGGCCATTAGCTGACTGGAGAATGAGGCTTCCATAGAGACATTAAGAGGGAGAAAGTACATTAGGAAGACAGAGGAAGTAATATCAGACTACAAGGGTTGAGTAGTACCACTGAAGTAGAAGCAGAAAATGGAGACTTTTAAATCAATTTAAGAAAAATTTATTAAGAACTCACTATACGAAACATGTTAGAAACCAACAAGATGCTTATGGCTTAATGAAGCAAATGCAGGGAAGAACACACAAATGGTAATATTACAAGGACAAGCATGGCTAGTACAGCTGTCTACAACCTTCTAGATTCCTTTATGTAGAATAAGAAGAAATATTTCTGTGGGTTGGGCCTCCCAAAGTTCTCTCTTGGTTTGGACTGAGGCTGCCTCGTCCCTTAGTGATGCTGCTTTAGAGCCAGGGTCATCTGACTCATCTCTACTGGGCTAGTATAGTCCTCTCGTGTACCCAGTTTCCCCATCATTTATAATGACATATAGACAGTCCTCAGACATAAATTTGCCAGCCCTGCTCTTGGCCAGCTGATCTCTCCCTAGGGCACCTGCCAGCTAAGTTGGCCTTTAGATGATTTACATCTTGGTCCTCCTGATTCCACTCTAGCTCTTTGTGTCTCAGAAGTAAGTTGGAAGAGTCCTAAGCTTCCTTCCATTTATCCCATTATCAAGATGATAGCTCTTCCTCCCCTGCTCTGCCTGCAGCCAGATGAAACATCACAATAACTTGATTATTATCCAAACTTCTCACCAACCACCATGGAAGCTGCTGTCTGTCTTAAGTCCTTTTGGACAGACTGTCTACCTGTTGCTAATCCCAAGGTTTGTCAGAGGACTGGACAGACAGGACATTCATGTGCATCTCTGTTGTCAAGATCTTTCATTTTTTTTCTCTTTTGAGTGTTGTGATCTCTCAGTTGGCTCTTGCATAGTTGCCCTGGACCATCATCTCAGTCATTTCTTTCAAGAAGAGAAGTAGGTTCACAATGCGCAGTGCTTGACCCAGTGTTCTCTGCTAAGGCTTATCTATAGCTTGTTCCGCAGGCGGATCCTTCTCAGGTTAGCAAGGGCCCAGATAGAAGTGGATCCAGGATCCAGAGCTGATTCCATCTTCATTGTTCTTAATTTTCCAAATTTTGAGTTGGTCTGCTCATCATTGTCAGCACGCCAAGCCACCATTTTCCTACTGATCTTCACAGAGGGACAAGAGCTCCTCAGCAGTGATTTTCTCAGGGCATAGTAATTACATTATTATAGTACACATCTCTTTATGTTTCAAGATATTGATAGCAATACTATAAAAGCCATAAAATATATAACTCCCACAAGACTGAAGAGGTAGTTATTCAGTCACAAATATACAAGATAGAATGAGGCACTACCTTAGAATTATCATAGATAAAAGCCATTATTCCAGTAATTGGGAGTTCTACATAAAACGCAATTTATAAAATTAAGAAAAGAAGGCTGAATGTGAAACAGGAGGTGTTAGTCTTAAACATTATTCCTGAGCCAGGAGCCAGTCAGGTGAGCTTGGCGCACAAATTTGCTCTGAAATGAAAAGAAGCAGTTAAGGTCTGCTCCTGAGGTAGGGAGCAGAGCTGGCATTACAGGGTGGCTTTCTCAGATGGAGTCCTGGAACCTCCACTATTATTAATGGTAATAATAATATTAATAGACAAAAAAAGGTAAACCCAAAACTTGAAGGGAAAGGCATATAAACAATGGACAGTTATATGGACTTTATTCTTTAATTAAAAATGTGTAGTACTTTTGTCGCCTGAGGCTGTCTTCAAAATGTTAACACACTGGGCTTCATCAGATCTCTCAGGTACGTGGTATGGTACTCTGGAAAAACAGAAAGAAAAAAAACTGGGTGAGATTTCACAATACAGCCACTTTATTTATTTTTCAACGTTTATTTATTTTTGGGACAGAGAGAGACAGAGCATGAACGGGGGAGGGGCAGAGAGAGAGGGAGACACAGAATCGGAAACAGGCTCCAGGTTCTGAGCCATCAGCCCAGAGCCTGACGCGGGGCTCGAACTCACGGACCGCGAGATCGTGACCTGGCTGAAGTCGGACGCTTAACCGACTGCGCCACCCAGGCGCCCCGCCACTTTATTTTTCTAGATTTCAGTGACAGGGTGAAACATAGGGGGCCACTGCAATAGCAATAAGGAGAAACAAACTATTGAAGAGAGAGAAGGGGATGTGCTGTTCATGCTTCCTTCAATTAACTATCCTTTATTTTAATCTGGGCCTGCCCCTGCCATGTGTTGATTCCTTGCTGCCTTCTCTCTGTAGGCTCTTCTGGCTATTTCTGAACTGGGTCTGTGAGAACAGGCAACATCTTAGCACCTGGGCTTATCATCCAGGATTCCTAGATTCACAGCAGTTTATGCATTAGGTCAATGCTGAGCACTCTGGGGGCTGTGCATCCTGGGGTTATGACTGTATCTTTGTGACCAGGTGTTTGACTTAGGATTGCTTTGACCCTATGACTGTGTGGCCAGAGCCTTGATATTCTTGAGAGCCCTGTTTCTCAGGGAGGATGGAGTACAAATAATCTGATTTCATCATGTTGTGAAAGAACTGATCACCAGGAATCCTTATGCATTCTTCATGCATACATTCATTCTGTCAACAAATATTTGCTACAATAGCCAAGATATGGAAACCTAAGTGTCCACTGATAGATGAATGGATAAAGAAATTGTGGTAATGTACATACAATGGGATATGATTCAGCCATAAAAATGAATGAGTATTTTGCCATTTGTGACAACATGGATGGACTGTTTTTGTTTTTAGTTTGAATAAATTGAATTTAAAAACAACTGAAAACTTGAACTCTTAATAAAAAAGCACTTCATCATATTTTGTCTACTTTAGCCCCTAGTATGTGGACAAAAGATAATATAAAGAAAAGGATATACACATTTCCCCTGTGTCATATATAGGATTGCTTATTTAGATTTGATTACGTAAAAAATCTAGAAAGAAAGCAAATAAATGAAAAAATAAAAATCAAACAACTTATAATACTGCTCAGCTGAAAGCAAATGTAAGAGAAACTAAGTCCTGATGAATAGCATTTACTTTTCCATGAAACTCTTTTTCAACATGTTATATATTTACCAAATCACTACCATGTAAATGTTATGAATACATCCCATTATCTGTAAATCGGTAGATGCCATGAAAATTATAACTATAGAAAATTGTTAGTACTATAAAAAGGCTACTTTCTATGGATTAAAAAATATCTGCTACTATAGTTTCATAATAGAAAAAAATTATTGAGCACCTACTATATGCCAGGCACTGAGCTGGGTGCTAGCAGCACAATTATAAGCTTAACTGTTATGGTCTGTACCCTCCATAAGTGTGTACTTCACAGAGGTTAATAATGTAACTGCAAAAAAATGTAAGTATTGCCTGGTGTTATGAAGATAAAGCATAGGGATCCATATGATTGTATAACAGGTTAGCATAATCTAGCTTAAGAATGGGTTTTTTAGAAGTGCAGCTCGAACCAAGATGTGAAGAATGAGTAAAGAAGTGGTAGAAGAACATTCCAAGTAGACGGCACAGCAGATGCAAAGACACTGAAGTTACAGGGAACATGTTATCTCTCCTCACTTATTTATTCATTCCATACATGTAGGATTCCCACTAGTCCAGGCATCGTGATAGGTACCGAGGTTACCATGTGAATCGTATACAGCACACACACACCACACAGACCACCTTTGGTGTTAATTTTTTACTTTACTATGACTGAGCTTGCCATGTCCCTTGAGCATTGTGTACTGGACATCCTGCCATCCACTTATAGCTAGAACATTTCCTTCCAGATCCTGACTAGTCTCATTTTCCTTTCTTTCTTCATTCGTTCATGTTTGCTAAGGGCTCAGCATGCCTCAGATTCAACTGATGGTCAAGTTATAAATTCTCTGGAGATGGTACCTCTTTCAGCAATGTTGTAAGGTCAAGACTCACCTTTCGTTGGTCTGTTTGCTCTCTTTTCTCTCCCCTTTGATGGTTTCTGAAAGAGACCAAAACAACTTTAGAAAATGTATTGCCTTATAGACACTAAACGAGGGAAAGTTTGAAGAGAATCCAGTCCTAGGACTCAAAGAGAAATCATGTGCCTATACACGTGGAAAAGATGGTTACTTGATGCATTTTCAGGGGGACTGAGAAGGCGTTTTTTTTGCATCCAAAAAGCAAATGCTTTCCTTTATTCACTGTGTCTTAAGTTCTAATATTGGAAATAGACTTTTCACATATAGCTCTACCCTTTACTAAAATAAAAATACTACTGGGAGGGGTAACACATTTAGTTTTAGCAATCATTTAGTGATTGGAAAAGTTTTCAATCCTTTTCTGAAAGTAAAGGTTTAGAAGAAGGAATAAAAGGAAATCCTGAATATGTTGATGCCTAAATGGTTGAGTCAGCTGGCACTACCCAATATTATGCAATGTGGCATGGATGGGCCTAAATGGGAAATCTCTAGCTGGCTAGATCTCCCAAAGCCTGAGTTGCTACTGATATGGGCTTACCACTGATGCAACTTGGAGTATGAATTCCTTTAGGCTGACTGTTGTGATAGTGCTTTTGTCTCACTCAGAATCTTGCAACAGGGATTGTTAACCTGGATGTCCATAGAGAACTTTAGGGAGTAAAACAATACCCTTGATGGGTTTTAACACTTCCTAGCATTGGCAGTTCTGGTGTGTGTGTGTGTGTGTTTAAAGATAATCAGCTTTATTGAGGGATAATTAATATACAACAAAATCCAGTGATTGTATAGATTTTTATGAGTTTAGCAAATGTATGCAGTCAAGTAACTACCACCATAACCAAGATATAGAACATTTATATAAGCCCCAGTAGTTCCCTCCTGCCCCTTTTCAGTCAATATTTTCCCCTATCTCATCCTCTGATAACCACTGATCTGGCTAATGTCACAATAGTTTTGCTTTTTTAAAATTTCATAATTCCAAAGGATCATAAGTGTGTGGTCGTGTGGTCTTTTTGTGCCTGGTCTCTTTCTCCTAGCATACTTCTTTTGAATTTATATATGTTGTTGCATGTTACTAGTAGTCTGTTCCTTTTTATAGCTCAGCAGTATTTCACTGTATGAATATACCACCATTTGTTTATCCATTTACCAACTGATGGAAATTTAGGATACCAGACTTTCAGTATTTCAGCTGCTATGGACATTTGTGTATGTATCTTTGTGTAGACATATGTTTTTATTTCTCACGGGTAAATATCTAAGATTTCTGGGTTGTGTAGCAGTGCATGAGAGTTTCAATTGCTTCATATCCTCTCCAGCCCTTGATATTTACCAGTACCTTTAATTTTAGCCATGTTAGTGAGTGTGTAGTGGTATCTCATTATAGCTTTAATTTGTATTTCCTTAATGACTAATGATGTTGTGACTGTCTGACTGTGCTCATTGTCCATTTGTATATTTTCTTCTATGAAGTATGTGTTCAAGTCTTTTGCTCCTAGCCTTTTGTTAAATGGATTGTCTTCTTTACTAGGTAGTAATTTATAATTATATATTCTGGATATATAGTATATAAGTTCTTTTCAGATATGTATTTGGAAACATTTTCTCCCAGTCTGTGGCTTGACTTTTAATTTTTTTAACAAAGTCAAAGGGCAAAAGTTTTTTAATTTTGATGAAGTCCAGTTTATCAATTTCTACTTTTTTTGTTTTCTCTTTATATTTATTTATTTATTTTTGAGAGACAGAGACAGAGCACAAGTGGGGGAGGGGAAGAGAGAGAGAGGGAGACACAGAATCTGAAGCAGGCTCCAGGCTCTGAGCTGTCAGGACAGAGCCCGACGTGGGACTCGAACTCACAAATCATGAGATCATGACCTGAGCCGAAGTCAGACGCTTAACTGACAGATCCACCCAGGCGCCCCCAATTTTTACTTTGTGCTTACTGTATCCTATCTAAGATTTGCCTAACCTAAGATCAAAAAGATTTTCTCTGATTTTTAAAAATCTCTTAATTTTAGCTCTTATTTTTAGGTCTATGATCCATTGCAAGTTATGTTGTGTGTGTCAAGGTTCATATTTTTCCATGTGGGTATCTAATTGTCCCAAAACCATTGTTGAAAAGACTATCCTTTTCTGCATGGAATTACCTTAGCTCCTTTGTCCAAATCAGTTGACCATATGAGTTTACCTTTTGATTATCCCTCTTGTTTCATTGGTTGGTATGTCTGTGCTTTCACTAATACCATGCTGTCTTGATTACTATAGCTATATAGCAAATCTTGAAATAAGGTAGTATAAGTCGTCCATTTTTATCTTGTTTTTTAGAATTGTTTGGCAATTGTATGTCTTTCACACTTCCACATAACTTTAAAATTAGCTTTTTAATTTCCACTAAACAGCCTGCCAGTATTTTGATTGGTATCTCATTGAATCCACAGATCACTTTGGGCCAAACTGATATCCTAATATCTACTCTTCTGATCCATGAACATGGCATATTTCTCCAATTATTTAGGCCTACTTTAATTTAGTCAGTAGTAATATTTTTCAGTTTTTGGTATACAGGTCTTGTACTTATTTTTAAAAAGTTACTCCTAACCTTTTAATATTATTTGATGCTACAGTAGCATTTGTATTTAAATGGCATTTAAAATTTTTTTCAGTGTCCAACTTGTTTGTTGTTAGTATGTAGAAATACAACTGATTTTGATTTTGTGTATTGACTTCGTATCTTGAGACTTAGCTACACACAATTAGTTCTAATAGCTTTTTATGGATGCCTTGGGCTTTTCTATAAACATGGTCATGCTATTTTTGAAAAAAAGACAGTTTTTCTTCTTCCTTTCCAACACGTGTGCCTTTTCTTTCTTTTTCTAGATTTTGCACTGGCTAGGACCTCCAAGAAAATTTTGAATAAATATAATACATTTAAATGTGGTATCTTTTCCTCATTCCTGATCTTATGGAGAAAACAGTCAGTCTTTTATCATTAAATAT
This sequence comes from Prionailurus bengalensis, assembly GCF_016509475.1. NCBI lineage: Eukaryota > Metazoa > Chordata > Mammalia > Carnivora > Felidae > Prionailurus > Prionailurus bengalensis. Next base: position 68,128,996 of record NC_057350.1, on the reverse strand, counting down.
GATGTTAACTGAAGGTTTTGGTCTATGTCCTTTGTCAGGCCGAGGAAGTTCCTCTATATTCCTACTTTTATGAGAGTTTTTCTTTCTTTTTGAAAATTATGAATGAGTATTAATTTTGCCAAATGCTTTATCTGTATCCACTGACATGATTACATGGCTTTTCTTTTTGGTTTGCCAATATGGTGAATTTTATTGCTTGATTTTTTTATATTGAGCCTATCTTATATTCCTGGAATAAACCCCACTTGATCATGATGTATCATACTTTTAATATATTGCTAGACTTTAGTTGGTAATTTTGTAAAGCATTTGGCCATTTATGTTCCCAAGGCATATGTGTAGTTTTCTTTCCTTATCAGAGCAGTCTGGAAACTGACTTTAAGTAGTAGTTTGGGGGCAATCATACAGCTCATCTCATCTTTTCCCTTCTTTCAGGGATTACAATTTTCTACAGCTTGTTGTCCAAAGTCTGAAAACAGTTGTTTCATATTTTGTCTGATTTCCAGTTGTTTACAGTATGAGGGAAATTCCTGTAGCAGTTCATCCTACATGGGAGGAAGAAGTTTATATCTTCTATATAATTTTTAAAATTTAATAAATTTAAAAAATTTTTAATTTTTACAACTCAGTCTATTTCCTTACTTCTTTTTTTTTTAAATCTTTTTTTTTAACGTTTATTTATTTTTGAGACAGAGAGACAGAGCATGAGTGGGGGAGGGTCAGAGATAGGGAGACACCGAATCTGAAACAGGCTCCAGGCTCTGAGCTGTTGGCACAGAGCCCGACGCCGGGCTCGAACTCACGGACCATGAGATCATGACCTGAGCCGAAGTCGGCCGCTTAACCGACTGAGCCACCCAGGCTCCCCTCCTTACTTCTTCTTATAATCATGCACTGAGATGCCCTTTGAAGCCACAGTTAAGTATGATATTTGTACTCTATGGCAATTCTTCAGATATTTGAAGGGAACACCTTTCCCATTCCCAAAGCTTCCTTTCTGGCTAAGCATCCTCAGTTACTTGAACTATTTCTTATTTGACTGAACTTCTAGACACTTTATATATCTGGCTAGGTTTTGTTTTTGTCAAGGTTCCTTTTTTAAAATAATGCTTATAGCTGAATACAGTTTTTCAGATGTCTGTGGACCAACATAGAATATTTATATTGTCCTTTTATACCCATGACAAAACCATCACCATTAAAAAAAAAAAAAGCTTCTATTTTAAAATGAAAGCGGACAACAAAAAAGCAGATTCTAATCTTGTGTATTTGATTACAAATTTAGCATTCTGAAGGCCAGATGTGATAATATCACCAACTTTCAGTTTTTAAGTCCTGTGAAGGTTTCTGTCTAAATAGTGGTTAAAATTATTTATTTCAGAAAAGACACTTGCCCTTTAAGAAATCATTCCTGAAAGAGCTGAGACTCTTCCAAGTTTGGTGGAGGGAGGCAAACTGTAAAAACTGTTGGTTGCTAGGGCTCTATTACATACAGATTTCAGTCACACAAGACCCAAATGAGGAAGTAAAACTTTAGGAGGAGCTATTTTTAGTCTCTCTCCCCTATGGGTAAGCTGATAGGGTAACTGCTGATTGGGAAAAGACAGTAATTCAAGGTTACAATTTCTCATGCCTAATCTGCTTTGTTTGACAAATCAAAAAAGAGAAGAGAGATTAGAAACCAGCTAGAAGAACTGTGGCATTTCCCTTTTATTCATTTAACAGCCTGAACAGAGTAAATCTGGACGGTTGGGGCATAGAAAAAGTATAATTACCGAACAAACACTGGAAAAGACTTCTGATGCCAAATTATTTAGCTAGAGGGCTGTCTCCTCTGAGAAACAGATTAATATTGGATTAGGAGGAAGCTCCATTTTTGGAGAAATTCCTACTGGTTATCAGTAAGTTTGTGTCTCTGTGGATGGATCATGACTGCTTCCATGTCTATTTGTCAGCAGAATTTAGTTCCTTGTGGTTTTATGACTGAGATCTCCATTTCCTTGCTGGCTTTCAGCTGAGGGCCAGTTGCAGATTCTAGAGGCCACCCACATTCCTTGTGTCACAGCCCCTTCTCCATCTTCAAAGCTAGCAATGATGGGTTAAGTCTGTCTCAACCTTTGGATTTCTCCTTCTTACATCTCATCCCTCTAACCCAGCCTGGGAAAGATGCTCTGACTCATGTGATTAAATTGGGCCCACCTGGGTAATTCAGGATTATCTCACCATCTTAAAGTCATTACCTTAGTTACATATGCAAAGTCCCTTTTGCCATGTGAGATAACATAATAGGTTCTGTGAATAGTATGTGGACATCTTTTTGGGGACATTGTTTAGTCTATCATATAGCCTATCATATAGGCTATAGAGGTATCCACAAGGCAAAGTGCAGACATTGCTGAACTACAGAACCCAAATTTACAAACACATCTACATAGCATGGTTACTTGGAACATGTCCTCCTCCAGTGATATCAAGACTCTTCTCTTTGACCAAACTCACTAGCACAGGTGATTGTCTGATCAAACTTTCCCTAGAAATATTCTTTATCACATTCTTGGGAGGAAGAGGTCATATATGTGCTATGTTCTCTTGTTATTTTCTGCCTTTTATCATTCATAGCTCAGTTTGACTATTTCATATGCATACACACAGCTTCTTTTTTTCTTTTCATATTTTTATTTAAATTCTAGTTAGTTAACATACAGTGTAAAACTGGTCTTAGGAGTAGAATTCAATGATTCATCACTTACATACAAACCCAGTGCTCATCATAACAAGTACCCTCCTTATACCCATCACCCATCTAGCTCATCCCCCACTCATCTCCCTCCATTAGCCTCATTGTCAACAATAGCCAAGCTATGGAGAGAGCCCAAATGTCCATTGACTAATGAATGGATAAAGAAGATGTGATATGTATATACAATGAATGGATAAAGAAGATGTGGTGAAATATTACTCAGCCATCAAAAAGAAGGAAATCTTGTCATTTGAAATACAAAGCTTCTTGAATCCCCTTTCAACTTCTTTCATGTATATACACACATCCTCTTTAACTCTATAGTCTATTCTCCTGAATTTTTCTGATTTCCTCTTGGGGGAAGAAACATTCTTACTCTCCTTTTCTCCATTTCTTCTTTGTTTCATTTGTGAGCTAATCATTCCAAAGTAAAGAAAATTTAGGAAACAGCTTATTTTCAAGCTGAAGCCTGCTTCTGCACATTTAGCTAATTCTAAATGGCAATGAGATTGAAAGAAAAAGCTCAAAATTGTCACCTTGAGAAGTCAAAGCTTTGATAACCACGATATATCTCTACATCTGACCCTGTGTTCTGAATTTTACACTTTCATATCATAGAAATCTATTATTATATCAGCACACTACATACTTTGGTGGTTTGAATGACTCTACCATAGGCTTAGTATTCATTTATTGAAATTGGATAATCAGTCCCCAATTTCCTGTGTTGTTTTGTTTTAATGTAGCAGGATGATGGGTTGTCCGGGTGGCTCAGTCAGTTGAGTGTCAGACTCTTAGTTACCACTCAGGTCATGATGTCACAGTTTGTGGTATTGAGCCCTGCATCAGGCTCCCTGCTGACAGTGCAGAGCCTGCTTGGGATTCTCTCTCCCTCTCTCTCTCTGCCATTCCCCAGCTCATGCTCTCCCTCTTGTTCTCTCTCAAAATAAATAAATAAACTTAAAAAAATACACATAATAGGATGCAATGAACGACTGCTAATGTTATCCATCTATTTTCTAGTGGATCTTATAATCAGTACACTGACTGAGCCAGCCAGGTGACCCAAAATTTTATTTATTTATTTATTAAAGTTTGTTTATTTATTTATTTATTTATTTATTTAAGTAATCTCTATACCCAACGTGGGCCTCAAACTCACAATCTTAAGAGTCCCATGCTCTTCTGAATGTCAGAATGGCTAAAATTAACAATACAAGAAAGAACAGGTGTTGGCAAGGGTGCAGAGAATAGGGAATCCTCTTGCACTGCTGGTGGGAATGCAAACTGGTACAGCCACTCTGGAGAACAGTATGGAGTTTCATCAAGAAACTAAAAATAAAACTAAACTATGATCCAACAATTGCACTATTAGGTATTTACCCAAAGGATACAAAAATACAGATTTGAAGGGGTACATGCACTCCAACGTTTACAATAGCATTATCTACAATAGCCAAACTATGGAGAGAGCCCAAATGTCCATTGACTAATGAATGGATAAAGAAGATGTGATATGTATATACAATGAAATATTACTCAGCCATTAAAGAATGAAATCTTGCCATTTGCAATGATGTAGATGGACATAGAATATATTATGCTAAGCAAAATAAGTCACTCAGAGCAAGACAAATACCAAATATCATGTAATTTCACTCATTTGTAGAATTTAAGAAACAAAACAGATGAACATATGGGAAGGAAGGGAGTAAAGAGAGAGAGAGGAAAACAAACCACAAGATGCTCTTAATGATAGAAAACAAACTGTGAATTGACAGGGGGAGGTGGGTGGGAGATGGGCTAGATGGGTGATGGGTACCAAGGAGGGCACTTATGATGAGCACTGGGTGTTGTATTTAAGTGATGACTAACTGAACTCTACTCCTGAAACCAATATTGCACTGTATGTTAACTAACTAAAATTTAAATTAAAAATTATAAATAAATAAATAAAATCATTTGTGAACATTAAAAAAAAAATCAGTATACTGAAATCTTAAATAAGATGCTGATCTGAAGCATTTACTCATCTGATGCTTTTTACCAAAGTGAGTAAGAAGGTTACCTAATTATTAGCAACAACCAAACTTCTACTACAGGCATTACTGATATAAAGTCCAACCTTACTCTACAACTTTGCCCAAACCAGCCCAAACCACAAAGAAGCATAAGATTATTATAAATCCAGGTGCAACTTTGTCCCCCATTAAGCACAGGGCCACTTTTATAAAAGTCAATGAGGAGGCTGCTCAATGCAGTGCTATTTATAATAGCAAAACTATGGGAACATCCTAGGTGTCTACTGATATGGAGTTAGTTAAATAAATTAAGGTATATCCACAAAATGGAATATCTCACAGCCATTTAAAATGATGCTGTAGAAAAAAAATAAATGATGCTATAGAATGATACTTACTGACATTAACAATTTTCTTGCTACATTTAGTACAAATAAGTTAGAAAACAGTACATGTGGTATTATCCAAACTGTGAAAAACAGTCCTATAATATTATTCCAATTATGGAAAATAACATAGATTCCAGAAAAATCTGGAATATGTACACCAAAATGTTGTCTACATAACTATTTCTTTCTTGTGGAACTATAGATGATTTTTACTTTCAGTATAATTGGTAATGGGTATGTAATACTTGGTAATCAATAAAAGTTAATATTATTTTTATAATATTATTTTATATTTTATTTATTATTATTTTTATAATAATATTATTTTAACAAGTCAAGGGGGAACCATTCATCCCACTTTCTTTTCCTCAGAAACCTAGACTTTTAGAGATGAGAAGGTGAATCTTATGGTCATCTAATTCTCCCCTCCTCTCACCAAGCTTCCCTGCTTGAACTCTGCCAGGTCCATAATCACTAACATTTAGAAGTGTTTTCACCATTTTACTTCATTTAAATGTTCACAGTGAACTCATGAAGTGAGGTAGGTAAAGCAAGGAATAATCAGCTTTGTCTGGAAACCAGAAGTACCTTTGTAAACCTTAGAAATGTTGCCTCTCCTAGAAAGCCAAAGCAATGTTGAGTCCCATCTATATGGGCTACAAACTCTGAGGGAAAACCTTTTCCTCCAGCCACTTGCTGACTTTTTGCCAGTCTGAGCTCAGTCAATGAGCTCCAGAAGGCAGCTGATCAGGAGGTAGCTGCAAAATAGCAATCTGTAGAGAGGACAAGCACTGACTCACCACATTCATGAGAGGGGCCAGGCTGCTTCTTCTTCCTTTTCCTTAGTGTTTTAAAGGACACCATCCCACAAAAAACAACAAACATTACAAGTACAGCCGCAATCCAGAGGAAGTGGCCTTGTTCAGGGTCTTTATCCTTAGGTTGTGCATCTAGAAATGACCACAAGTTTTCAATCAGCCAGGAAGGTTGATTATAAAAGGTTTATAATTACGGTTGTCTTCATTTACAAGTCAACATCTCCCCAGGGTTCTACTGCCAGAGGAGCCTGAAATCCACAATCTGAGGCCATAGAAAGCCCGAGTCACAGGGCCTCACAGCTAAGAACCAAGCCATTGCTCCTGGCCAAATGCTTGGACTAAGCTACCTTCTCTTCCCAGAGGTTGGGATGACAAGGACTGTGATCTAGAAGTAGAGTGTCAAATTGGCCCTTGGTTCTGTGCATGGATATGGTACCCATGCTGAAGGTTTTGAATGTATAGTCATCTGTGCAGCAGCATGCTTCCTCAGCCCAGGCATAGTCAAGCCCTGGGGTCCTGAAGTTTCCCTTATAATAATTTTTCCATCCACTATCATCTGTAGATCAGGTGTCAGACATACCTCACTTGGACAAATATAACAGCTTCCTATCTCCAGTTTTGCTTGTTTGTTTATTTGTTTCTTCCACTGAGGTCACAGTGGAAAAAGCAGGGCTTTCAGAATGTATCACCTACTAGAAAACCTTTGATATCTTTTCATGCCCTGAGGAAACCGGTTTGAATCAGCTCCTGGGAGGTCAGGACATTCTTTCCTGCATGGGGACTTCTAAGTGTCTACAAAGTTGAAAAACAGACTTTGGAGAGAAAGCTTATAACTGAGTGGCCCATTTTATAGACAATTTATGGGAATGATTTGAATAGTTAATCTCAAATTACAGGCAAATAGGAACCACTGACCTATTAGTTTAGCTGCAATTTGTGGATCCATACCTTGTTCCTAAGACATTAAGAAAAGGAGTTGCTGCCATTACAGGCCATTTTCAACACTTTTTTGAGTCTGTCCCAGTTTATCCCACTTGAGCCTGTTTGGCATTCCCAGTATAGAGAAGTTATACTTGATAACATGGAGACTGCTACCTTTTGACACTCAAAAAGATTCCTTGATTCAGGGTCTACTCAATTTCTGATCAAGCCATAGAACAGGGATACAGAGAGGCAAGCCCTGGCTTCCTGAGGCAGCTAGAGCTAAAACATTTCTGAATATGGTGATAGCTGGGAAGGTCTTGACAGCAGTGGAGAAACAGCAGAAAGGTGAGACATGATGAAGCTACAGTGGTGATAATGCCCTGTTCATTTGTAGACTGTGGGAGGCATGGCAGAGGAAGCCATGGCAGAAGGCCCCAAGGCATGTTAGGTGTGGTGGTATTGCTGGCTCCAAACAGGTGCTGAACCTCAGGGATAGCTTAGGAGAGGCTACTATTAGGCCAACAGAGGTTACAGTGAAGCAACCAGGACAGGCTATGTGGCCTATTTACTGGACTCTCAGAGGCAGAACTGTCTTAGCAGGAGGAAATCAGTAGAAGGAAAGGATTGGGCCACCGGTAAAGCTTATTGGCCCCAAGGACTGTCCATAAGAATGTGTCCATGGACCAAGTTATGTTTGAACAATGAGACACCAGGAGAGAGGAAACAGCAGGGTTAGAGGATTAACAAAGAAGTTGAATGGATGCCTTAGAAGAGGAAAAAACCAAAAGGGAGAATTGGAGAAGGGGCCAAGGTAAGCAGAAGGCAGACGTGTGGGAAAAGGGGTCAGGATCAGAAGCAGCCATAAGGGCAGTGTGGGTACAGGGTCCCTTTATTCCAGGAGAGAATCTTGGAGTTACTGCTCCTCACAAGTGAAGTCTCAAATATGGATACATTTCTTCCAGGGCAAAGCCAGACTTTAAAATGTCAGGCTCGTATTAGCAGACACTGCTTTATCGTCAGCCCTTTCCTCCAGCTAGACTGGACCCTGTACTATACTGTCAACATGCCACAAGAACTTCTGCTTCTGAGTCTTTCCTTGATGCATATGCCCACACCACCACCTGTGCCCATATCAGATACTGTGAATTGATTGTGGTCCTCTCACTTTTCTTTTTTAATGTATGTTTATTTTTGAGAGGGAGAGACAGAGTGCAAGTAGGGAAGGGGCAGAGAGAGAGAGAGAGAGAGAGAGACACAGAATCTGAAGCTGGCTCCAGCCTCCGAGCTGTCAGCACAGAGGCCAACACGGGGCTCAAACCCACAAACTATGACATCATGACCTAAGCCAGAGTCGGATGCTTAACTGACTGAGTCACCCCAGCGCCCCGGTCTTCTCACCTTCTAAGCCTGGATGCTGAGAATTTTTCTTTCTGTTTAGGAAACCACTAGTCTGATGCCTGTCATCTCTTCACCATAATTTTAAAGCCCAGTTATCTTTTAAGATCCCATTTCCTTTAGGAAGAATTCCCAAGGAAGTTACCTACCTCTGAATGTCTATAAAACTGATTATCAGTCATTCTTGTTTTTAAATTTGGTCACATATTTCCATGGGATATGCTTTAGACTCTAATTCCAATCTTTTTAAAATCAAGTTTTCCATGTGTTTACATCATGGAGTTCTGATTCTATTAGAAGGTCCTTGAGGGCAGCGAGCATGTCTTATACCTTTCAGCTTTCATGTCTGCAGTCAACAATGTGTAGAATGGTTCTATACTCAGCATGTACTGTTATGTATGAATGTATGTATGATGTGTGTGTGTTTGTGTGTATGAATGAATGGAAGAATTCTAGCCTGGAGGAATCTTGCATTTTCTGACTGAATTTCAAAATATTCTATCCAAAGGTAGCCCAAAAGACTGGGCTAAGAACATACTTCCTCAAATGCAGCATGCGTTCATAGTTTCTGGGACCCTGCAGCACTCAGATGGAGAGGAGACCTCTGTCTGAGTCCTCCCTAATAGTACCAAAAAATGACCCCATTGGAGGTTTCCTGGCAAGCAAGGCACATTGAGTGATCTGCCTCAACCATTTGTGTATAATACCTGTTGAAAGAAATAGTCTTGGGAAGCAGCTTTACCTATATTGAAAGGTAGGGAGAGCAGCATCTCCAGTGTCTCCAGTTTCAGGGCACAAAAGACGCTCACATTGTGTGCTTCAGGGACTGAAAAAGGCAAGCTGATAGAAACGTTGTACAGTTCTGTCACATTATTTTGAGATTTCTTCATGACAGTATCATACTTAGTAGTTGAATTCTCAGTGTTTAGCTGAAAATACATCTCCTTAGGTTCTGGGTAACCTTGTATAGATGAGCAGGTCAAATTTATGATGCCAGAATTTTCTGTTCTATTAGAAGTTACTGTTATTTCAGGTTGACTGAAGTTAGCTGAAAGCAGAATAAAGAGACAAAAAAAAAAAAAGAAATCAGGCTAAATTTAGATGTGTCTAGCAAATAACGCTCTGATCTGGGAACTCACTGGGGGCACATCTGGGAGCCTCCACGTGTGTAAATTGTGGGCCTCAGTCCATGGTGAGAGCTTCATAATGACCCCACATTTATTTTTCAAGAATAGAGTTTTGGACTATGCTTACTTCCAGCTTACCCAAATCAGGGGGGTACTCTCTGAGTGAAAGGAGGGCTGAAATTGAGTCACCAAAGATTCACGATGAGGCCATTGTGCTGGAGAGTGGAGTCTTGGGAAGGAGAACTGGTGTGACTTTAGAACTCAACCGTCTCGTGGGGTACGTTCCAGCTTGCCAGACTAAGGAAGCAGAAAGGGATTGACACCAGCCGAGTTTATGGTGCTGGCATACTCTGGGCCATATCTTCCAGAACCCCAAGCAAGATAGTGGTAAGTGAGTGGATGGGGATTTTGGATTTAGAAATTCAGAATATTGGTTTTGGGCATAACTGTCAAGTTTTCTACATCATGTACAAGATGAAGGTCGAACCCAGCCATTTTTAGGGAAAATATATGATCTTGATAAACACAGAGATTCCCCTGCCTTGGTTTGCCATTCAGATTCCTGTGGCCATTGAGGATCACTGGCACCTAGCCCCTTCTGCCAGCCAGATCCCTGTTCTTCTTCAGTAGTCACTGGGTAGCTTTCAGGTTCTACATACTAATTTATAATTTAGTAGATTGCCTTTAACAGTGATTTACATGTCATCTTTGTAAGTTTTGCTGTAAGTACCCTGTTTTTGTAAGTTTTGTAAGTACCCTGCCTATACTTTATGGAGTCTGTAGAAAGTGGGTTGCCATGGTGCTACCTACTTCGCCCTCCTTAACAATATCTGTGGAATCACAGGTTGGAAAAATGATTGTGTCCCACCTAAAACACACCATGTTTCTCAATGGTATCTGGCCATACTTTAAAAACATTGATTTAGCATGTGTACAAAATGTTCCAAAAGTCCTGCAGCCTACTTTAAATCACATAAAGCTTAAAGGGAGCAACTCATCATTCTATTTCTACTTTGCCTTTGCTTTAACTCTGTGTTTTCAAAATCAGTGTTGATCTGCCTTTTCCAGTTTCATTAAAAATTAATCTGAATCTAGTAATCTCACACCTGGGTATCTAACTGAGAGAAATGAAAACTTAACATTCACACAAAAACTTGTACATGTTTACAGAAGCTCTATTTATGATAGACCCAAAACAACTGTAATAGACTGAAAACAACCCAATGTCTTGCCATACACTGAGTGGATAAAATATAATACTCCTCAGCAATAGCAAGCAACAGGCTTTTGATACATGCAACAATTTAGATGAGTCTCAAAGGCATTATGTTGAAAAAAAGAAGCCAATCTTAAAAGGTTACATACTATGTGGCTCCATTTAAGTGACGTTTTCAAAAGTTAAGACTGTAGGATGCAAAACAGGAGTTATGCATATGGAGAGGATATGATAATAAAGTGATACAGCATGAGGAAAAATTTTTAGGGTGACAAAAATGTTTTATATCCTATTTGTAGTGGTGGTTACATAAATCTATACATATGTCAAAATCAACAGAGCTATGCATCAAAATAAAATAATTAATTTTACTGTATTATAATAAAAAAAACTGTAGTGATATGTAGACTTTTCAAGGCCTGGAAAAAAAGAGGAGCTGAATTGTCACTTTTGGGGATTATGTGTTCTGGGTTATTTCCCTTCGTCAACCAGGCTCTTGGTTGGTCAGCAAACAACTCATAAGTGACCTCCAGGTGGTTGAAGAAAAAACCCAGATCAATCAGCTATTACCTTTGCTAGTTGCTCTAGGCAAAGATTTAGTTGGTGAGAAATCTTGGACCAAAGGAAAAAATGAACATAAAAGAAATCTGAGGCCTATATAGCTTTGTAAACTTAGTAATGGTCAAATTACCCATGGTTTTCCCTTGGCCACATTAACTTTGTTCAGTTAGCTCTATTTTGCCCCCAAAGCAGATTCTTGGTGATCCTTCAGAAGCAATCTATAAAAAGTACAAGGACTTTCAGTTCCCTATTACCAAACCTTGCCTTCCCTTCAAATGGACTTCCCAGAAATGGCTGGCCCCTGCCTTCTCTCTCCAGGTACCACCCCCACCCCTCTCACCTCCCCAACCCTACCCCCTGCAACATTTCTCTGTTCATTGCAGTCTCATCTGAGAAGGTCAGGGATCTGAACATGCCCTTGATTACATACCAAGCACTGATAGGTCAGAACTCATTTGGTGCATGGGAACTAGTCCTTTGGGCCCTTTATAATGAATGAAACAGTGATATGTGCCCTTGTCCTTGATCTGAACATTGTGGAGTCTCAGGGTCCAGTTGTCCTTGTCAAAGCTTGTACGGCCCTTATATTTGAGATGAACATTTTGAGGGTTCTCTTTGCCTCTGAATATCTCATACAGAACCAGCTTATCCTGGTCCTGCCAAAATACTACCAGCTCATCCAGGCTTATGTTTTGAGAGTTTGTAAAATGGCATGGCAGTTCTCCAGTCTTGTTGAAATATGCTTGACTCTTCATGGAAGAAACACCTAAAAAAGGAAAGGTGGAGATTGGAGAAGGTGAAGCAAGAAGGAAAAAGAAAAAACAATTCCATTTATCTTTATACAATACCCAGATGCTATCTCACCAGTACAGATACTAAATAACTAGATATTAAACTCTGGAATGTGCAATATACTGGCATCTGGAGAATGGGACCTTTGTTCTCTCTCACTCCACTGCTAACTAAAGTGGGCTTTGTGCAAACTGCAACCACTATGAAATGCACTTTCCTTATCAGTTTAATGAAGGGGTGGACTAAGTGTTCCAAGAATCTTTCAAGTACTATGGTTCTGTGAATTTAAATCCCAAGACAGGGAAAACCAGCAGAGTTAGATAATACATTTACATTCACCCATCTATTAACCTTCCTGTAACCTGAATATTGATTCTCTTCATTGTAGCTGTTACAAGGTCCATTACTTCTATGCCATCACCAAAAGTTCTCCCTTCCCTTCCCTATCCGCTTATCCCTTGGCCTGCTATAGTTGAAAGATTTCTGATAATGGCAACAAATTTGATACTCCCTCCCTTTCATTATGCCTTGATAGTTGGGTATTACATTGAGTAATATCTTTGAAATTCAAACAGTTCCCTTTGTAGAGCTTCCCTCATGAATACTGCTTTCCATGGCCAGCTCGCCCAAGGATATAAAGCAGTTTGGAAATGACACGGTCAACCAAAGCCTCTATTTTCAGTGACCTCCCTAAGCTCTTTCAGGGATCAGAAGGAGAACTGTGCCAATATGATGGTTGTTTTGGGTTTGTGGTGGTCAAAAACCATTTAAGGTACATGAATAAAATCCTGGAAATGAATCATAGATGAGAAGGTGAGGATGTGCCTTTGGAGTACTGGGGAAACCCCAGGTACGAGAAACTTGCTCTTCCCCATATGTGTTGCCACTGGAAATTTTTACAACCCCTGGAGGACATGCTGGGAAAGTTCAGATAAAGGCTTTCACCCCTAAGGACATAGTGAAGTGTGGAAGGGATGTGGGCCACCTAACTCCTTAAATGTGATTGATTATAGGGTTTTTGTAGGACTTGTTCTGAGTCACAGAATTACGTATGAGTTGGCCAAGAAATTAAGTAGTAGTGGGTGAGAAGTGCAGGGTTAGTGGGAAATGAAATGCTGTTTCTTAGTTAATATGAAGTTAAATACCACCCTGGGGAGAATGTTAGGGTGGGTTTTGAATAAAGCTTCATCATTCAAGACTTCAGTGAAGAGATGTTGACATTAAGCTGGAAAGGAGAGCAGGTTGGTGAGAGAGATGAGAGGAGTTTCGTTTGAGGTGTTCTTTGAGGGTGGTGGGAGAAATTGAATTGATCTGATCAGTGGGTTCTTCTTCTAAGAGGGAGTAGGACATATAACGGTGACATGCACTTGGCAAAATTGAACTATTCAAAGTGTGGCCCAGTGAGAACACATAATCAAGAGGGTTGGGTGGTCTTGTACTCTAAGGGAAGAGGACTCTGGGCACTCTTGAGAGTTAGCACAAGTTCAAATCACTGACTGTTGCATTGTGCTCACTAGAACCCTGTAAAACACTTGGCAAGTATAAAATGCAACATCTGTATGGGATGTGTTCCCATATTGGAGGGTGGTGAGAAAATTTACCTGAGTACCTGGAACTGTGAAAGGGGAACCTAAGAAAGATTTACTTATAATTTACAGCATTTGCCTTACAAGGCAATCCGAGGGCTCCTGCTACTTCTTTGCTAAACTCTGAATGATAATGTAAGAGTGCCACCTGCTGTAAAAGCTTCTAGTAGCTATATCTCTGGGGAAACTCATTCTGGTTTTATCGCTAATTTACCATATATATATAGGGCAGATGACGTAAAGGCGAAACCAAACTCATAGTTGAAAATTCTACCAGTTAATGGTCAACATTAAATTATTGCTTAGTGGTCAACTGTGTCTTCTGGGCTTGGAAATGACTTCAACTTTGGCTTCTTCTTTTTGTCTTCTTTGTCTATGACTGTTTCTCTGCAGAACCTCTCTCTCCTTCCTACTCACTCTTTCCACTCACAGATCAGTCTAAATTCTCTGACTCAGGTCCCACACCCCTCCTCCCAAAGATTATAAGGGCTTTTCCTTCCACCCATCTGACTGCCCCAATCCTCAACTACCAATCAAAAGTGAAAGGCATGGGCATCACTAGGGGACTGGACAGAAATGCGAAATCTCTGCCCCACCCCCACCACCAGACCTACTGAGTCAGAATCTTCATTTTAACAACAGCTCAGTTTGAGAAGCTGCAAGAGAGGATCTCTACCTCTGTCTTCGGAGTAGAACAAAGAAGATAGTGATAGGAACAATTTATTCCTATTTGTCCCTCCTCCCTTTCCCCTCACTCTAGGGTAGAAATCACTCTGAGGCCCATCTTGAGTGGAACTGAAAGTATTTCACAATTTACATTCCAAGTTCCTCACCAACCACTGGCTTACATGACATCACTCAGAGCTACACAGCTAATTCCCTCTCTGACAATGTGGGGAACATTTAGCTCAAGGTCTATTTTTCCTAAGTGGCTTTAGGCCTCCCCTGTTATGACTCCACACCTTAGGTCACCCAGTTACTGGACTCATTGAGACTCCACTGGTGGTTAAGCATTGAGATTCTCTCCCTTGACCAGCATCTAGGTAACAGAAAAGGTCTGGGTCTAGTTATCACTAATTGCTATGATGATGTCAGGAGCTAGGCACACAAGAATCCATCTAGACACCTCCCTGATCAAGTAGAGAAGTTTGTTTCAAAGGATACTTGAGGACTTTCTTAACAATATAATGTTTAAAAGTTACACAAAACTGTAGTGTTATGACCTTGTGAGGTCTCCGACCACACCTGGGACTTTAGTCTTTCCAGGCCACTACCCCAAATGCATGTCTTATACATTCAAGGTCCATCTTCTTCTCATGTTACTATACTTATTTATACTCATAAATTTTTCTTCTTTTACTAAACTTCCTCCAAAGCTTTACCAAGCCCCCTGGAAATCTCATTCCATTGTAATAAACTCCTCTACATCTTCAATCTCTTCATCAAATATTTCCCCCAAGGTTGTGCTTTCATTGGAATCTGGCCTACCTGAAGGCCACCCTTTGTCCCCAGCTACTGCTTGTTTTAGCACACTTTGAGAGGACCTTGAGGAACACCCTTCCCCTTTTGAGGTGTTCACCTCTCTCACTGCTGTTACTACTAATCACTTGTTATTACTTCTTTGCTCACTGAGGCTTTTGGCAGTAGACGCAAGATCCTTCTTTCCAACCAGTTATTACTATCAATTTGAATGATTTCAGTATGGATAAGTTCACCAAAAACTTTGCTTCAAGTTTCTTTGGTCTTTTCCACTTCAAAGATCTTCATCCACAGGCTATTTCAGCAGCACCTCTCCCATGACATAACCCTGAACCTTTTCACCAAGAACATCTCTGCTCCTAGAATCCTAAACCTCAATGTAATTATCTCTGTCCACAATATATCTTCCTCCAACATTTGCTGCTGACTACTCCACCTAAGTTTGTTCTCTGACTTCATCAAGACCTCAGCTCTATCCAGTTTAGACCCTGTAGTGTGGTGCTTACCAAAAGACCTCTCTACAATGATAGAAATGTTCTATATTTGTGCTGACCAACGTGACAGTCACCAGCCACTATAGCCATTGAGCACTTGATATGTAGCTAGTGTGACTGAGAAAATGAATTTTTAATCTTATTTAATTTTAATTAATTTAGTATTTTTTATTATTATTTTAGAGAGAAAGAGGAGCTCATGTGGAGCAGGGGAGAGGGGTGGAGGGAGAGAGAGAGAATCTCAAGCAGTCTCCTACTACGCAGTGCAGAGCCTGACGTGGGGCTTGATCCCATGACACTGGGATCATGATCTGACCCAAAATCAAGAGTTGGATGCTTAGCTGACTGAGCCACCCAGGTGTCCCTAATTTTAATTAATTTAAATATAAATAGCCATATATGGCTAGCGGCTATCATATTAGATGATAATATATCTTTCCAATCATTCTTTTGCCAATAAACTTGCCCCGCTGTACAGAATTCATCCTAAGAACATTTAATTTTTGATCTACATACCTGTTCTTACAACTAAATAATTAAGCAGTACCAGGGAAATTACTCAATTATTCAGACTGATGACATTACAAATCTGTAGTCTCCCGTCTCACTTAATTTGTTCTCTGGGCTGATTACCCTACTTACTCTCCCTCATAGCAGTTACTTCAGCAGTTTCCTTCGCTACTGCTTTTAGTTTCTTTTTCTCTTATAGTCAAACTCTCTGAAAGAGTAAGCAGCAATTGCTGCCTCCACCCCCAGGCTCTGTCCCCCACCTCTCTGCCAAAACTTCCCTCACAGAGGTTGTCAGTGATTTCCCACCAATGCCAAATTCAGAGCTCTTTCAGACCTCATGTTATATGACCACACTGTTGAATGTCACTGTGTTGACCATATCTCCTTCTGGAAACTCTCATCTTTCCCATTCTCTGACCTCCTGGTCAGTTTTCTATGATCACTCTTTAAATGCTGATTATCTCTGGGGCGCCTGGGTGGCGCAGTCGGTTAAGCGCCACGATCTCACGGTCCGGGAATTCGAGCCCCGCGTCAGGCTCTGGGCTGATGGCTCGGAGCCTGGAGCCTGTTTCGGATTCTGTGTCTCCCTCTCTCTCTGCCCCTCCCCCGTTCATGCTCTGTCTCTCTCTGTCCCAAAAAAATAAACGTTGGAAAAAAAAATTCAAAAAAATAAATGCTGATTATCTCAAGTGCCTGTTCTTGATCTTCTCCTTACTCTCTACTCTCTATGTTTTTTCTTCTCTACCCCCCTGGATTCTTTTCTTCTCTATTCCCCTGTCAAGTATAAGCTAATAACTCATAGATGCTTTTCTTCAGCCAGTCACTTTTACTAGAGTTCCAGATATCCATATTCAACTACCTGCTGAATACTGCTATTTATATAGCAACAGATACTCTCTTGCTCCCCTGTAAATGTTCTTGTCCTCTACCTCATTGAATGGTTCCTATATACCATATATATACATATATATATATACACACATATATATATAACATAATATCTATATGTTTTATAAAGTTATAAAAATATGTTATATGTTTTATAAAATATTATCTATTAAAATATATGAAGCATCGTTTAACGTACAATGGAAAACACATCATTATACATTAAAAAAACCCCAGCTCCTTTGAAGTACAAGCCATCAGAATATACCATCCATGACCCCTCATGGCTGCTGTTACCTGTCTTCTTCCTAAGTGCCCCTTTTTCACTGAAGATCTGAGCATCCGCTTGCTATAGTTATCTTCTCCTATCTTCTCCTTCACTGCCCCTGTCTAGGTGATTTCAGCTTCATGAACACAGTGTTGGGCCTCCCACTTTCTTGTCCTCTTTCTGTCCAATGATGTTGTTGTTCACGCAACCCCAGACATCTCCTCCCTGGACCAGACCCCAGACCAAAATTCTACCTCTATATCTCCTAAAAGCTCTCAATATCAAGCACCTCACCTTATTATCACCACTTCCTGTCTTTTCACTTCATTCCTTCTACTACCACCACTCCATCAATTCTTCTGCCTCACTGAAATAGATTTTGAATTGGAACATTACTCACTGAGTTTGTAGATACTCCCCTAGGCCAAGCCTCCATTCCATCTCCACTGGGATAATTGCAATTGCCTCCTAATTGATCTCCCCACTTTCATCCTTGCCCCCACATCTAGTTATTTAAGCCCAAATAATCCTTTAAAAGTGTATCTCAGGGGCGCCTGGGTGGCTTGGTTGGTTAAGCGTCCGACTTCGGCTCAGGTCATGATCTCACAGACTGTGAGTTTGAGCCCCGCGTCAGGCTCTGTGCTGACAGCTCAGAGCCTGGAGCCTGTTTCAGATTCTGTGTCTCCCTCTTTCTCTGTCCCTCCCCTGTTCATGCTCTGTCTCTCTCTGTCTCAAGAATAAATAAACGTTAAAAAAATTTAAAAAAGTGTATCTCAGATAATATAATTCTTCTGTTCAGAAGTCTCTGATGACTTCCTACAACACTGAAAATTAAATCCATATCCTTTCACATCACCCTGAGAACTAAATCCAAAATTCATCCCATGGTCTATAAGGTCTCATATAATCTGGCCCTTGGTACCTTTCAAACCTCTTTCCCTCACTTAGCTCTAGCCACACTGGCTCCCTTGCTATTCCTCCAAAGGCAGGCACACTCTATCTCAAGGCCTTTTCTCGTATTGATCCCTCTGCCTAGAAGGCTCTTCCTCCATACAGTCTCATAGTTATTTCTTCACTTCATTAAGTCTCCCATAAAATGCTACCACCTAGGGAGATTTCTCTGACCGTTCTATTGAAGATAGCATCCTTGCCACTCCCTATTCCTTATAATGACTTATTTTTTATCAGAGTAGTTATCATGCCCTGACATGATGTGGTATGTTGGTTATTGTCTGTCTCTTCTGAGGAATCCATCTCCTAGTTTAAAAACCTATGTGTGATTTTTTTAAGTCCTCATCCTAAAGAATTACAAAGGTTTTACCTAGAAGGCTTCATGGGGAAGAACTGTCCTTCCCACACCAGACTTAGTGCACAGCCCATGCACAGCAATCTCTGATAGGAACTGTAGTCAAAACTCAAGATCTGTGGCCAGTCATGCTCATTCAAAAATTTACATTAATAGCCTGGACACCTTCATTCCTAGATTCCTTTGAGTTATTGAGCAGAGGACTTCAGAAGCCTTTCCTGAGGTCTCCTAATGTTGGGGAAGAGGAAGAGCCTTGAAGACACTTTTCTTCATGCTGACTCAGTATGTCCAACCCAAGCACTTCCCTTCATCTTTCTTCCCCACCCCAACCTCAGGGTCCAAAACACTGTTGGAGCCTTTTGTTCTGGGCTCCCTCAACAATGAGAAGACCTCCTGGCTGTGCTGATCTACTTGACCCTTGGTTAGCATGCTGTACAGAAAGAGAAAGAAGTAAAAATGTGGAAGAACAGATTGAGTCATGAACAGTTAGTGTGAGAAGCTCTAGAGTTTCTCAAAGAAGAGAGAATGGAGGAATGGTACGTAAACAATAGTTGAAGAGATAAAGATTGTGAATATTCAAGTTGAGAAGAACTTGGGTCCTCTGATTTAAAATACATTCTAAGTATCAAGTAAGATAAATGAAAATAAGTTCACACCTAGAAATGTTGTGGTGAAACTGCTAAACTTAAAGCATAAAATATTTTTTCAAACTTATAACTCATTCTTTAAAAACTGAAGAAAGAAAACCTAAATGACAATTAGATTGAAATGTCCTTAGCAACCAAAGAAGACAGTGAGGTCATAACTTCTAAATGAGTAACACACACACACACACACACACACACACACACACACTAAATTTTAACTCCAATTCAATGGATTAATGCAATTTCAAAAATTATGAAAATGAAAATAATTTAGAAACTTTAGAAAGTATGTATGAAACAATATTGAGTAAATGTGAGAGATTCTTATATATATTGTGATCATAACTGTATGTAACTGTTTTTACTGCCTTATCTGTTGCTTTATAGTAAATACCAGAAAAGTGATTTTTAAATGGGGAAAGGAGTTGAATGCTTTTTAATAGACACATATATAAGAAGAAGGAATTAAAGAAAGTGAAAATGAAACCAAGAATGGGTAAATATTCTTAGAGGGTGTTAAAAGTGTTTTTATACCTTTGAAACTATGGCCCTGGAACTTGGCCCTATGGCCTGACAATGTAAGAGGGGGTCACTTCTGTTGAATAGATTGGCTCTAGAAGTAAAATGTTGCTTATATAGTAAGGGCTACTAAGTGTTTGTTTTTGTTTCCATAAATTAAAACAGTCCCATGGGGGCCAAAATTCAGAGTTACATATTCTGAAAATGGTATTAAGATCTCTCACAAAGTAAAAATAAGCTTTTTTTAACTTTTAACTCCTTTCTGAAGGAGTCTACCATTGAAGCCTCTGTGTTCCCTATTCAAATTGAGCACATGGGTCCTCAGATCAAAAGTACATTGCAAGTACCAAGCAAGATAAATGAAAATAAATCCACACCTAGAGAAATTCTCTTTTCCCAGTTTTATTCTTGCTTCTAAACAACCCTACACTTATCCTATTCAGTGACCATCTCCCACTAAATTATCATGGCTGACAGCCCATACTCTTTATTTTTTACAGAGTGTGAGCAGGGGAGGGGCAGAGAGAGAGGGAGACACAGAATCTGAAGCAGGCTCCAGGCTCTGAGGTGTTAGCACAGAGCCCAACACGGGGCTCAAACCCACAAGCTGTGAGATCATGACCTGAGCTGAAGTTGGACACTTAACCAACTGAGCCATCCAGGTGCCCCTTTTTTCACTTTAAAGAGAGAGAGAGTGAGTGGGGGAGAGAGGCAGAAGGAGAGGAGAGAGAGAGAGCGTGAGAGAGAGAGAGAAAGAGAGAGGGAGAGAGAGAGAGGGAGAGAGAGAGAGAGAGAGAGGGAGAGAGAGAGACGCACACTCAGCTCAGAGCCCAATATGAGGCTTGATTCCATGACCCTGGGATCATGACCTGAGCTGAAATCAAGAGTTGGAAGACCAATGAACTGAGCCACCCAGGCGCCCCCCAGCCCATACTCTTTGGAACTTACTAAACACTCTACTAAAATGATGAATTACTTTTGGGATAAGATACTACCTACTGGGTTGCATGAATGTATTTCAAAAGACCCTGAAACAGTAGCTTAACATGGAATGACCCCAATAGGACAACTATTAGGCTTCATGACAATTCTTTGGGAATTTTGCAATTAAGTCTGAAGTATCTGCTCACCTCTAGGTAGTGATTTTAGTGACCACTATCAACAGTAGCAGGAAATAGGAGTGAAAGTAACCACATATATAAACATAATCTCCATGCAACCATCCGCTGGGAACCTGCAAAAATCTGGGGGAAAACAGTGGACCTTTCCATGTGGAAAAGATGTGGAATAAGGGTTTGACCCAATTTTATGTAAATTTTAAAGTGAAAAAAGACTTTCAGTTATACTCCGGGTACATTCATTGAGCCAGAGGTATTGATCAAAAGAAATGGGAAGCACTACCAGACAATAAGAGAGCCATCAACAAAAGTCAAACAAGAAAGAAATTTACTTCTGATGTGTGAGCTACTGATTTTCCAAATACCACTCTGGCTCCAGCTTTAAAGAGTTACAGAGGCACTGGGACAGCAGCAAACAGAACTTGACAGTTAAATGTGTCTCTCCAAGTGGCACCTAGAAATTCCCTTAGCTTTATAAATACAAAGCACAAATTGTAACCTAATTCTGCAAGGCCCTCCTTCCCTTTTCAGTCTTAAACTCTCATCCAGTTTTCATCTGAAGGGCAGAGGTGGCCACTATAATGTCTAATTTCCACAACTAGGGGAAGACACAAAAGATATAGGGGAGAAGAAAAACAAAATTATTTTGCTGCACTGCTTTATCTCTGCCATCAAATAAATCATTCAACCCTGCATTTTTGCTGCAGATTAACTGGGCCAACTGCATCTCCTTTCTTCCCTTGGATCCCTGCCTATGGCCGGGTCAATGCTCACCAACTCAGTAAGCAGAGATGTGTCCTGAGAAGAAAGACAGATAAAATTCAGTTGATTCTTCCCCTTCTTTAAAAAAGAATGATATCTGTTTTGTTGTTGTTCTTCTTTTTGTTGTTTTTAATAGCATGTGAAGCATTGACAATGCTACATTCTAATTCTAATCCAGTATCACCATTTTCCTATCCCAATATTGCAATTTTTATTGCCAAATATATAGCTTATACTTTTATTTTTTATTTTTTTTATACTTTTAATGCCATAAAACTTAAGCAGTTACCATTTGGGGGGTTATTTTTAAGGTTTCAATACTGGTAATTCTCTTTTCTGAGGTTAAGAAGTGTCCAGGCAGTTTCAAAGTTAAAACAAGGGCAAAAGTGACATCTGGACTCAGTTTTGATAGGGTTTCTCAGCTTTATTCTCACTTTCAGTGTGCAGAATCAGAAAGTTTAGGGGAAAATGGTATCTCAGTTCAGATTTTTCTAAAAATTTGTTTCTAAGCCATTTTTCTTCATTTTTTCCCCACGTCATAAGAGCTGGGCTGGCCACTGTAATGAGAAGGGAGGGGGGCCCGAGCATTAGAGACAGCTGAGGTGTTGACTATAGGGAAGGTGGAGGACGTGCTGGTGGGGATCTTGTGACCTTGGCTGAGACATAAGTGACCTTACCCAACAAAGTTGTTTGTATCTTCAAGGAACAAATCCTACCACTTATGAACAGTTCATGAGCAACAGTTAGGAGAGGAAGCATAATGTCAAGGTTAAGTGAATAGATGCTGAATCTACACTGTGGGGTATGAATCTAAGCTCTGCCACTTATACCTATGTTGGTCTTAGACAAATTACTTAACCTCTCTGGGCTCTTTTCTACATCTATAAAATGGTGAGTCAAAATAAGACCTAAAGCAGCAAATTATTGTGATGTTCAAATGAGTTATTATTTATAAAATGCTTATAACAGTACCTGGCACAAAGTAAGTGCTACATCTAAGTATTTGTCAAGTAAATAAAATAGGAAGTAGAATAGGAAGGGCTTCCTGCTGGATAATGTTCTCCAGAGACTTGTCTTAGCCCCTTTCTCTCTTACTCTTGCTCACATATACCTTATGCCTCCCCAAGAGCTAAAGTTAGCAGGTTATTGGCCCTGGATCGTAGAAGCTTCTGTTCTGGCCTAAACCAGTGAAGTGGTCAGTTAGCACATCTATAGACCTCATACTCATGGACTCAACAAGCTCCAAGGTGCCAAGTAGAAAACAGAAATCACAAAAGGCCTGTCCCAGCTAGCATCAATCTGAGGGAGCATCTCTCCCTAGAACCTTGACTCCTCATCACAGACAGCAGGCATGAGGCCAGTGGCCATGGGCCTGGTGTGCAGCCCTCTGGAGGAGGTGAACTCACCAGCATGCTGGTTACTGAGGGGCAGCCTGCCTCCTGCTATGGCCACGCTTGGGCTCAGCTCACCCTCCTTTCCTGCCCCACATCAGAACTGGGATGGTTTCTCTCTTGGTGCTGAGGGTGTGGAAAATAAGCAGCAGGAAGGGGCGGGAGAGGAGAAACTAAAGGCACCCAGTCACAGGGTGTGCGGCAGGAACCTCGATCAATCCCAGTTTATAGATGAAGAAACTGAAACTCAGAGAGGAGCAGCAAACAGGGAAGATCTGAGTTTTGTGAGGCCTGAGTCTTCTAAAACATCTTTGTTGGGGGTGGGGAGGGACAGGGAGTTCTCTTTAAGAGAAAGAGTATAGAATTCAAATACAAAATGCCCATGGCCACTACAGTGGCACCCAACAGAAGGAGAATGTGATGGAGAGGAAAGCTGCAGTGGAAAAAGACAGTGGTCTTAACTATTGTGGTTAAAATATCATATTGATGAAAATTTTACCAAAGCAGGAGACTCATGATCACACTACTAGGGCCCCTTATGGAGGCTCATAGGGGACTTTGGAAAGTGTGAGAATCCCTGAAGCTCAGCTTCATTCACTTCATGGTGAATCCACAGATGCAACAAGCTGAAGGTCACTGAGGTAGGTAGCAGGGCTGGGCTTCTTGATCTTTCCAGTAAACAGTGGCAACTATGATCTATGGGCATGGGCTGGTAGGGAAGGCAGTGGAGGAAGAAAGGGAAGGTAGGGAACATGGAAACCAGTGGTCCCTAATGGAAGGCTTTCCGAAGCCCATCAGCTATTTTCTAAAAGCCAGAGAATGCCAGGAATGGGGACAGAGAAGACCAGAAGGAAGTATGTGTGGAGCAAAAGAGTTAAGCCTCAGTGGTGTCAGAGCAGGGGCCTTCCCATAGCTCCCTGGGTGCTGCTGGACAGGCCAGTGTACCTTACTTTGTGTATCCAGTACCATGGGTATAAGATGGCAAAGGAGGAGGATGTGCAGAGGGGTGGAGCTCCATCCCAGGCTACACCTGCCATTGGTTGAGATACCTGTTCTTAATCATGACGCTTCCTTCTTCTGCAGAAAAGTGTTTTTGTTGTTGTTGTTGTTGTTGTTGTTGTTTAATGTGGTATTGTGCAGCACTGTATAGGAATTAAGTAAAATCCATCAAGTCTCAGGCCTGGGCTCAAAATGGTCAACTCATTGGGAGACAGTAGAAGGATTCTAGGACTTTACAAAGTCAAAGGTTCTTACCAGAGAGCAGGAGGGCCATCACAAGGAGAGTGTGACTCAGTCCCATAGTGCTAGAGTTAAAAAAGAAAAGATAAAATTTGATTAGAAAATGACACTGAAAATCAAAACATGACATGTGGAGTTTGAGATTCACTTAGGCCCATGGATGTGGCAGAGACCATGCTATGTATTCACCAAAGCTATTTCCTTTTCCTCCTGGCTCCACAGATATGCCCTACACCCCAGCCTCCCCTGCAATTAGGTGGGCCACGTGATTGGGGTTCTAGCCAGGGGAATAGTAGGCAGAAAAGACTGGTGTTGCTTCCAGACCTGCCAACAAAGCTTCCTCTCTCTTTGTTCCCTCTCCTGCCTGCTTAGATGCAAAGAACCCAGAGGAAGAATCCAAGGCCCCAGAGGATGGCAAAGCCTCACTATGAAAGGAACTGGTTTAGTGAACAAATTAATGAAACAGCTCTTTCCACCCTAAAGTGATCAATATTGGACTGTAGCATGAGCAAAACATAAACTTTTATTGTGTTAAGCTAATGAAATTTTGGGGATTATTTATTGGAGTAATTGGCATTACTTATCTTGACCAATACAATGGGTTTGATGGGACAAATAAAGAGTATGTTTAGCAATCAACTTGCCTTTGGTTTCCCTGTGATTCTCGAACTTTAATGTGCATAAAAATCATCTAGCAGATCATGTTAAAGTAGTTATTTGGGCCTTGTCCATAGAGATTATGAATTAGTAGGCAGGGTGAAACCCATGTCTAACAAACTCAGAGGTGATGCTGCTGCTGCTGGTCTAAGGATCCCTCTTTGAGAACATGATGGAGCCAAAGAAAACAATAGGCATTGCTTTATACTCTCATCTCTTTCTTCCTCTCCACCCTCCCTCTTTCTTTACTCACCCATTTACCCCAACTTAGACAAAAAAGGCTGTAGAATGGCTTACAGGGGAAGCATAGAATAGGGGAGAATGACCAAAATTAGAAACAGTTGAAAAGCAAAACAAATGCAAGAATAAAAAATGGAGCCTTGTACAAGCCCAATGCTAAATGTTTACCATAGAAATCTGCTCATCCTGCATGATTCAGGTCATAAGTTTGGCCTATAGCTTTTTACCAAAGTGAAAATGAAAACCTAATTGGTGAATTAATCTACAGATCTAATTAAGATACAACAAACCAATGCCCAGGAGAAGATGCACAACTATTTCTTATCCAATAGAAGAAATGTCTTCCTTAGGGGTGTCTGTCGAGGAGCCATCTCTGATCCATTTGGGCTATGCTAGATACCCTTTCTCTCTGCTCCCATAGCACTCAGCATAGAACTTTGAGCTATAAGTGTCTGTTATGTTTCTTCCATTCTAGACTATAACCTCTTTTTTTTAGTTAAAAATCTTTGAATAGATTATACCTGCACATGGAACTAAATTTAAAAGTTAAAGGTGATAAATAGTGGAAAGGAAGTCTCTATCCCAATCTGTCCCCTAGTTATCTAGTTTTCCTACACAGACATAACTGGAGTGACCACTGCTATCTGTTAAGTTTCTTGCCTAGACTTGCAGTTATTTTAAGTAAAGCAGAATGAAAACATAGACCCATATTCTTTTTTCATTTCATTTTTAAACACTAGTGGTAGTATTTTATACACAATTTTGCCCACTTGCCACTACCTTAGAGGTTGTTCTGTATCAGCATGTACTGGGTATCTTCATTCTAACAGTTGCATATTCTGTTGTATTCTATTGAGTGATAATAATTTATTTTACCAGCCTCTATCAATAGATGTATTTTGCTGCAATGAAAAACCTTGATCATATGCAAAATCAGTGTGGGAGTAAGCTATCTTCCTAGAGGTAGAATGGCTTGACCAAAGGGTCAAAATTAATTGCAATTTTAATCTTTGAAACATTGAAAAATTGTTTTCCCCTAAGATTATATGTTTATGTCCCCTATGAGCATGCTTCTTTTCACATAGCTTTTGCCAACATAACATGTTTTCTAATTTGTCATCTTTACTAATAAGGAAAGTTAAGATGACACCTCATTGTAATTTTCATTTCTATTATTTAAAATTTTTTTTTAAAGTTTATTTATTTTTGAAGGAGAGATAGAGTTTGAGCAGGGGAGGGGCACGGAGAGAGGGAGACACAGAATCTGAAGCAGGCTCCAGGCTCCAAGCTGTGAGAATAGAGCCTTATGTGGGGCTCAAACCCACAAACCGAGAGATCATGACCTGAGTCAAAGTGGGACACTTAACCAACTGAGCCACCCAGGTGGCCCCTCATTGTAATTTTTAAAAATTATTTTTTGGGGTGCCTGGGTGGCTCAGTCAGTTAGGTGTCCAGCTTCAGTTCAGGTCATGATCTCACTGTGAGTTCGAGCCCTGCAACAAGCTCTGTTGATAGCTCAGAGCCTGTAGCCTGCTTCGGACTGTCTCCCCTCTCTCTACCCTTCCCCCACTCACACTGTCACTCTCTCTCTCTCTCTCTCTCAAAATAAATAAACATAATAATTAAAATTTTTTTAAATTATTTTTCACTCTGGTAAAATACACATAACATAAAATTTACCATTTTACCCATTTTTTTTTGACAGAGAGCACACACATGCAAATGGGGGAGGGGCAGAGGGAGAGGGAGAGAG
Organism: Prionailurus bengalensis; assembly: GCF_016509475.1. Taxonomy (NCBI): domain Eukaryota; kingdom Metazoa; phylum Chordata; class Mammalia; order Carnivora; family Felidae; genus Prionailurus; species Prionailurus bengalensis. The sequence continues at coordinate 68,102,156 of NC_057350.1, read as the reverse complement.
AGAATCTTCAGCAGCCTCCATGCCCAGCATGTTGTGGGGCTCAATCTCATGACTGTGAGATCATGACCTCAGCTGAAATCAAGAGTTGGAGGCTTAAGTGACTGAGCCACCCATGCGCCACCCCCGCCCCGCTCTTTTTTTGAGAAAAAGAGAGAGCGCATCTTACTCATTTTTAAGTGTACAGTGGTTTTAAGTACAATTACATTATTGTGCAACCATCATCACCATCCATCTCCAGAACTCTTTTCATCTTGCAAAACAGAAACTCATTACTTACTAAACACTAGCTCTCTATTCTCTCCTCCACCCAGGCCCTGGAAACCACCATTCCACCTTCTGTTTTCATGAATTTAACTACTCCAGGTACCTCATATAAGTGGAATCATACAGTATTTGTCTTTTTGTGACTGGCTTATGTCACTTAGCATAATTTAATCAAGGTTCATCTATGTTGATTGTATCAGAAATTCCTTCATTTTTAAGGCTTAATAATATCCCACTGTGTGTATATGCCACATTTTGTTTATCCATTCATCTGTTGATGGATATTTAAGTTGTTTCCACCTTTTGGCTGTTGTGAAAATGCTATGAACATGGATGTACAAATATCTCTTTGCAGCCCTGCTTTCATATCTTTTGGGTGTATAGTCAGAAGTAGAATTACTGGTCATATGGTAATTCTATTTTTAATTTTTGAGGAACTGGCATACTGTTTTCCACAGCAGCTGCATACTTTTACATTCCCATCAATAGTGCACAAGAGTTGCAATTTCTTCAAATGTTTGTCAACATCTGTTATTTTCTTTCCCTATGGTATTCATCCTAATGGATGTGAGGTGGTTCTTATTGTAATTTTATTTTTTTAATTTTTATTAAAAATTTTTTAAGTTTATTTATTTATTTTGAGAGAGACAGAGACAGTAGTGCACGTGGGGGAGAAGCAGAGAGAGAGGGAGAGAGAGAATCCCAAGCAGACTCCACACTGTTGGCATGGAGTCCAATGCAGGGCTCAAACTCATGAGACCATGGGATCATGACCTGAGCCAAAACCAAGAGTTGGACACTTAACTGACTGAGCCACCCAAGCACCCCTCTCACTGTAATTAAAACAAAATTTTTTTACATTTATTTGTTTTTGAGAGACAGAGAGATACAGAGCACAAGTGGGGCAGGGGCAGAGAGAGGAGACACAGAATCCGAAGCAGACTCCAGGCTCTGAGCTATCAGCACAGAGCCTGATGTGGGACTTGAACCCACAAACCGTGAGACCATGACCTGAGCCGAAGTTGGACGCTCAACCAACTGAGCCACCCAGGCGCCCCTCACTGTAATTTTAGAATGAATTTCTTTTATTATGAGTTTGAATATCTTTTCAAATGTATAAGAGATAGCATTTCTTGTTCCATGTACTGTCCATACATTTCTTTTACATACTTTTGAATCTTTGGGCTTTTTACAAGTTTTCCTTAATTTGTAGGAGCTCTTTGATATTTAAAAAATTAGTGTGAATTGGTAACTACTTAGAAAAGTAGAGCTTTATGACACTGAGTTGCAAATATGTTCAGTTGCTGAAGCACACAGTATGTGTTCAGTATGTGAATCTCACACTTGCTCCCAATTAATGTCTCTTCCTTCCAATGATTTCAATAGGTTACAGAGCTTGGGCATTATCTTTTGGGCCAGAGCTGACACCACTCAATGGTAGAGCTAGAGAGTTCTCTGTTTGATTCCTGTGCACTTCCTCATACTAACTCACCACCAGCATCCTATTTGTCATAGAAACTGAGGACTGGGAATCCTTTGAGTCTGAACTACGATCTACTATAGGAATCTCCCATTGTTTGCAATCCAAAAATCAGCATGTTTGACCTAGCCAAAGATTTGTTTTTCCTTGAGGTGATGTGTTGAACAGGGACACAAAATCAAATTATATTTCACTATAAATTTAACAAATCGCCTTTAATTCAAATTATTACATGAATCCGTATGGCCCAAGAAATCTTGGACAGATGGTCCCTGTAATTCATATATTGGGGAGAAACACTGCATATGACAAGGAAATCAATACCATTTTAACTTCTCTATTTGGAAATTCTCTCTTCCCCTGAGCGAAAACTGCCTCTCCTTAACTTCCTCTCATTGATACTGGTGTCACTCTCTGGAGCTATGCAGAGAAACCTTAATACACTTCTGCGAAAGCCCTTTAAGAATTTGGGGGCAGAGATTACATCCCTCCTCAAAATCCTGGCCCAGCATTGAGTCTTTTTAGTAAACTTTACTAACGTTAATTTGAAGATTGCACACTGTCCTGGACAATACTTTGGACATTTTGTTTGTCAGAGACCCTCGTAAAATATGGTGCTAAAATACTTGAGATTGATATGATCCTCTAAACCCCATGTGAAGAATTTCTCTCAACTCTAGACATGGCGTATGTGTGAGGATGCAGGCTTGGGTTGGGAAGCCAGTTTCTTCAATGTTTTCAGCTCTGAAGAAGAGCAGAAACGTCACTGTTCCCTCAGGAATAAACTCTCAACCACAACCACAAGTCATTGCTTTCTCCAGAGGGCCTGAGAAGTAGATACTCTTGCTTTTGAAGGGAGCGAGCAAAAAGGGGAATGGGAGAGGAAAGAACCTAAGAATTTACGGGGGGATTCTCTGAGAAGAGATTTCTGTCAGTGGTGAGCAGAATAAGGTCTGTAGGTAGGTGAACTGACCAAAAATCTAATAGTACGTTTTTGCCTCCATGTAGCTGGAGGCCCATTGTAGAAACCAAAGCAGAGAAACTACCCTAGCACCCCACTTTCCCTTACTGTATATGCCTGGCTCATCATAGACCATGAGTGAGAGTCAGCTGAATGACTATTTACACTTTTATTCCTCACAGCCAAGTGTGATTATCTGCCCCCAAGTTACAGATGAAGAAACGGAGCTGCTGAGAGGTTAAGGAACTTGCCCTAGCCAGCCGGTAGTAAATGACAGAGTTGAGGTTTAAACCCACACAGTATCATTGTGTTCTTTTTAACACTGATAGAGTTCCTTTAAAAGTTCCAACCAGTTTCAGCTGTGCTGTGGGAGCAAGGAGAAAGGATTATGATTCTACCCACTCTTAAGGTAGCAGGGGAGCAGCACATCCCAAAGGCCAAGTGTGAAGGTAACTCCTGGGATCGGAGTGTACATTACGGGAGAGGCAGGTGTTGTGATGGGGGTGGGAGGAGCCAAAAGTCCCTTCCTATCAGAAGAGTTTCTGTCCGAGCTTCTATTCATTCCACAAATATTACTTGAACACCCTTTCCGTGCCAGGCAGAGAACGTTCCTCTCCACTCCAGCCCTGAACAGGTTATCAGCGTTCTAGTGTGGATTTAGCTGCAGGCACAGGTTACTGTGTTTCAGCAAGTCTCACCTAGAAGAACTCTGGGGGAAATTCAGGTATTTGGGCAGAAAGAGGAGGGGATAAAGAAGGTATCTTTGGTGTCTCAGTTCTGAAGGAGCATGTGGGATCTATTTCAGGCAAGAGGCTGCATGAAGGGAGGTGGGGTGATGGTGGTTAGCTAGAGGGTGAGACTGGGGAGTGCAGATATGATGTCACAGGAAGTGAGAGAAGAATTCAAGGTACAAGCTGGTGTCAACAAATAAAACTGTTTCCTGTTTCACAACTTTATCTAGAGTATTAGCCATGATCAGGGTATCAGGAAAAATGCTAAGTTTTCTGGTGTCTAAGGAAAATTGTTTGATCATTGAGACCTTCTCTCATGTAAACATTTAGTGAATTTACTCAGTGACAGGCTTGTTCTACAGGTTGTGGGGGATGTAAAGATGTGTGGGTCTTGGTCCCTCACTCAGTACTAAAAAAAATGATAGGGTGTACACATATAACTACAATTTAAGTTCTAGGATCAGTGTGGAAGGTGGCAATGCTTATCTCCTCCGGGCACATACAAGAGTCCTTGCTCTAAGCAAAGCAGGAGATGATGCTGCAGCCTCCATGGAGGGAAGATTAGGTCGGACTCAGTCCAGTACTCTGGGCCTGGTCCTTTGCCTTCTGTCAGTTCATCCTGTGACTGGACAACCCAAGCTTGCTGTACTGGCATTGTGAGTGAAGTCCAGGAGGATCACAAGCTGCCTGGGGCCTTGGTTTGCCTCTGGTTTGACATGCTGCATGAATTACGTCTCAGAGCACCAGAATCTGAAGGTATAATTTTAGAGCAGCTATTATCACCTTTGAGGTACTGGGAGGAATAGGGTAGGCTTATTTCCTTTTTTATAAAGTTTCTGAACTACAAATTCATAAGATTGCTGGGAATGGAATGTGTCTGAAATTTAATAGGGCCTCTGACAGGGTGTCTTGTGATATGCTTGAGAGCAATATGGAGAAATGTGGGATCAATATTATTAGTACAGTTAATGGCTGCAAAGTTGTGCCCTAATATCATTCATTCATTCAACAAATATTTATTAAACCAGGCATTGTGCTAGCTGCTTAGAATATAATAATGAACAAAACCAGGAACCTCTTCACATGGTTGGTTATAGTTTAGTGAAGGAGCAAAAGAATCACACAGATAGATGTAAATTTGTTAACAATGACAAATGCCACATAGGAGAGTTTCACGGTAATTTGAATGCCTATAATAGGACTAGTCTTAACTGAGATTTGAAGAATGATGTGATAGATTAAAGATGGACACATATTCTTTGTTACTCCTCCCATGAAGAGGTGAAGTCTAATCTCTCCTTAAATCTGGGCTGGCCTTAGAGACTTCTCTAATAGAATACAGCAGAAAGGATGTTTCATAAAAAGCCTTGCAGCTTCTGTTTTTCTTGGAAGACTCCATCATGGAAGATGTCCCACTACCCTAAGACCACCATGCCAAAGAGTCCATGCATTGATGTTTGGGTCAACAGTCCCAGCCGAATCCTGCCTTCCAGCCATCTCTGCCAAGCCACAAGACATATGAATAAAATCTTGGATTCTCTAGGGGTGCCTGGGTGGCTCAGTCAGTTAAGCGTCCAACTCTTGATTTTGACTCAGGTCATGATCTCACAGTTCATGAGATTGAGTCCCACATTGGGCTCTTTGCTGACAGTGCGGAACCTGCTTGGGATTCTCTCTCTCACTCTCTCTGCCCTTCCCCTGCTCATGCTTTCTCTCTCCCTCTCAAGATAAATAAATAAACTTAAAAAACTCTTGGAAGCTCTAGATCAGAGGTTAGCAAACATAGCCTGCAGACCTAATCTGGCCACCATCTATTTTTATAAATAAAGTTTTATTGGAATGCAGCTATACCCATTTGTTTAATTATTGTCTATGGTTGTTTTTTCATTAAAGTGGTAGAGATGAGTAGTGGACTGTCAGGCCTGCAAAGCTGAAAATATTTTCTATCTGGCCTTTTGTAGAAAAAAATGGTGACCCTTGCTCTAGATTAGCACCATCCACTAGAAATTTAATGCAACCACATACATAATTTGAAAATTTCCAATAGCCATATTAAAAAATTAAAGAGAAAAAAAAATTAAAAAATAAAAAATTAAAGAGAAATAGGTAAAAATTAATTTTAATGATATGTTTTCTTTAATTCAGTATATCTAAAATATTATAATCTCAACATATAATCAATATAAAATTATTAATGGATATTTTACATTCTTTTTTCTGTACAAAATCTTGTAGGTGTTTTACACTTACAGAACTTAGATGAACTACATTTCAAGTGATCAGTAGCCACATGTGGCTAGTGCCTACTGAATTGGACAGGGAAGTTCTATACTAGCCCATTCACTAACTTAGTACCAACCACCAAGTGACTTCACTTGATGCCATGAGGAACAGAAAAATCACTCAAAACCCTGCCCAAATTTCTGGCCCACAACATTGTAAGACAGAGTAAAATATTCATTGTTTTAAGCTGCCGAGTTTAGGGGCAGTTTTTTAGGTAAACATAACAGATTGAAAAGTGCCAGATAGGTGAAGGGGGTAGTTTGGAAGGATTCTAGGCAAAAGGAACAGCAGGTGCAAAGGCACCACGGCAAGAAGGACATGAGGGAAGGTTGATGTGGCTTAAATGACTAGAGGGGTGGAAGACAAGCCTGGAGAGGTCAGTGGAGGCCAGACCATGCTTATCTTAAGGGTCAGCAAAGGATTTTGGTGTTTATTCTGAGTGCAATGTGAATCACTGAAGAAATTAAAGTGGAAGAGTGACATAATCAGGTTTGTAGTTTGAAAAGATGACTTTGGCTACTGTGTAGCAAGTGGATAGTAGGGAAGTCAGAACAGATGCCAGAAGACCAATCCGTTGACTATTGCAGTCATTTAAATGAAGAAGATGGTTGTTTGGTCTAGGGTGGTAGTAGCAGAAGTAGCAGTGGATAGGTTCAAGTGATATTTAGAATTATAATTGACAGGATGTGGTGATGGATTAAGTATGGGAGATGAGAATAAGGTATTAATTGATTGGTTTATTTATTCATTCATTCAACTGAGTGTCAGGAATCACTCTTATTTAGTAGACTAATGCAGTGGATGCCACAGAGTTTTTTTACTTTTTCACTTGCACAAATAATGGGAAGTTCATTTCTTTAAGTAGAGTAGGATAGCTTAATGCAGTCTGGTATGTCAGATGAGTTTATATTTGATGTGATAGAAAATTGAGAGTTTGGGATTGATGGTCTGGAAGCAGAAAAATTATGTAATGAAAGTTTAAAGAAAATGAGCCTGTCAGTGGTCTGAGGAAGGGGTGAGGGCTGGTATCAAGAAAGCCAATATTAAACTCTCAAAGACCTCAGATGAAGAGGCTGAACCAGCATACGGACAAGAAAGAGAAGAGCATGAGCGACACCTTGATGAAAACATGAACACTTCCTGGTGTCTGGTGGGCATAGATGATTGGCTATAGATGTGTGTCACCCATCTTGAGCTTTGCTAAGTTCCCATGCCAAACATGTCTCTTTCTAGCTCACGCTGGATCATATGTCTGACTTGGTCTCCAATCTCTTCTTGGAGCAAATCCTCCTGGACTCCCATTTGTGGAGATTTTTCATACCTAACACTGCCTTAATTTGATTAGGTGTCCTTTCCCATACTCATTTGGGAGCACAATGTTTCCACACAGATATGAGGGGAACAGCATCAAAGATGAATAGGTACAAAGAAAAAATATCTATGTAGCTTCATATGGGGGAGAAGGCTGCTTTTATTCATTCCCTGATATTGTAGGTAACTAAAGTATTAAAATTAAGAGTCCATTCCCCTCACTCCCGGAAGAAGGAACGTACATAGCATGGTTAGCTTTCCAGTCTCCTTATAGCAAGTTTGTATACAAGACAGATGCCCCAAAATCAGATATTTTTGAGTCAAGGAGCATCTCTTTTCCAAATTATTAATGGTTTTGGAAACCATTTTTTCCTTTTTTGCCAAAAGGTGCCTGTGGGTAAGCATCTTGCAAAGTTTTACAGGTGAGTCTGTGCACATCTGGTCAAGGGCTCTGCCTACCACAAATAAGAACCCAGAACTCACTAAAAGGCATTTATGCCAATCATGGCCCCTTAAGAGGGCCCCTTCCTGTTGTCTCAGAACCAGAACCATGGTCAAAGAGAGAAAGCCAATGTATCAAGGGCACAATTTGAGGGACGTCCCCTCTCCCCATTCTGTGTACCAGCCCTACCCTGGTGCTTGGAATTCCCAAATTACTCATTCCTTGGGTTTAGGCATTTTTGAAAGCCCCTATTAAAATGCAAATGCTAGCTAGAAGGGAGAAATGTTTTGTTTTTAGCCATTAAGAGTTAAGTTCAAGTTAATGCAGCTAAATAGGAAATGGAACTCAGAAAGAAATCATACTCCTAAAAAGAGGGAGAATAGTGCATGGGAACTTTCCTACCCTGATGGGGAGATGGAAAGTGCCGAAGACATATTTTTCTTCTACATATACTCAAAATGGTGTGTATTTCCCAACCTCAGCCTGAGTATACTCTGATGTATGGTTTAGAAACTAGTCTCTATATTAGGTTAGAGATTAGGATAAAGGTTCAGTAAAGGATTGTGCACCTAGCCTATGGCCCTATCCTTCTGTACTGCCCCCCTAAACCACTCTTATTTGCCTGACCATGAAAGGTGAATTGTCAATTCTTGCCTGGACACTGGATAACCACTCCGGAACCTTCCTACTCTTTGCTTGTTTCAGACATGTTAGGTTCTTACTCTATTTCTTCACAGCTTCAGTCTCCTGGGAGAGGGACCCCCCAAACTTATTTCTCACCTTTTTGGAACATGGTATTTGAACCTTGATTTTCTCCTGAAGAATCTGGCTTAGCTCACTTTTTTACCTTTTATGCTCTTTCTTCTCCCACCTTAGCTTCAACTCCATAAAATCCAATTCTCATTACCACCAGGAAGAGATATCTGATATCCAGGGCCATTAGAGCAACCAAAGTATCAAGCTCAAAGACAGTCATTAAACAGTGGGTACAATCACAAAAAGTCATTTCCTTCTCTTCAAAGCAGTGTTGCTATACAGTCATTTTAGTGTGACTATTAATACTATTTTCCCACTAAGCTAAAAGCTTCAAGAGTACAAGGACCATGACTTTTATGCTCTCTGTTAAAACCCAGGACACAGTTAATCACTCAGATACATTTAGAACATGCTAATGAACAGAAATTTATAAAAAGCTTCCATTATACACAGGATAGCTCATGTAAATAGTATCAATGGTACCTGCAACAGCAAACAGATGAAATAATATAGAACTGTGAGCTTGTGCACATAATTAGACTCATTTAAGTCCACAGCCTTAGTCCCAAGATTGAGGTTGCATGTCAGAGGAATAGATCATCTCCCTAGTTATTACAATTTGAGAGGAGTGGGAAGTTCCCTTGGCCAAAAATTATTTTCACCTGTCTCTCCTTAAATAACTATTAGTGGAGGCACTATTTTAAGCCTATTTGCAAATGCAAATATGTTCATGGTATACAGAACACGAGAAACCACTGCATGGGCTCTTTTTGGACCTAAGACTTTCTTTTCAAATGAGCTATTGGTCTCTGGTGCCAAGAGGAGCCAATATTGTGGGGGGCATTTAGATGGGAAGAAGAAATGGAGACAAAGAGACGGGAAGAGAAAAGCCAAATAAGAAAGCAGAGACCACTGCAGAAGCTGTGGGTTTTGCCCCAGTTCTCTGAACTTCTCACTGGCACAAGGGGCCAGCATCCTTGGATACCTTCTCCTGCAGTGGAGATCCTTGGAGCCCCCAGCACCCTGAGGCCAAGGGCAGCTGTTGGTTGTTTGGTAAGTGGTGCCTTCTGTTTCCTGCCTGTCCTGTCTCTTAGCTCACGAAAGCAGACAAAGGATCTGGATGGAAGAGACACATTTCTATAATGTCCTACCTCCAATGTAGCCAGTCTCAGAATCAAGCCTGATGGTCAAAAGTTTTATGCACGTATTCCACAACCCTTCTTACCCACTCCCTTGCCAGCCATCAGCCCAACCTCTGAACATCTGCCCCAGATGTAGCTTTATCAGACACCAAGCTCCCAAAGCATACAAGCTTCATAAGAACATACCTGTCACAAATGCCCATCCACTGCAGCTCCCAGAGACCAGATGTATAAGCTCAGTGACATTCCCGAGGAACACAGAAACAAGGTGTTAAGAATAAACGATGAGGAGCTTTTGTGAGCTCCCCATAACTTCCTAACACTCTTTGTAGAGAAAGAAATAATGTCAGGGCTGAGACTAGAACTCAAATGCAGAAAGGGGAACTGACAAGAAAGAAATAGCACCACAGACAGGGGCTGGTTCCAGATAACTTCTGATGGCAGGTGGGCATTTCCACCGATGAAAATGACTACAAATGCACTGGCGGAGAGTGAGTGAATGTAAAGCCCTGAGGAAACTCCCCAAAGACAGCCCAGCCACAAACATGACAAAGACTAACAGAGATCCAGGAGTGTAGCCTTTGAGTCCCATAGGTGAAGGTTCAGCTCAGTTTAACAAGTGTTTTATGCTGCAGCCATGTACCAGGTACTGGTTCCGGCTTGGCAGGGCTGCAGGAGGCAGTCTGCAACCACAGAGCCCAGAGACTGGGTATTTTTCTTCTCACCCCACCCCCCTACAAACCATTCATTTGAGTATATCTCCATGGATCCTGCTAGAAGCCAATTAACATACACAGCTTGTTTTTAAATTATCCTCATCTAATCCTAATTATCCTAATGTAGAAAATTTGGCCCCTATTCCTGGAAGTGGGTGGTACTCGAGTCACCACTGCTGGTACAGGTCACCAGCAGAAGAGTGATAGGTGTGTGAATGCCAAGTGGATTTTTCCAAACCTAGTGCTTCGAGAGGGACAGGCTTCACACATATAATCCTGATCCAAATGTATGGCTTCTTTTCCTGATCCAATCAGGCCCTGAAAAGCCCTCTGCTCAGTGGGGAGGGGGGCGGGCAGGCATTTATGTGCCTCTGAGCCTGCAGCATTTGCATTCGGGAGAGAAACAGCTCCCTGTGAACCTGCCTCCTCTGATCTCTTGGTGGCTAGCTGGGCCCTGCCGGACTAGAGAAATTAAAAGTAGCAAAGGGAGAGCTGTTTGTTGTCTGGGTTGAGAAGAGCACCCAAGCAAGGACATGTGGTGCAGGGGAAGTAGCATAGCACAGGTTTGGAACTGGTAGTCCAAGGTCAAACCCTGGCTTGACCACCGAGCCCTGGACAAGTTATTGAACATCTCCCCATTTTAGTCTTCTCATCCAGGAAATGTGACCAGCATCCTTGATGCACTGTTCTGAAAAACAAATGGGATCTTGCATGTACATCACCTGGCACAGAGCATAGTATGCAGCTATTTAGTCTTCGTTATTACTTTTCTGTCTTCCTGACAGACTTTACAGTTCTGACTTTGACCTTTGCACAAAGTTGGTCCTTAATCACTGGAAAGGTGATGATCATTCTTCCCAAAACAGGTCTGTAAACTCCTCACCTTCCATCCAGGGTCTCTCAAACCCAGAGGGCTCTTATGTGGGTCCTGGGCCCTGACTCATAGGGTCTTCACTTCCTCTCAGCGATTCTCTGTGCATACCTTGGAAACTTCATCCTTTACTCGGATAGGCACCACCTGGGGTTTTCCTCTGGATTTTACAATCATATATATTTTTTTTATTTGAAAGGGTCCATTTAGTTTCCTTATTGTAACACATGAAATTACCCATGTATCAGAGCACAGGAGAATTAATTTACATACCACTCCGTTTTCAAGTTTCCTTCTCTTCCTTATACTCAGCAGTCAAAATATCAGATAGGCTAAATTGGGAAGTCTTGCTATCAAAATATTTAGAATAGTATTTCCCAAACTTCAGTCATTCTAGCTACTAGTACCACTTCATATCCATGTAAAAATCTGTATTATTTTTTATGCATTCATTTTAATCTTGACTTATTTTAAAAGGAATCTTTATATAAATAGTAAAAATTTTAAAGAGCAGTATTATTTACCAAAAATAAAGGGTGAGTTCAAACTCTGTGTTTGTTCAAACCTGTTGTTCAAACTCTGGCCCACTAGTTAATACCTGTGTGTTCTTGAGGAAGTCACTTAATTTCTGAGCCTTAGTTTCCTCACAGAGGTAATATTAAATGTCTCATAAGCTTGTTGTGAGGATTAAATAGGAAGACATGTATATGGTGCCTCACACAGATCCTGGCATACGGTAGGTTATTTTAAAAAAAAAGTTTTATTGTTTTCTCTTTTCCATATCCCTTCTCTCATCTCCTTATTTCAGGTCCTGATTAGAGTAGTATCCAATGCACTGTAACAGAAGTAGTGGAAGATAAGTAGTGAGGCAGGCAGCAGAAATAAAGGACAATTTGGTGTCACGGAATTCTCTAATTCTATGAACTAATTAGCATTGCAAGGTTGTTTCAGGGACATCAAAAGTCATTTTAGTCTCTCACTGAAGCAAGGACTCCCCTCGGTGTTATCTGTAATAGATGGGTGTCCAGTCTTTGCTTTCTTACTTATGTTGGAAAACTCACTACCTGATATGACAGTTATGAGAGAAAGGTCTTCTTTATAATAATCCCAAATCTCCCACCACTCACTCCCCAGTCCCATAAGTGTCCCTGTCCTGTTTTCTAAAACTTGCAGGATATGTATTTTTACCCCTTCACATGGAACCCTCCAAATAATTGAAAACAGATATGTCATAAGTTTCCTCAGTAGTCTTTTCTCTCAGCTACATATTATCAGTGTCCTCAACTGTTCCTCATATAATGTGGTCTCTAGAACCCTAACCAGCTTGGTGGTTCTCCCACTGGCACCTGTCTCCCTGAATGTGTCAACATACCTCTTTGCAGAAAGGGCTTACAGAATGAAATGGATAGTGACAAGATCACTTTCACTAATGAGTCAGAGATCAAATTAGCCTGTACACAGTTGTACTGGAGTGGCTGACCATGATTTTTTTTTTCAAATGTCATGTCATATCACCACCTCTTGGCCCCATCTTATTTGTACGTCAGTGTTCAGCCAATCAAAATTACTCTGAATCCTCTTTATATCTTTCATTGTACTAGTCATCCCTCCAATCCTGTGCCACTCAAAAATCTGATAAGGAGGCCTACCCAAGAGTCATCAGAGCCAAGCATGCACGGGGTTCAGCAGTGATGGTGGTCAACAGTATCAAATGCTGAGATGAGGTTAAACAAAATGAAGAAAATCAGTTCCTTGTGTTTAGTGAAGAGGAAGTTACCAGTAACCTCAGAAAGTTGCTTTCTGTGTGGGGCTGCTTCCTCCATGCCTCACTCCCAGATGTTCTCATGTCTGAGGAGGCCAAGGCTACAAGAAAAAGCAGCAGGAGGGGAGTGGCTATAGATGGTAGCTGGGTTGGGGGGGGGGGGGGAAGAGATATTCCCCTGGGACCACATGGTTAGGATTTACTCTGAGGGTGGAGGGGCAAAGCTAGAAACTTGTGGGCATTTGGAAAGATCCAAACACTTAGCTGAATTTTCCAATTCCAGCTATAGATTTGTTTGCTATACATAAATGGCTTCTCATGGCCACCAGTCAAGAAGCACTCTAAAAATATTCTAGGTGGTGGTGGTTCTAATATAGGACAAAATAATTTCCACAAATAATTATAGAGGCATTACTTATCGAAATGTTAATTAGCATTTGTTTTCTGAGATTTCTTGACACATAGATTTTTGCAGGGGAGAAAGCAGAAGTGACTTAAAGTCAAAGGCACTTTTGGACTTTTGTGAAAGCTCATGGAAGAGATAATATAGATGTCCTAAAAGGGAAGAGAAAAGAGAGTGCTTTTGAGATGCAAGAGGAAGGAAGGGCAGAGTTGTTTGGGTCTTGTGAGCAGAGGGATCAAACAAAGCACTCCCTCTCAGTGCTCCCAAGGGGATAACAGCTTTGGGAGTGATGGCTCATGCCTACAGAGGCAGTGCACTTGGTTCATGGGCCTCAGGAGATAACCTCATTTCCCACTGTGGCATAGGGGTGGAGAGCTGCCACACTTCACAGACCACCGTGGTTTAGATAGTGAGGTTGCCAATAGCAACCAAAACGGTCTTGGGATTTGAGGCCCTTCCTCCTTCTAGGCACTAGGTAAGCTTCCTGAATTATGACTGGGCTGTAAGAAGGAAAGGGCATCCCTGTATGATCAAGATGGAATCCCCTATCCAACTGGTAGAATAGGTTTCACAGGTGAGATTAGGTTGAATTAAAGGAAACATGGGAAGTGACCATCTCTTACATACTTGGATTCATGGACAGAAATTCATACCCTATTCATAGTTCCTAAGTTATTTTTAATTTAGAAGTGATGCAGCACAGGGTGGTCCTGTTCTTATTCCCAGCCCTGCTGCACAACCTCTCAGAGTGCAGGAAGCCACAACCACTGTCCCCAGAACCTGACTTTTCCCTTTTAATGAAACTCTTCTGGGTCCACAAACAGGGTTCTCTGATACTGCTTGACAGAGAACATAAAACATTTGCTATGAATTTTTTATTTTACTGCTGTTATAAAATTGTATTTCAAAAACGCTTCATCCTTAAAACATAAACACACTAACTGCTGAGAGGATGAAAAGAGAAGCCACAGACTGTAAGAAAATATTTGCAAAACACATGACTGATAAAGGACTGATATCCAAAATGTACAAAGAACCCTTAAAACTCAAGAAAACAAACAATTCAGTCTAAAAATGGGCAAAAGATCTGATCATACACCATACCAAAGAAGATACACAGATGGTACAGATATACATATTAAAAGATGCTCAGTATCATACGTCATTAGGGAATTGCTAATCAAAACCATAATGAGCTACTACTAAATACCTATTAGAATGGCTAAAAAAAAACCCAAAAAACAAAAAAAACACAAAACTCCTGACAATACCAAATGCTGACAGGGATGTGGAACAATGGCAACTCTCATTCATTGCTGGTGGGAATGGAAAATGATGTAGGGACTCTGGAACTCATTGTGGCAGGTTCTTATAGCAGTTAACATAAGCCTACCAGATGAACCATCAATAATGCTCCTAGGTATTTACCCAAATGAGTTTAAAACTTATGTCCACACAAAAACCTGTGCATGCATATTTATACCACCTTTATTCATAATTGCCCCAAAGTAGAAGCAACTGAGATGGTCTTCAATAAGTGAATAGACAAACTGTGGTATGTCCATACAATGGAATATTATTCAGTAATAAATAGAAATGAGCTATCAACCCATGAAAAGACATGGACAAACTTTAAATGCATGTTGCTTAATGAAAGAAGCCAACCTCAAAAGGCTACATACTGTATGTTTCCAACTAGATAACATTCTGCAAAACGCAAAATCATTGAGACAGTAAAAAGATCAGTGGTTGCCAGAGGATGTGAAGAGGGATGAATAGAGGAGCACAAGGGATTTTTAGGGCAGTGAAACTTTCTGCATGATACTGAAATTAATGGTGTATATATGTTATAAATTTGTCAAAACCCACAGAACTGTAGAACCTTAAAGAGGGGACTTTAATGTAAAGTGTGAGTGTTAATTAACAATATTGTTTCATTAACAAATATACCACACCAATGCAAGATCATAATAACAGAGGAAACTATGTGCAGGGGAGAGGGTATATGGGAATTCTCTGTATGGTCTGCTCAATTTTTCTATAAATTTAAAACTGTCACAAAAATAAAGTCTATTAATTAAAAACATACACACACACACATACACACACACTATGTAAGCACTGATTCCTGGTAAAGCAACTAAGTTAATAACATGACATTTTAGAGGGCTTCTACCCCGTGGGTAAAAAAATTAGCATCAATTTCACAGTCCAGAGGTTCGCTTCTCCATGTTGCATACTTGTAATCAAATGCCATACATAAGACATTGCTGCGAAACATCTCTAGTTTTGTATTCTGCCCTCTATTTTGACATTTTTTGCATCTTTCTGGTGCAGAATCATAAATTTTCATGTCAGTTCCTTGCGTACATTAAAAAGTCCCATTGTTTTCTAAGGGCCAGATCAATAAAAAAATAGCTTTCAGTTCCATGTTTCTGGAGGAACATTCTTAGAAATGTATTAAGCTTCTTTTTTTCTTTGAGGCGGAGATACGATGTTGACCTACGCTTAAAAGTAATTTTATATAGTTTAGCATTGGAGGTTGAGTCTTTTTCTTTCAGCCAAACTTTTACAGCCTCCATATTTACATCCTATAAGAGGGTCACCAAGGTTGGGGGAGATCCTCACTCTTACAACCTCTAGCGCAGTCTCCTCTCTAGTCCTGAGTTGGTTTGTTTGGTCTCCTTGGCTGCCCTGGAGTATCTTATTTTATTCACTTTCTCGTGATGCAAATTCACACCCATCATTCATGCATGTTAAGAAAGAGGGAACGTGTATTGTTTCTTAATTTATATTCGATCAACTTCTGAACACAGAAACTAGGACTCAGTGACACACTTTTGCCTAGATGTCCTCTAAGGAGAAGTCAGAAAGGCAAAGGACACTAACAGTTATTTACAAGATCCTACTTAAGATCCTTGTCTGCATTTTCTCTCAAAACCAAATGGTGGCTTAATAAAACATACCTAAACTTCAGCAACAAAATTTATGTGGGTTGAAAATTACATTTGCATGTTGTAAAAGGTAGGGTAAGGAAAAACTGTCAAAAGGCTAAGTATCAGGATGTGCACATTTTAGAAAAACAAGTGATGTTGTACCTGGGATGACTGTGGCATTTACATGATCTGTTACTTTAGCTGCATGGGCAAGTGGGGAAGATTAAGAATGTGGCTCTGTGTAGAGCTCAGGCTAAGGACAGCAACCCCAGCTAGTATGGAGCCAGCCATCCCAAACCCAGGGTCTGAGAGTGGTCAGTGGTCTGGTGGAGACATGGCGGAGTGGGGTGGAGGTGTGCTGTGGCACAGTCAGAATTGGGAGTTTCTGGGAAGTGTGATATCTACAGTGTGGTGAGTGGAGATACTTCATTGTTTGCCCCTGTGAAATAAGGCCCTGGGGGACACTGGGGGACAGGTCCTAAGGAGCAATGGGGAACTGGGGCCACAGATCAGGAAATAAGGCGAAGCCAGAGAAGGACTACAGCCTGGGGAACTGAGGAACTCACCATTTGCCCCCTTGAACACTAGAGATCAGGATTATAGCAGCAAGACCACATCTGGAGCCCCCCTCCCACCAGCTATGTGTACAGACACTTCATAAAAGGGACTGGGCAGAGCTTCAGGAGTGGTTCCAGGATGCCCATGGAAACTAGTAATACTATAGACTCTAGTGACACACAAAAGCACATATTTTTATTCTTTACCTTTGTTTCCACCCATCTTTGAATCTTAACATTATTTCCCACTTTCTAATAATACTTTAAAATCCACTGATGTAATTGCACCATTTGCAATTTCTACTTTTTAATTTGCCTTCATTCATTCAACAAATGCTTATCCAGCCCTAACTAAGTATAGGACTTGGGCTGGTCCTGGGATACAAGGAAAAGCAGAGGGTCCCTGCTCTGCAAGAGCCTGAAGGTGAATGCAGGAGACCTATACCAAACTGGTAATATCAAGGGGCCTGCCAACAAGTGATTTTCAACAAAAACAGCTTCAGTTACTAATGATTAAATAACATCTGAAGAGCATGTGGTAGATATTAACTAGGTTGTATAGGTCACAATTAAGAAAAATTTCCCCAGGCCCTCTGACTCAGGAATAGACTTCTCTAAGAAATATTGGTTCTCCTTCGGTTCATATTTTAAATGGTCACTGTGTCTGCATGACTGTCAGTCACAGATGGCACAGCAGAGAACTCACTCTGAGAGAAGGGTAGATGAAAGTGATACTTAACTTCTAATTTAATAATTCTATATTCTAGCTATTTAGTAATGTTTACAATACAAGAATCTCAGGACTATCTGAGAGTTTATACAAAAGATGGCCTGTTAGTTAACAAATAAAACCACGTAAAATCTTTCCAAGATGAATGAAATACATACAGCAGCAAGTTTAAAAATTGATGCCAATAAACTACCAACATCAGTGATGGCACTTTTCAGAATTCAACAAAGTAAATATATGATTCCAAACATATTATTTCGATCTTTAGTGTTACCTGGGAACATTAAACCCAAATTCACAAGATTGTGATCTCTGAATTTAAAGTGGCCCATTTGCTTAAAGATATGCCCTTACGCATTCTGAGAAACTGTCATCTCTTTCACAAAGCATCTGACATTTGCCATTTCCTTTAAACCTTAGTTAGAAGAAATAAAATGAGGTAATATTCTAAGTATAAAAGTTGCTTAAAGAGTAAAGTCCATATGCTTTTTCCTATTTGTGCAGAGGAGGGAATATAATACATAACAAAACTAACACATTTTAATAAATGGCAGCATATTTCAATTTTACGGAAGCATAATCTGAGAAAGCACCTTTTTATGCAAAATATTTATATAAGAACATAAATAAAATGTGCTCTACAAAGTAAAATAAAATAGATTGGGGCATATAGAACACAGTCAATATGACTAAGCTTGTTAAACAAAAAACAAAAAAACCAAAACCACTGGATTTTTTAAAGCTTCCATTTCACAATAGGGTCAAAGGAGGGGGCATTGCACACACAAAGGCTCACTTCCCTGTAGCATCTTTGTAACCAAAAGCAACGAACGTAAGACTTCTGGGAACCCTTAAAATACGTATTTATCAACCTGGATTTGCAATTTTCAAGTTGGTGGTACAGAACCACCAGGTGTAATTTTGTAGCTCCCTTCACATGCCTTTATCTGGAAGATTCTGAAGGTCCACCACCACTTAGACATGTTGCCACTTACAAGAAATTTTCCACATCTATTCATCAGTGATGGACATTTGGGCTATGTCCATAATTTGGCTATTGTTAATAGCACTGCTCTAAACATTGGGGTACATATGCTCCTATGAATCAGCACTCCTAAATCCTTTGGATGAATTCCTACTAGTGCTATTTCTGGGTCATAGGGTAATTCTATTTTTAATTTTTTGAGGAAACTCCACACTGTTATCCAGAGTGGCTGCACCAGTTTGCATTCCCACCAACAGTGCAAGAGGGTTCCTGTTTTCCACATCCTCGCCAGTATCTGTTGTTGTGTGAGTTGTTAATTTTAGCCACTTTGACTGGTGTGAGGTGGTATCTCAATGGTTTTAATTTGTATTTCCCTGATGATGAGTGATATTGAGCATCTTTTCATGTGTCTGTTGGCCATCTGGATGTCTGCTTTGGAAAAGTGTCTATTCATGTCTTCTGCCCTTTTCTTCACTGGATTATTTGTTTTTGATACAATGGAATACTACTTGGCAATGAGAAAGAATGAAATTTGCCATTTGCAACAACGTGGATGGAACTGGAGGGTATTATGCTAAATGAAATAAGTCAGGCAGAGAAAGATAGAGGTCATATGTTTTCACTCATATGTGGAGTTTGAGAATCTTAACAGAACATCAGCGGGGAAGGGAAGGGGAAAAATAGTTTCAAACAGAGAGGGAGGCAAACCATAAGGGACTCTTAAATGCAGAGAACAAACTGAGGGTTGATGGGGGTGGGCAGGGGAGAGAGGACAATGGGTGATGGGCATTGAGGAGGGCACTTGTTGGGATGAGCACTGGGTGTTGTATGTAAGTGATGAATTATGGGAATTTACTCCTGAAGCCAAGAGCACGCTGTATACACTGTATGTTAGCTAACTTAACAATAAATTATATTTAAAAAATAAATAAATAAAAAGTAAAAATTAAATAAAAAGTAAACATACCATTTGGCAAATGACATTAAACCTTTTACTAATAAATTCAGATTCCTTTGATATTTCTTGAATAATTCTAAATACTGAAGATAAATACTAAGTGCTAATTAATTTCTAAATTTATAAAATAAACTAGCACCCTGCATTTTAAGAACAACAACAACATTTCCAGTAAAATAACATGTCGCTCCTCCTACTCTTCCGCCATGTGAGTAAAGGATGGTCTCTTTTGAAAAGTGCCTTAAATAGCTTTCCTCAAATCTGGTTTAATATCAGAAATGATGTCAAATAAGCCTTGTACTTGTTGGCTACGGTTTTAATGTGAGGAGTTGGAATTCTTAAGAAGGACAGCATTTGTAAACCAATTTGATCTTTGCAATTCAAGGATTGGAGACAAAATATTGTATTTGTCATCATACTTGAGTTGCGTTTTCACTATGCATGGCCTATTTGCATACAAACAAAAGAGATTATTTTTAAAAGAGGTTTTCTGTGTTTTTGTTTTGGTCCTTTGGTAAGTAAGGGACCAAGCCATTTTCATACCATGGACTTCACACATTATGTTTATGTCATCCTTCACTTCCTCTTCCTTACCACCCACTTCCATTTCATTGGTGGCCAGTTTTGGGGTCTCTGTCACCTCCTGTCCAGACTACTGCAACAATCTCCTGGCTGGATCCCTTACACTATCCTTTACCCTATCATTATTTTTCACCAAAAGCATTCTGACTATGAAACTTCCTCGCTTTGAAGACTTGCTCCCTTTTCCTCATGGACTAGTGGTCATACTTCTTAGCAAGACGCACAAAGGCCTTCACAGCCTGAACCCAACTTTTCTCTTCTGCTTCTATCAGTCAACCCACATAACTTACCTTCTAGTCACACCAGAACTGTTCACTGACCCTTGACCCTCCTAGACCTTTCAGGACTTTTTGCCGTCTTTGTCTTTGCACAAGCTATTCCTTCTGCCTGGAATGCCTTTCCTGCCTTTTCTGTATGCAGAACTCCATCCACTGTTCCCTTGAGATCCAGGTCACTCTGTACTTCACAGCTGGAACCTTCCCTGCCATCCTTCCCTCCTTTTCCACTATATCTACATCTTTCTCGCTCCCAAATCACATCATTTATTCTTTCATTATAACAGTTTCCTCCTTGTGTTAAAAATTTCCCTCCTTATATAGATGTCCTATCCTGACTTCCACAAGAGCAGGGAACATGTTTAGTTCTCTTTGCATTCCTGATACTTAGTGCAGTAACAGGTCCAACAAACATCATTAAAGTTAATATCTGTTAACTGATGACTTATAAGCTAGGTATTCTGCCAGGTACTTTAAGTGTATTGCTTCATTTAATCTCCACAATAAATGTAGGAATTTTACAGATGAGGAAACTGAGTTTCAAAGAAGTTAGGCCACTTGCCTAGGGACACACAGCTGGTGACCTCAAGTTTTAGCAGGATATAGAATTGAATCTGTTTCAATTTCTAGCTGATTTTGCTATATGACTATCATTAGAATGTCAGATAGATGTCAGCGTACTTTTTTGGTGTGGTTTGGCTCTTTTTAAGTCTCTCCACTCTACCTTTTACTAATTATGCAACCTTGAGTAAATTACTAAACCTCTCCAAACCTCAATTTCCTCATTTTTTTTTCGGTGGGGGAAAATAATACCTAATTTACATGGTCATTATAAAGATTCAGGGACTACACCTATGTGAGGTTCCTAGCCCCATCCCTGCTCATCACAGCAATCACTTCTTCCTTCCTGCTGTCAGCCATGCACTTCATATTCCTCCATTCACTCACTTAATCCTTACTCTCTGAAAATTGGAAACTATGAAACCTTCTAGCAGATGAATAAACAGGCTTCGAGAAATAAGTAACCTGCCCCCAACTCTTTTAATCCAAGTAAATGTTTTTCCTAAAGTCCCCAGAACTGAATGGGACCCTCAGATCGATACCTAAGTGTGTGTAAAGGGATCACTCTGCCTGTATGTGTGAAAACACAACTAGAGACATTAAAGAAACTGAGTTTGGGTTTGCTTTCCCTTTTTTTTTTTTAACTTTTTTTTTTTCCTGGTGACCATGAACACTTAACAAGTCAGAGAATCCTCTTGAAAATTGAATCTTGGGTGAGCCACTGCATAGGCGTATTAACTTTTATACTCCCTGCTGTCTCAATTCTCCATGTCCCTCAAATTCCCACCTTTTTCACTGAGCCTTCAATCAAGTTCCCCCTTCTTTACCAATCTACTTCCTTCTAACCTGCAAGCAAAGATCTTGGGACCACTTTCCAGCTCAGTCAGAAGGGAAGATGTAAATGGCTTCTGCCTTAAAATTTGGTGCCCTGGGGGAAGTATCTTGCTGGGTCTACATTTTCAAACATCCCTAGCTTTTGTAACTCCTGACTCAAGTGCGTACATGGTCCTGGCAGTTAATGTAAATAAATGAGCAAAGTAGGCTATGTAGGAAAAGGAGAGCTTTTACCCCCTTAGAAGTTGAGCAGCCTCTTCCAGATTCACCTGTTGTTACCATATGGGAATGAGGGTCCATTGTTACTGGTTATTCTGATTTCCCAGAGGAGGTGGAAATCCAAATTTATGTGAATTCTCCAGATTTTTAAAGTACTGGCAACTAGTTATATTTTTTTTTAACTTTTAAAAATTACTGTCTATCTATATGCTATTTTTGGTCTACCAATCTTTAGTTTTCAATCTCTGTCCCAGACCACTTGCTCCCTAGTTCTTTATTACTTGGCTGCCAGAGCTTCTTTTGGGCCCTGATACAACACAGCTCTCTCCAAGCACAAATATTTCTACCCACAAATCTGTCTTGGTCTGCCATAATATATGCTCCCATAATGCTGTTCAGAGCTTTGGTCTAGAATTAGATTGGTGGCTGGACTCCTGGCTCTGTATCAGCTATGCGACCTGGACAAGTTATTTAACATCTCTAAGATTTAGTTTTCAGTTGTGGAAAATAGGGGATAATAATAGTACCTACCTCCAGGAATTGTAAGGATTAAGTGAAATAATATATGATAGAATGTGCCATAATGCCTGCCATGTGATAAGAAATGCTAGCTATAATGTAACCTTCTCCCTTCATAGCTGCTAAATAGGATCTCTATGTGATTCATCTTCATTTTCTCAACATTAAATAAAACTTTACTGAATGAGTTAATAAACAAATTTTCTCAGCCCCCTCTTTTCTAGCCCTGATTCACTACAGCCTGGAATTTAATATATTCTTAAACCTTTCCATCCATAGTGTTCTCACACTCCTCTGAACCTCTGTTGCACTAGAGAACAGAAGTCAAAATTGGAGGCCTGAGCCAAGCAAGCCCCTCCAGACATTGAGGCATTACATAAAAATCAGGAGATATCACATATAAGTCTACCTCCCTAACTTCTCTCCAAAAAATGAGATTAGGTTGTACTGGACCACATTCCAGCACACAAGACAACAGAGTGGGGACCAGCAGCATTGCTCAAGATGGGGCTCATCTGTGGGGCACCTGGGTGGCTTAGTTGGTTAAGTGTCAGACTTCAGTTCAGGTCATGATCTCATGGTTTGGGAGTTCGAGCCCTGCATTGGGCTCTGTGCTGACAGCTCAGAGCCTGGAGCCTGCTTCGGATTCTGTGTCTCTGTCTCTCTCTGCCCCACCTCTCTCTCTTTCTCTCTCAAAAATAAACATTAAAAATGTTTAAAACAAACAAACAAACAAAAAGATGGGGTTCATCTGCTGTGTAACGAAGCTTCCACCATTCAAGCATCATGAGGGTATAATAAACTATATGCCTGCATCACATTCTATTATCTGAGGATCTCTGTAGGCATTCTGTGTTTACTCTTCCCGACTCAGAGACTGTACCTCACTACTAGGTTGCTTTTTATCTTGATTTTATCCTGCTTAGCAGAGCAATATAAATTCACTGAAGATTTAGCAATTTCAAAGAAAAAAAAACCCTATTCCTATGATCCTGTCAATCTAGAGGTAACCACTATGACTGTTTTGACCTACTTGCTATGTTGTTTCCATGCGTTATTTTCTTTATAATTCCATAGCCTTATGTTTTCTCTGTCATTAAAAAGTCATCAACACACACACACACACACACACACACACACACACACGTTATCAACAACTTCATCTTTAATTTACTTAACCATTCACCTACTATGAAAAATTCAGGTTGATTCTTATTTTTCATTATATTAAATAATGCAATAATAAACATTTGTGTGCACAAATCTTTTTCATGTCTCATACTATTTATCTATATCCTTAAAAGTGAAATTATTGCAGAAGAGGAATAAGCATTTTCACAATAAGCAAAAGTGGTAGTTTATATATCTTCTAGAATTAGAAGTGCAAATTTGAATATGTTACCCATGATGACTAATAGGCAAACAAGTCTTTATAAATTAAGAGCAGACATTACCAAATGTACCATATTGGAAATCCAGAAGGCTAAAAAGGGGGCTTCATAGCTTCATGAAGGTACATATAATTACCAATTATAGGACAGGACTTTATTT
This sequence comes from Prionailurus bengalensis, assembly GCF_016509475.1. Taxonomy (NCBI): domain Eukaryota; kingdom Metazoa; phylum Chordata; class Mammalia; order Carnivora; family Felidae; genus Prionailurus; species Prionailurus bengalensis. Next base: position 68,078,327 of record NC_057350.1, on the reverse strand, counting down.
TAATGTTTTTGGCATCCTATCTTACATAAAATATATTTTAAGTGGCTTTGTTGTTTGGCTTTCACCTTATTCACTTGCATTGAGCCTGCCCTTCTCGTATCTATAATTAGAGGTTTACTATAGTGACTTCTGGGTTTTAGGTAAGAATCCACTTGCTATGGGGCACCTGGGTGGCTCAGAGTTAAGCGTCCAACTTCTTGGTTTCAGCCCAGGTCATGATCTCACAGTTTGTGAGTTTGAGCCCCATGTCAGGCTCTGTGCTGGCAGTGAGGAGCCTGCTTGGAATTCTCTCTCTCTTAAAATAAATAAACAAACTTAACAAAAAACCCATTTGCTAGAACTAAATAAGAAAAGGCAGAGCTAAAGAAATTGAAGACAATTTAAAATATAGAAAATAATAGATTTTAAAGAAAAAATATGAAGACTAAAACATGTTATTTCCATGAGACTTCATATCCACTATAAATTCCTATAAGTCTCATGGCATTAAAAAGCACTCATAACCACATTTTTTAGATGAGGGCACTGAAGTTCAGACAAGTAGATAGCTTCCCCAAGGTGACATGGCTGGTAAACAGAAAACTACTTATTAACTACTTATTATTTGACACCAGCCAGACTGACAAAACTCTGGCACTTATTCAAGACATACTGCCTACAGACAAATAGAAAGCAGTTACCTTTGTTCTCCTTTGGAACCTCACACACTTCACTGCTATTTTTAAAAAATCGTCATATTTGATATATTTACCACTAAACTGAGCTCCTTGAGAAATCATGTCACTCATTTTGGCAATTTCTAACATGTAGCCCAGAGCCTGGAAACAAAGGTGCTGAATGAACTGAGAAATTACTAAGAACATAGAGAAATAAGCAGTTGGCTAGAATGGGTGTGTTTCAGCATTCTTAAGCTTTTTACAGTTGGAAAATTGCTTTCCAGAAAGGTTATAGCCATTCATAATCCTCCAATCAATACCATATGAACGTACTGTTCTTGTATACTCATTAGCATTATTATCCCCACTCCAACAAAACATAAATTGTTAATTTGGTTAATAAAAATACCTCATTGGTGTTTGAATTAGTATTTGTTTAATATTCAGTGAAGATTAACATTTTGGGTTTTTTCCCATTACTTTTTAAAATTAAGTATTTGATTTTAATTCTAGTATTGTTAATGTACAGTGTTACGTTAGTTTCACGTATACAATACAATGTATACAATTCAACAATTCTATACATTACTCAGTGCTCATTGTGCTAAGTGTACTCTTAATCCCCTTCACCTATTTCATCCATCCCCCCATCTACCTCCCCTCTGACAACCTGTAGTTAAAAATCTGTTTCTTAGTTTCTCTCTTTTTTTCCCTTGCTCAGTTGTTTTGTTTCTTAAATTTTGCATTGTGAGTGAAATCATATGGTATTTATCTTTATCTGATTTATTTCACTTAGCATTATATTCACTTCTTCCATCCATGTTGCAAATGGCAAGATTTAATTCTTTTTCATGGCTGAATAATATTCCACTGAATACGTATATACCACACCTTCTTTATCTGTTCATCTACCAATGGACACCTGGACTGCTTCCATAATTTGGCTTTAACTATAAATAATGCTGCAATAAACACAGAGGCACATGTATTCCTTTGAATTAGTGTTTTTGTGTTTTGGGCATAAATACCCAGTACTGCAATTAGTAAATCATAGGGTATTTCTATTTTTAACTTTGTGAGGAACCTCTTTGGTTTTTGATTGTAGCCATTCTGACAGGTGTGAGGTGATATCTCATTGTAGTTTTGATGTGCATTTTTCCCTGATGATGAGTGATGTTGAACATCTTTTCATGTGTCTGTTGGCCATTTGCATGTCTTTGGAGAAATGTCTGTTCATGTCCTCTGCTCATTTTTTAACTGGATTATTTGTTTTGGGGGTAATGAGTTGTATCTTTACTTTTTAAATGTTTTATTTTGAAATAATTTAAGATTCAAAGGAAGTTGGTAAAACTGTAAAGGAGGTCTTGTGTGACTTTCACCCACTTTCCCTCAGTGGTAACATCTTTTACAGCTGCAGTATAACAGTTAAAACTAGGAAATTGAGATTGGTATAACCCATAGAGCTTATTTATATTTCACCAGTTTTATGTTTTATGTGCATGTGTATAGTTCTATGCAACTTTATCATGTGTATAAATTTATGTAAAAACTGTCACTCTAGTGTAATAAGGAAATATTCCATTACCACAAGGCTCCCTTGTACTATCCCTTTATGGAGGCATACCTCCTCCTTTCTCCACCACTCATAACCATGGCAACCATCAATCTGCTTTCTTGTCTTTATGATTTTATTATTTCAAGAATGACATATAAATGGAATCATATGGTATGTAACATTTTGAGATTGGCATTTTCACATAGCATAAGTCTCTGGAGATTTATCCAAGTTTGTGTGGGTATCAATAGTTCTTCCCTTTTATTGCTGAGTAGTATTCCATAGTATATATGTACCATAGTTTGTTTAACCATTCACTCAGTGAAGGATATTTTCCCCTGTTTTGACTACTAGGAATAAATCTGGTATGAATATTCATGTATTGGTTTTGCATGAACATAGTTTTTTCATTTCTCTGGGATAAATGCCCAAGAATGCAACTTCTGAGCCATATAGTAAGTGTATGTTCAGTTTCTCAAGAAACTGTCAAACTGTTTTCCAGAGTGGCTGCACCATTTTACAATCCCAACAGCAAAATATAGGTGATCCAGTTTCTCTGCATCCTGCCAGCGTGATGTTACCATTATTATTATTTTTTAAAGCTATTCTGATAGGTGTGTAGTGATATCTCATCTCACTGTGGGCTTGATTTTCATTCTCATCATGGCTAATGATGTTGAATGTCTTTTGATGTGCCTGTCATCTGTGTATCCTCTTTGAGAAAATGTCTTTTTATATCTTTTTCCCATTTTCTAATTGGATTGTTTATTTACTGTTTAATCTGGTAAATGAAGATATCTCATTGGAGCTTGAATTGGCATTTCTTTAATATGTAGTGAAATGAACAATTTTTGTCATTTACATTTATATTAAAAATTGCTTAATTATTAACTGCATTGGATTGCTTTTGTCATTTTATAATTGTTGGTTTCTCTTCCTAATGACACTGTAAAGATTACATGTTGGCTATTTTTTTCTGTATTCTACACAGTTCCTGAAGACAATCAGTTTCTTGATGAAGATTTATTGTTTAGTTGGTTGAAAATAGTCATAAACATGAAGGTGATGAACTAGGTTTATCTTATGGGTAGTTACTTTCTCAGGTTTTACCCCATGGTTAGTTTCTGGCTGGTATTGACTAATTGGTTTACTTAACTAACTATTCATTCTTTTTTATTTTTATTAGATCTTTCAGTACAGCCAAATTGGATTAATTTGATCCCCTAAAATACAGAACTGTGACTTTTGAGTTGTTTGGCTGATAATATCTCTGAGACTACAGAAAGCAAATTTTAGACTCATTTTGACTTCAGAGCTTTCTTTTTTAAATCTTTTTTAAAAGTTTATTTATTTATTTTGAGAGAGAGATAAAGAGAGAGATTGAGCGCACATGCAGGAGGGGCAGAGAGACAGAGAGAATCCCCAGCAGGTTCCACACTGTCTGTACATGTGTAGAGCCTGATGCAGAGCTCGAATCCACAAACCTGAGCTAAAATCAAAAGTCAGTCGCTTAACCAACTGAGCCACTCAGGCATCCCATTGGCTTCAGAGCTTTCTAAGAAGATGCTTTAATACTTCTTCATTCCAATTCTACTATATTTTTCTGCTTAAATTATAAGCGATCCCCCAAATTCCACATCATCAGATTCACCACAAGTCTTCATCTCTGAGAAGTTTCAAAAAACAACTTTCTTATGGCTTTACAAAACAGAATAGAATCTGTGTTAGTACTAAAAATCTACCTTGTGGGGCACCTGGGTGGCTCAGTCAGTTAAGCCTCTGACTTCAGCTCAGGTCACGATCTTGTGGTTCGTGAGTTTGAGCCCCACGTCGGGTTCTGTGCTGGTGGCTCAGAGCCTGGGGCCTGCTTTGGATTCTCTCTCTCTCTCTCTCTCTCTCTCTCTCTCTCTCTCTCTTTCTCTCTGCCTCTCCCCTGCTCGTGCTCTATCTCTGTCTCTCAGAAAAATAAATAAACATTAAAAAAATAAATAAAAATCTGATTTGCCAAAATGTTAGCTACAAAAATCCTTTTCTTCCTGAAATCCTTCCCAAACCAGTTTGGGTGGAAAAGGAATACCTGTATCTGCTTTTCTCTCCTCTATTTAGCTATTAGAGTAGAGGAAGGAAAACTCCAGGTCTGGCTGTCTGGACTCTAGGTTGTTTCCATGTGGCTGTTATGGACAGCAGAGGTGAGTTTTGATCCAGAGAGGAGGTCCCTTTTCATTGCCAGACATTTTGCAGGAGTGGTCCCTGTTCTGTCTCTGTATTCTCGGCTCTCTACAATTTACTCCCTCTACTCAACTAGGAGATCTCTGCAAAGGTCACCAAGGGCCTCTGGACGGACATTTTCAGTCATTCTCCTACTTCACCTTTCTGCAGAATTTGACACTATGACTACCCTCTGCATTGTGAAATATTTTCCTTCTCTTAGCTCAGGTGACCAATCCTTTTTCCTCCCTCCCTCCCCCATTCGCTTATGCCCAGTTTCTTTCTCTGGCTGTGTGCACTCTTCTCACCAAGGTATTATGCACACTCACCAAGTGTATTAGTTTGTTAGAGATAGTAACAAAGTGCCACAAATTGTGGCTTAAACAACAGAGGTTTATTGTCTCACAGTTCTGGAAGCCAGAAGTCTTAAATGAAGGTGTCAGCAGCATTGCTTCCTTCTGAAGGCTGTGACAGACAGGTCTGCTCCAGGTGTCTCTCCTTGGCTTGTAAATTGCCTTCTTCTCCATGTCTTTTCACATTGTCTTCTCTTTATGCACATTTCTCTAAATTTTCTCTTCTTTATCAGCACACCAATCATCTTGGATTAGGGTCCACCCTAATGACTTCATTTTAACTTGATTATCATGGTGAAGACCCTCTCTCCAAATACGGTCACATTCTGAGCTACTGGGGTTAAGACTTCAACATATTAATTTTGAGGGGACACAATTCAGCCCTTAGACTCACTTTTTCTGTTGTATCTCATGTGTCCAACGTAGAAGTTTGGTAAATATGCTTTGTCTTTCCCTAGGCATGTTCTGTTGTTTCATCTATCTCCTCCCTTGGTTTCTAGGACATCACTTTTCTCCTGCTTTAATTCAATCTCTCTAGTCCCTCCTTGGTGTGTCTATTTTGGACTCTTCATCTTCAACTCCCTCCTTAAATGTCATGGTTTTCCAGGTTCTATCCCTGGCTTTTTCTCACTCCATCATCCTCTCTCCCTAGAGATCTTACCCACAATGAGAATTGCAGCTATGTTGAATCTATTCCAAGCCCATACCCCCTTTTTGAGCTTTGTACCTGTATATTCACTTGTCTACTTACTCACCACCATTCACCTACTCCATAGGATCTCAAATTCAGCATGCTCAAAAACGAACTCACCTTTAGTCCTCTCTCTTCCCCAGCTCAAACCCAATCCACTTCCTATATGCCCCATTTTATGAAAGACGCCACTGCATACTTAGATCTCTCCTTCCAAGCTCCACATCTTTCAGAAACCAAATCCTGTCAATTCTTGTGCTTAAACATCTTCTAAAAGCATCCGCTCCTCTCTGATCCTGCCATAACTGTACTGGTTTCATGTCCTCAACACCTCTCCTTGGATTATTCCAATAGTTTCCTAAATAATCTCCTTGTTAGCCCAGATCAGTTCTGCACTCTGCTGACAGAGGTATTTCTTTAAAGCAGATATTATCATATCTTTTGTTTATTAATTTTCAAACTTAGGCTGTAACTTTAGGATAATCACAGCTGGATGCCTGGCCCCTCCTAGTTTCCACCTCTTCCTTTATTATTACTATCTGTCGAGTATCTCCTCACAGCTATATTTGCAGTCCCTCCCCACCCCACACAGCCCATATGTCTATTTAATCACCCACACTTTGGGTCTTTAAACCATGTTGAGCCCCCATGAAACCCACAACTGGTGGTCTATAAAAGCCTCAGCAGATCTCTGAGCCATCTCTTCTCTTCTGCCCTAACTCTGCTCCTGGCTGCCCCCTGCATCCAAATTGACTCTCTGCTTTCTTAGCTTCACCCTCCTTTTCCAGCATTTGGCTTCCCATTGTAATTAGAGTCACTCCCTAGAGTGGCTGGCTTTGCCCTGGGGCTCTGTCTTTTTCGTGTCAGCTTCACTGGAAGCCCAGCTTGGGGTTGTCTTAACAGGCTCAGAGGGTACAACACACTTCTGTTGGAAAAAACCTTCCTGAATTTTAGTCCTAGCATTGTCATCAAATAATTGTGTAACCTTGGACAAATCACTTCCCCTCTATTTCTTAATACTAACAGTAATAGTAATAACAACTAATAATAATAACTAATAATTAATACTAACAGTAATAATAATAACTAATAATAATTACTGAGTACTTATCAGAGCAAGATTCTAAGCATTTACATGGGTTATCTCTCACAACCACCTTATGACATATCACAATTATCTCTATTGTACAGATAAGAAACTAAGGATCACAATTTTTAGGCAATTTGTCCAAGGTCACATAGCTAGGAAGAAGGAGAAGCTAGGATTCAAGCCCCAACACTCTGGTTCCAAAGCATGGCCACTTAACCACTGCCCTGTTCTTCCTCCCAATACGTAGCTCACTCAAGAGCCATCCCATCACATCTGTAAAATGACATGAGCACTCTGGTCTTTCCGCACAGAACTTCTATGAAAACAAGCTTATTAGGATCTAGTGAGTATATTTTAAACATTTAAAAAAAATTTTTTTTAATGTTCATTTATTTTTGAGAGAGAGAGAGACAGAGCATGAGTGGGGGAGGCATAGAGAGGGAGGAGACACAGAATCTGAAGCAGGCTCCAGGCTCTGAGCTGTCAGCACTGAGCCTGATGTGGGGCTCGAACCCATGAACTGTGAGATCATGACGTGAACTGAAGTCGGACACTCAACCGACTGAGCCACCCAGATGCCCCATTAGTGAGTATATTCTGAAGAAGAGTCAAGAGAGAAAAAGTTAGACACAAAGGGCCAAAGCCTAAATAGAATTCCACAAATTATGAGTGATCTCATAGTACTAGACAGCTGTCTGGTTTTCTGAGAGAAGCCAAGTATTGATTTATTTTTTTAATAATCTAGTTTTATTTTTCTGCCTACAGATATGATCCAAGTTCAAAAGCACAAAGTAGAAAATAAAAATCATCTGTATTTCTGATTAACATTGTTTGTATAAAGATATCATGTATAAAAGTCATAGCACTGTCCATTCTGCTTTTTTCTTTAGCAAAACACATTAAAAATTATTCTACAATAGAATTTTTAATTATTTCATAGTATTTCATTATGGATGTTCCATAATTAGCCAATTACCTATTTTAAGACATTGAAGTTTTTTCTAAGGTTTTCACTATTAGACACAATGACAAGAAAAATGTTCATGTCACTAAAACTTTACAAACATATGATTATGTCTTTACAATAAATTTCTTTTAAAATTTTTTTAATTAATAAAAATTTTTAAGTTTATTCATTTTTGAGAGTGAGAGAGACAGAGTGTAAGCAGGGGAGGGGCAGAGAAAGAGGGAGACAGAATCCAAAACAGGTTCCAGGATCTGAGCTGTCAGAACAGAGCCCGACACAGGGCTCAAGCTCACAAAATGTGAGATCGTGACCTGAGCTGAAGCTGAATGCTTAACCGACTGAGTCACCCAGGTGCCCCTACAAAAAATTTCTAAAATTGAATATCTTGGTTAAAGGGCATATAAATTTTAAGGGTTTGATTTGTATCACCAAATTTTTGTCCAGAAAGATTATATTAGGTAATAAGAGCATAAATGTTCCTCTTTTCTTAGAAACATGTAGGCTTATTGTATGAATGGTAGTTCCTTCGTAAAAAGAAATCTGCCATTTAGGGGTGCCTGGGTGGCTCAGTCAGTTAAATGTCTTACTCTTGATTTCGGCACAGGTCATGATCTCGCGGTTTTTGGGATTGAGCCCTGTGTTGGGCTTCGGGCTGACAGCATGGAGCCTGCTTGGGATTCTCTCTTTCCCTCCCTTTCTGCACCTTCCTCCACTTGTGCTCTCAAAATAAATAAACTAAAAAAAAGAGAAATCTGCCATTTTGATAAATAAAAATGATATTTTGTGTTTTTAACTTGCATTTCTTTTATTTCTGAGGCGATTAAACATTATTTATTGGTCATTTATATTTAAAGATTTTATTATCAATTTTCAGGCACTGTGAAACAGAGAATCTTAAAAACAATATAGACAGTGGCCTGTGGTTCTATAGATGTCTGCAGGCAGCATTAGCATAATTAAACAGTATCACCTCTAGTTCCACAAAAATTATAAATTCTAAATTTTTTTCATACACGTGTAATATTTCAAAATTCTACAGCAAGGAAGCAAGACTCTTTACTTGGAAATTAAATTCTAATCTTCTGAAATGAAATCAGCAAAGCTGTTTCCCTAACCAGTAAGCACTGTGTAGATGAGGGCTACTTAGATTTTCAAAGAACAATAACAAATGATGACTGATTCCAGCTGCCACCAACAAAGAGGAGGGTGTGTGTGACTGCTTCCAGTAAGTCACTGCCATGGGGGCGTGCCACACATGAAGAAACCTTGTGGTACAGAGCAAAGCAGCAAGAAAGATTTTAGTTCTATTCCTTATGAGCAGTGTGACCTCAACAAGTTATTTAGGCTCTTCAAGCCACAGTTATCTCATCTATAAAACAGATATTATCTGTCCAAGAGTCACTGTGAAGATTAAAATGCGTGAAATAACATGAATAAAGCACACAATACATCATGTATGTTCAATACCAGAGAGCTAATTGAATTACTACTCTCCTTCTTTCTACTACCTCACTCTGTTCAGAATCTTTCATGGCCTATTTGTGACTCATTTTCTGGGTTCTGCATTTTCTTCTTACACCTCTTCTTCCTCTTACTTTTCCTTACAAAGGAAAATTTACTCTCTAGTCTATGGTACTACTTATGCAGACATCTAAAATTTTTCTGATTCTTAAAACCAACAACTGCAACATTGAAATATTCAAAACACAAATTTATAAAATTAAAGTTAATCACTTGAAAAAAAAAAAAACAACAACCAGTAAACTTTTGGGCACCTTAAATAATTTTTACTTTTGAGTGGCAGTCAAATGTCCTTGCTAGAAATTTCTTTAAAAGATCCCCTGCCTTGGAGCTATAAGATCAACCTAAGGAGATGCTCTCAGAAGGCGAGAATGGCTTTGGGACTTTATCCAATTTTTCACAACATAGATCATTCATTATCCCAAGCATTCATGCTTTTGGCTTGTGCATAATTATGCCCTTAATACATATTAGCATTCTTGAGCAGGAAGGACAGAAAACAGAGAATGAGCACCATCCTCAACCTCAGCCTGCTACTGAGGTTACATAATCCTTAATTGCCTTTCAAAGAATAATAAGAATGATCACTCACCACCCGAGATCCATCTTGACTGTCTGCTATTGTGCTAACGTCTGGGAATGACTCTTGTCTGTCTGTAGAGTCTGCGTTACAGTGGAAGGAGGAGCAATCTCTTCTACCCCTGTGAAAAGCCTTCTTCCTCAATGACTGTATATCCTGTAACTTTCTTTAATAAAGGCCGTTCCTCTTTTTTCTACAGATTTTGCCAACACTTGTGGAAGAAATTTAACTCTTTCCTTGCATTTGAATTCACTGACCTAGATCTAAACATGTTTTTAAAAATAATTCAGTGGCTTGAGTTCCAGACATGACATTAAGATGAGGCTGACTAAAACTCCCCCTCTTGAAATTCCCTCAAAAAAATCTAGAAAATAAAATAATTAAAAAGAAAAAAATATCTGTATATATAAATAGAATAAAAAGTATTTTAAAGTTTTGTTAAGATGAGAAAAAGTATGGTTTATTATGGATTTGGATTTGGAGTCAGTAACCTCCTCCTACTGATTTCCATCACAGAGACAACAGAGGATTTCACTGAACTTTGGGGGCAAGGGAAAGTCCTCCTGTGAGAGCTGCATAATCAAGGAGGACAAACAAAAACTACAGATTTTATTATTTCATTCTTACTGTAGCCAAAGATTAAATTGGTCAAAGAGAAGGTTCCTGAAATAGAGGCCTGAAAAAAAAGCAGCATCCTAAAATTAAGAGATGTACTTGAGAGAAAAACATAAAATTCATTAAGTAGAAACTGTTTTCAGAAGAAACGAAATTTCCATACATGAACTGAAAAGGACACTATTAAGGAACTCAAAGGATTCAAATTGTCCAAAAAAAAAAAGTAAGAAAATGGATATTCCTACAGATAAATAATTGTAAGCATTTTAAATTATAAAGACATTGAAAGCTAAAAGCAAAATGAAAAAGTAGGATGGCTACAGAGAAAAATAAACCAGTTTGACCTCTTACTAAACCCTACATGTCAAAAAAACACAGCATAATATCTAGAGAGTTTTGAGGTAGCCTTCTCTACCTAGAGAAGATGACAATTAAGTAGGAAGGTCAATAGAATATATTACCAGACAGAACAATAACAACAAAAATGCCACTACAAAGATAAACTTCCTAAATAAATTACCTAGAGTGTTCCAGAATAGTAAAGAAAATGAATTAAAGTTGAAAACATAAAGATGGAGAAGTTATTGTCTCATTGTCTGGCTCCAAAAAGGGGAAAAAGAGAAAAATGGAGTGGTAGGAAGGGCACAAGGAAAGCAAGAACTAAGGTGGAAATTTATAGATGTAAACACTTACTTTAAGAATTAAGAAAGATCTCAAAAAACAAAGAAACAGAAAGATCTCAAACCAACAACTTTACAACTTAAGGAAGTAGAAAAAGAAGAACACACTAAACCCAAAGATAGCAGAAGGAAGGAAATTATAAAAATTAGAGCAGATAAATGAAATAGAGAATAGAAAAACAATAGAGAAAATCAATGAACCCCAAAGTTGGCTCTTCAAAAAAATCAAAACCTTTAGCTGCCAGATGGACGAGGAAAATAAGAGAGAAGACTCAAATTAGTAAAATCAGAAGTGACCAATGGATCAAAGAAGAAATCAAAAGTTTCCCTTTTGATTTCCTTCTAAAAGAATCTTGAGGCAGACAAAAATGAAGACAGAAATTACCAAAACTTATGGGATGTAGTAAAGTACTTCTAAGAGGGAAGTTCATACAAATAAATGCCTACATTGAGAAAAAAAGTAAAATCTCAAATAAAAAATCTAACTTTGCATGACAAGGACCTAGAAAAAGAACAAACTAAGCCAAAAGTTAAAAGAAGGAAGGAAATAACAAAGATTAAAGCATAAATAAATGAAATGGAGACCAGAAAGACAATTAAAAAGATAATCAAAGCTAACAGTTGGTTTCAAAAAGATAAACAAAATTGACAAACCTTTAACTAGATTAAGACCAACAGAGAGAACACTCAAATCAATAACATTATAAATGAAAGAGGAGACATTACAACTGATACCACAGAAGTACAAAAGATAGTAAAATAATACAATGAACAATTATATGCCAATAAGACAGGCACATGAAAAGGAGCTCAACATCACTAATCATCACTGCTTCAAAGGCCATATCTCAGAGGTTAGAGTGGAAGAGAGCCAAAGCATAAGAGACTGTTAAAAACTGAGAACAAACTGAGGGTTGATGGGGGGTGGGAGGGAGGTGAGGGTGGGTGATGGGTATTGAGGAGGGCACCTTTTGGGATGAGCACTGAGTGTTGTATGGAAACCAATTTGACAATAAACTTCATATATTGGAAAAAAATAAAATAAAATACTTCCTAAAAAAATAAAAATAAAGGCCATATCTCCAAATACAGTCATATTCTGAGGTACTTGGGGTTAGGGCTTCAACATATAAATTTTGGAGGGACACAATTCAGTCTATACCAAAATCAAATTTCTGGAAACCAAAATCACAATGAGATACCACCTTACACCTGTTCCAACGGCTAAAATCAAAAGACAAGAAATAGTAAGTGTTGGTGAGGACATGGAGAAAAAGGAATCATTGTGGCACCGTTGGTGGGAAGGTAAATTGGTACACACTGTGGAAAATAGTATAGAGACTTCTCATGAAATTAAAAATAGAAATACTATATAATCCATTAATTCCACTACTGGGTATTTATATAAAGAAAAGGAAAATACTGATTTGAAAAGATATATGCATCCCTGTGTTTATTGCAGTATTATTTATTATAGCCAAGATATGGAACCAACACAAGTGTCCATCCATAGATGAATGGATAAAGAAGATACTATATACATACACAATAGAATATTACTCAGCCATAAAAAGGATGAGATCTTCCCATTTGTGACAACATGAATGGACCTAGAGGATATTTTGCTAAGTGAAATAAGTCAGACAGAGAAAGATAAATACCATATTATTTCACTTATATGTGGAACCTAAAAAACAAAACACATGAATAAATAAACAAAAAGCAGAAAGCTTACCCATAAACACAGAGAACACACTGATGGTTGCCAGAGGGAAGGGTAGTGGAGGGCTGGGAAAAATGGCTGGAAGAGAGTGGGAGATACAGGCTTCCAGTTATGTAATGAATAAGTCACAGGAATAAAAATCACAGCATAAGAATATAGTCAATAGATATTGTAATAGCAGTATGTAAGGACAGATGGTAGCTATACTTCTGGTGAGCATGGTATAATATATAAGCTAGTTAAATCACTATGTTGTACATAGTTGAAACTAATGTAACATTATACATCAAATATACTTCAATTAAAATGAATAGATAGAATTGGCAAAAAAATTATACACCAACAAACTGGGTAACTTAGAAGAAATTGATACAATTCTGGAAACATATAACCTACCAAGGTTGAATCAGGAAGAATAGAAAATCTGAACAGACCAATAATGATTAAGAATATTGAAGCAGTAATCAAAAACTGCATCCAAAAAAATGCCCAGGACCTGATGGCTTCACAGGTGAGTTCTACCAAACACTTAAAGAGGAATAATGCCAATCCTCCTCAATGTCTTCCAAAAAATTGGAGAGGAGGGAACAATTCCAAAGTCATTTTACAAGGCCCCCTTTACTCTCATTATAAAACCAGATAAGGGCACTGTCATAAAAAAAAATTACACGCTGATATTCCTGATGAATATAGATGCAAAAATTCTTAGTAAAATACTAGGAAAGTGACTTCAGCAGCACATTAAAAAGATCATACACCACGATCAGTGGGTTTTGAGGATGATTCACCACAGCAAATCAATAAACATGATATACTGCATTAACAGAATGAAGGGTAAATATCACATAATCTTGATTTCAAAAAAGAAAGCTCTTGACAAATTGGTATAGAAGAAATGTGCCTCAACATAATAAAGGTCCATAGCTAACGTTATGCTCAACAATACAAAGATGGAAGCTTTTTCTCTAAGATCAGGAATAGATAAAGATGCCTATTCTCACTGAAATCCTAAAATTTTTATGGAACCACAAAGACTCTGAATAGCCAATCTTGAGAAAGAAAAACAAAGATGGAAGCATCACACTTCCTAATTTCAAACTATATTACAGTTTTTCTTTCAGCACTTTAAATATGTCACTCCACTGTCTTCTTACAGGCATTGTTTCTGGGACAAAAAGTCCATGCAATTGTTATCCTTTTTCTCCTGGAGGTAATTTTATTTCTCTTCTGTGTATTTTCTTCTTTAAAAAAGTTTTTTAAATTTGAGAGAGAGTGAGCACAAGCTGGGGAGGGGCAGAGAGAAAGGGAGAGAGAGAATCAGAAGCAGGCTCCATGCCCTGTCAGTGTAGAGCCTGATGTGAGGCTCTATCTCATGAACCATGAGAGCATGACCTGAGTTGAAAATCAAAGAGTCTGCCGGAGCTCCTGGGTGGCTCAGTCGGTTGAGCGTCTGACTCTGGCTCGGGTTATGATCTCATGGTTTGTGGGTTTGAGCCCCATGTCGGGCTCTGTGCTGACAGCTCAGAGCCTGGATCCTGTTTCAGGTTCTGTGTCTCCCTTTCTCTCTGTCCCTCCCCCACTCTCACTTTGTCTCACTCTCTCAAAAATAAATAAATGTAAAAAAAAATGTAAGAGTCTGCACTCAACCAACTGAGCCACTCAGGCGTCCCTCCTCTGTGTACTTTTTCTTTGGTTTTAGTTTCCAGAAGTTTGATTTTGATATAGACTGAGTTGTGTCCCTCCAAAATTCATACACTGAAGTCATAATCCCAAGTACATCAGAATGTGACTGTATTTGGAGATATGGCCTTTAAAGCAATGATGAAGTTAAAATGAGGCTGATATGGTGACCCCTAATCCAATCTGATTGGTGTCTTTATAAGAAGAGAAAGTTTGGACACAAAAAAAGACATCATGGATGACATCCATGGACAGATATAAATACAGCAAACAGGTGGCCATGTAAAAGCCAAGAGGAGATGCCTCCGAAGAAACCAACACTGCCTGCACCTTGATCTTGAGCAGGCAGCATTCAGAACTGTGAGAAATAATTTTTTTATTTAAGCCACCCAGTCTATAATATTTTGTTATGGTAGCCCTAGGAAACTAATACCAATATGATATGCCTAGGAGTGGAGTTTATTTTGTTTGGTTTTGGTTTTGGTATTTATCCTTCGTGGTGTTTTCTAAGCTTCTTAGCTTTGTGGTTTGAGGTATGGCACTAATTTTAGGAAATTCTTGGCCATTATTTTTTTGAATATTTCTTCTATCTTGTATTATTTTTCTCTGTCCCTTCTGAGATTCCAGTTACATGTATATTATAACATTTGATATTTTCCTTCAGCTCTTGGTTGCTCTGTTCTGTTTATTTTCCCCCATTTTAGGTTTTTTTCCTCGTTTGTCAGTTTATATAATTTTTATTGACCTATTTTCAAGTTCCATGTTTTTTTCTTTTGCTGTGTCAGGTCTACTGATGGGCCTGTTTAAGGCATTTTTCATCTCTTTACTACATTTTTTAATTTCTTGCATTTCAATTTGATTCTTTTGTTTATAGTTTATATTTCTCTGCTGAAATTATCTTTCTGATCCTGTATATTATCTTCCTTGTCAATTAGACCCTTTAACATATTAATTTTAATTTTTTAAATTCCCTGTAAGATAGTTCCAACATGGGTCATATTTGTGCCTGGTTCTGTTCTGATGATTGTTTTGTCTTTTCAGATTTTGATTTTTCTTGTCATTTTGTATTCCTCTGCTATAGATTGAATTGTATCTTCTCACAAATTCATATGCTGAGGCTCTAACCCCCCAATGTGATGGTACTTGGAGATGAGGCCTTTGATATGCATTTGGGTTTAAATGAGGTCATGAGGGTGGAGATTTCATGAGGATTAATGCTCATATAAGATGAGACACCAGGAAGTTTGCTCTCCTTCTGTCTCCACCATATAAGCACACAGCGAAAAGGCAGTCATCTGAAAGCCAGAAAGAATTCTCACCAGAAACCAGCCATGCTGGCACCCTGATCTTGGACTTCTCAGCCTCCAGAACTGTAAGGAAATAAATTTCTGCTGTTTATACCTCCAAGTCCATGGTATTTTGTTATGACAGCCTGAGCAGACTGACAGCCTCATGATTTTTGGTTCAAAGTAAGATGTGTTCTACAAGATAATAGACACTGAGTATACATCTTTCATGCTTAGAGATAAGCATGCTTTTCCTTTTGCTAGGCACTTAGTGACATGAGGACTGGTGTTAGGTTTGTCTGGAGTCGAGTTGGGCTGGAAGTTTGTTGTTACTATGGTTACCTCAGTGTACACAGGCTTCAAATTTCTCTAGCGATACCTTGTGTGAGCTATTTGCCAGAATGTTTTTCTCGGTGTCTTCTCTACTCTTGGTTTCATGCCTTTCTGCTTTCTTTTGAGGCTTCCCTTTGAACTGGTTCCCCAAAATAATCTGTCTTTTGCTGTTCTCCTAGCTGTATTCCATTCTTATTTTTACTTAATGTTTATCAGAATGGTTGTGGGGAGGAGGGTAGGCAAGGCCTAGTTCTCTGTGTTTTAATTGCTTCAGTTTTCGGCAGACATTGTGAACCTTCACTTGTGTTCCTGCCTTCTACCGGACTTAGTGCTGGGCCAGAACCTATTCTTGACTTTCTCCCAGGGGTAAACATTTATTTTCCTGTTTTCCTTCCCCAGTAGCAACGGGCTTCCATCAGTACCTTAAAAATATAGTTTTTGTTTCCATTAACTCTGCAGATTGAGCCTTTTGTTTCACAGAGGAGCTAGAATAGATGGGTTAGAGCAGAGTTTTGGCAATGATTTCTAGTCCCCCTCATGCAGCCATTCCTGTAAGAAAAATGTCCTTAGAGTTTTCTCCAATTTTCCTGGTGAGCTCCTGGTGAGGTTCTCACAGAAAAACCCTGAAAGAAGGCACAGACAGACCCACAGGGGCTTCAATGTATAACACTGGTCCACACTCAGCCTTTAGCAATTTATTAGTTTTCCAGCTATTCTTGTGACTGGCTTATATGGCATCAGGAGGCATCTCCCCCAGATAAGCAAATGCTCTGATTCTGTTTTTCTATATAGGAGCTTGTCTCCCAAATTTGGGTTACATTTTTGTCCAGTGACAGCAACCTTCTTAAGGGTTAAAGAATCTTTAATAGTTTTTCAGTTTGTCCAGCATTTTCTTAATGTAAGAGTGGGAACAGCTCTTTATAGCTCTCTATACCTCTGAGGTGAAACCAGAAGTAATTTCTATACCTTTTCATGTATTTCATACAATTTCTGGGACTCAACCAAAATAACCAGACACACAATTTTGCTGAATACAAGGTCAATATATGAAATCAACTGAAAGTGTATACACTAGCCATAAACAACAGAAAATACAATTTTTAAAATGATTTTTAAATTGATGTAATTTACCATCAAATTATATAAATACCTACAAATTAGCCTCATGGAGATGTATTTCTACCAAAAAAATGAAAACTTAAAAAAATTTAAGAAAAATGGAAGAATATAAAAACAATTGGAGGTATATACTAAGTTCATAAATTGGAAGGCTCAAAAATATAAAAATGGCAATTCCTCCCAAATTCATCTATCGGGTAGATGGGTAAGAAAATCCCAATTAAGATCCTAGCAGATTTTTGTGTAAATTAGCAAGTTGATTCTAAAATGTGCGTGGAAATGCAACTGGCTGAGAATAGCCAAGTCATTCTTGAAGAAGAAAATGAAATGGAACGACTTGTTCTAGTAGATATGAAGACCTGTTATAAGGCTATCATAATTTAAAAAATGTGGTATTGGCACAAAGATAGGCAAACAAATAGAAAGACTAAGGAAAGAAAGTAGAGAATCCAGAATCAAATATACACATGTATGGACAGTTCACTTTTGGAAAAGCTGACATTGTTGAGAAGGGAAAGAAATTATTTTTTTCTCTTTCCTTCTTTCTTCCTTCCTTCCTTCCTTCCTTCCTTATTAGTTTTTTTTGGGGGGGGGTGGCATACGTGCTGCTGAAGCAAGCACAGAAATTAATTTTCAATAATTAGGTTTGGTTAATTGGATATCTGAGGAAAAAAATGGAACTTAACTCCTACTTCATACATCAGTTCTATGTGGATTGTAGATCTAAATATAAAAAGCAAAATATAATGCTACTAGGAGATTACAGACGAGAATATTTTCATGACCTTAGTAAAGGCAAGTATATATTAAATAAGACACTAAAATCTTAAAGACATTAAAATAAAATATTGATAAATTAAACTTCTTTAAAATAAGTAATAAATATATTTGTTCAGCAAACAATATCATTAAGAGAACAAAAAACCAAGTCACAAATTGGGAGGAGGTATTTTTAACCCATGTAAATCACAAAAAGGACCATATCCAGAATACGATAAGAAACTCCTATAAATCAAGAAAAGAATAGAAAATTGAATAGAAAAAAAAAAGCAAAAGATTCTACTAAAGCCAAAAAAAAAAGAATATCCAAAAGTCCCAAAAGCCAATAAACATAGAAAAAAGTGCTCAACTCATTAGTCATCAGGGAAATGCAAATTAAACCACAATGCAATACCATTGCATACCCACAGTAGAGCTATAATTGAAGACTGTCAACCCCAAATATAGCCAAGGATGTGAAACATTAAAACTTTCATACACTAGTGGTATATAGGTAAATTTGGAAAAATCTAAGGTTGAACATATGCTTACTATACTGATAATCTAATGCTGCATAATAGCACTATTGTTTTAAACAATAGTTTAAAACAGTAGTTTGTTGCTTAAAACAACAAACATAGTCTCTTCCTGTGGGTCAGGAATCTGACAGTAGCTTAGCTGTATGGGTTTTGTCTCAGGGTCTCTCATGAGTTAATAGTCAAATGTCAACTCTTCTGAAGACTTGATTGCAGCTAGAATATTTCCTTCCAAGATGGTTCACTCATATGATCATTGGCAGGAGGCCTTAGTCCCTTGCCATGTGGACCTCTCGATAGGATTGCCTTAGTATCCTCATGATATTGCAACTGGCCTCCCCATACTGGGCAAGGAAGAAGCTATAATGCCTTTTATGATCTGGTCTTGGTGGTAACACACTATCACTTTTGCTGTTCTTTTCATTAGAAGTGAGTCACTAAGTTCAGCCCATACTTGAGGGTCTCTTTTGAAGAGAGGAGGGTCAGAGAATTTGGGTACATATATTAAAATCACCACACATACCCAATGACCAGATAATTTTACCTTAAGTTATAGAAGCAAAAATGGGTTAGTGTATGGTTCTCCAAACATTTACAACAATGTTTATAGCATCATTATTCATAATAGCCAAATAGTAGAAACAAAATCCTTAGCAACAATACATTAAATAAATTGTGGTATATTCTATCAATATAATTCTATTCATAAATAAGAGTTAACAAACTTAGAGATACATGCAAAACTATAGATGAATCTTGCTAATATTGAGCAAAAGAGACAAGCTTCAAAAATGTGTACTACATTATTTTCTTTATGTAAATGTTAAAAGAGGCAAGACCAATCTATAATGTAAGAAGTCAAGATGGTGGTTACCTTTGGGGAGGAAAAGGGAGGGAATGATTTAGAGGGGTTATGAGGAAATCACTATTTCATTACTGATCTATGACTTGCCCAAAATAATTGTAAAGATATGTTTACATTGTGATAGTTCATTGAACCATACACCTCTGATTTTTACATGTTTCAGAATTGTCTTATATTTCAAATTTAGAAAAATTTTTTAAAAAGACGCCAAAGAAAGAAAAAATAGTATTCTTCAGGCAAAACCAAAACATGTCTGTGCGCTGAATTTTGTCTGCAAGTAGCCAGTTTGTAATATCTGCTTTAGACCAGGTTGGTAGATATGATCTTCAAAAGGCCTCAAAGCATATGGGTTATGTTAGACTTTGGTGGTAGCATAAATCTATTCCTGTAGAATTTAGAATTGTCAACTGTTGGCTATGGAAAAGCCTTTCTGGATCATTCAATCCAGTGATTTTTCAAACCGACCTTTCTGGCAGAGGCAAATCCTTAGGTACTCCACAGAATGCAAGAGCTTCTCAGAATACAGTGTAAAAACCACTGATCTTGCCTAAGTCCGTTGTGTTAAAACAAAAAACTGAGACCTAGAGAGACTGTGATTTGTTTAGAGTCAAACAGCTGCTTGGTGACGATGTCCTTAGCCTCACTCCCATGTGAAGGTACCATGAGTATGTTGTGCTGTCCTGGTGAAGAAACCTAACATCGGAAAAGTTACATACCTCAGGACCTTGGTCTTTGGAGTAGAAACTCTGTTATTCTGTCATTCAAGGTGGTGGCAAAGCAGAATTATCAAAGATAAACTGAGACAAGAAATGTGTTGGAAAGTGTTCTGTTTAGGGACTGCCCTGGGGAATGCCCTATTTGCTAACAAAGATGTGGGGCATTCTCTCATCCAGCTCACTCTTCAAGTAGCTTCTCAACTCTGGCTGTACATTAGAACCACCTGGGAACTTTTGAAAAAATACTGCTTCCTGGGTCTCCCCATAGACTAACTGAATCAGATTCTCTGGAGTGGGCTGGAAAGAACTGGATATTCTGACCCCTACTGAGCTTCACTGAGATGTGTATGGACTGAGCTCATCATTTCAGAGAAGCTCTGAGTCTGAATAACAAATTGGGCCTTGACACAAGATGAAAAACACTAGAGAGAGAAAAAAATCCCTCTGTTGGTAGCAAAACTCCAGGCTGCCTACCTTTGCTTTGCTATGAGGACTTGGGCCTCTTCTCCAGCCTCAAGAATTGGACAAGCCCCCCAATCGTCCTTAGATTTTCTCCTTACAATAAAATAGTCAGAAAACCAGATTCTTAGGCCTTCCATGAAAAGTGCAATTAAAGTACCTTGGTTCCATGCATGGCTTTGGCAGAACATGGAGTCTACATCTCTGCTTAGAATGGGTAGAGCCCATTCTCTGAGGAAAGTCACCCTTATAGATGCATTAGTTCTGTATTCCTCTGCCCAGCTAAAGAACCCTGATATCTTCCTAATCTGGGTCATTCTCACTTTTGTAGAATGCCAGAGGTGGGAAGAACCAAAGAAGTTATCTCATCCAGTTTCCCATTTGATAAAAACATTCTTGGCCAAAGTGACTTACCTAAAGTCACACTGGATGTCAGTGGAAATGTCATAGCCCAAACACACATAGTCTCATTCAGTGCTACTCTTTTTTTGTCTTTAAAGCATTTTTAATTACAAAATAAGCCAAAGATACAGAAAAGCATATAAAATAATATAATCAGCACCATTTATACCACCTAAATGTAACTGATTTTACATTTTTAGCGTATTGGTTTCAGATATTAAAAAATTTTTTTTAATGTTTATTTTTGTGAGAGAGAGAGAGAGAGAGAGCACGCACGTGAGGGAGAGAATGAACGGGGGAGGGGCAGAGATAGAGGAGACACAGAATCAGAAGCAGGCTCTAGGCTCTGAGCTGTCAGTGCCAAGCCCCCCCCACCCCCCCAAACAGGGCTCAAACTGACAACACAGGGCTCTAACTCACAAGCCATGAGATCATGACCTGAGCCTGAGTTGGATGCTCAACCAACTGAGCCACCCAGGCACCCCAAGATATATATATTTTTAAATAAAATGTTATAGATTCAGCTGACGTCCCTCCTAACCCATACCTCTCCTCCCTCCCTCTCAGGAGTAACAACCCTCCAAGATTGGTGAATCCTATTCCCTGGAATGTTTTTGTATTTTGTTCTACATATATGTGAATCTTATATATATTGTTTTTGTCTTAACATTTGACAAAATACTGTAAATAATATCTTGCAACTTCTTTATTCATATAACATTATGTTTTTAATATTCATCCATGGTATAGATTTAGTTAATTCATTTTAACAGTGTCATATTATCTCATTCCATTGATAAGCCCCATTTTATTTATTTACTCCTCTCTGTTGGGAAGTTGTTTCCAGGTTTTGCACAAACTGTTTTGCAGCCAACATCCATGCATCTGTGTGCACAAGAGTGAGAATTTTTATAGATTGGAGACCTAGAAGGGAAATCAAAAGGTGCAGGGATATATGCACCTTCAATTTCATGAGATTTTGTCAAATTGTTCTCCAAAGTAGTTGAACCAATTTAAACTTCTCACATCTTTACCAACACTTAGTTTGCTCAGACTTTTACATTTTAACCAATTTGTCACACATGAAATAGCTTTGTTTTAAATTTACAATTTTTGATTAGTCAGGTTGAGCATCTTTTAATATAATTAATAGTGAATCAGATTTCCTCTTACGTGAATTGGCTATTTGTCTCCCTTGCTATTGGGTTGTCCCCTACTTACTATTTAGGAGTTGTTGTTGTTGTTATTTTTAAAATATGCTGGTCATATTTTTTTGCCTTTTAAATGCACAGCAAATATTTTTCTCCAGTTTGTGCTTTGTTTTTTCATTTTGTATACATTGTCTTTGATTATAGAATTTTAAAATTTAACATAGTCTTCTGTATCAGTCTTCCTTAATGAATTATTCTTCTTGTTTTCTGTTTAAGAAATGATTCTTTTCTTCAAGGTCATATAGGTATTCTACCATATTTTCTCCTAAAAGCTTGAAATTTTTGCTTTTAATGTTTAGATTTCAATCAGTTTGGAATTTTGTATGTAGTATGAAGAAACAATATCTTAACTTTTAACATAACAAACACTAATTGTCCTAGCATCACTTATTGAATAGTTTATGGTTATCCCTATCCTCCCATTGAATTATAATGCAATCTCTGTAATATATCAAGTTCCCATCTATATGGGTATCTGTTTCCAGAATCTCTTTTGTCTTCGTTCCACTTGTCTGTTTGCTTATCTATGCCACTGCCACATGGTTTTAAGTTCTCTAGCTTTTTCATTTAAAGAGGCAAATTCTGGGGCGCCTGGGTGGCGCAGTCGGTTAAGCGTCCGACTTCAGCCAGGTCACGATCTCGTGGTCCGTGAGTTCGAGCCCCGCGTCGGGCTCTGGGCTGACGGCTCAGAGCCTGGAGCCTGTTTCCGATTCTGTGTCTCCCTCTCTCTCTGCCCCTCCCCCGTTCATGCTCTGTCTCTCTCTGTCTCAGAAATAAATAAAAACGTTTAAAAAAAAATAAAGAGGCAAATTCCCCTCTTCCTTCTTATTTTTCTTCAAAATTATCTTAGCTATTTACCACTGTATTCCATTTGATTTTAAGAATATCTTAGGAAGTTCTGGGGAGATTTTTCAGGTTTTTGTTAGAAATATTTAGAATTAACTCAGAAAAAAATACTGTCTTTAGTGATATTGTTTTTATCTATGAATATGGTACATCTTTGCATTTATTTACATCTTTGAAAAGTGTTTTTACTAACTTCTTACAATTTTCTCCATCGAGCTATTTCACATATATTGTTAGATTTATTCCTACTTTATAGATTTACTGCTATTACAAATGTATATTTTATTTTTATTTTTTAAAGTTTATTTATTTATTTTGAAGCAGGTGGGCGGGGAGGGAGGGAGGGAGGGAGGGAGAGAGAGAGAGAGAGAGAGAGAGAGAGAGAGAGAGAGAATCCCAAGCAGGCTCCACACTGTTAATGGAGAGCCTTATGACACAGGGTTCAATCCCACAAACTGTGAGATCATGACCTGAGCCGAGATCAAGAGTTGGACACTTAACCGACTAAGCCAACCAGGTTCCCCACAAATGTATATTTTAAAGTTATATCTTCCAAATGGATGTTCCTGGTATATACAGATGCCGGTGACATTAACATATTGACCTTGTTTTCAGCAACTTCTTGTTAGTCCTTATGTATATAGATTCTCTTCAGTAGTCTATGTAATCAAAACACTGTGATAACAATATCTTTATTCATTTTCAGCCTTTTAAATTTTCTTATTATGCTAATTAGAAGATTCAGTATAATGTTGAAAAGGAGTGGTAATAATGAACATATTTGTTCTGAAACTCCTTTCCCCAGATTTTTTCACCTCCTGCTTTTAGCCCTACTCCCAGATGAATTGTATCTTGGATTATATTCCACTGACCAAAAAGTAGGTCTCCCAGTCCCATCTGACCCAGACCTCTCTTATCAAGCATGTAGTTCCTACCAACCCCACTCAAACAACTGTACTTAATAAAGGTGTCGAACCATCCATGGGGGTTTCATTTGGATACTCCACTATTCTGTCAGGTGCAAATGTGTCTAAAATGATTCAAAATTTTTTCTGTATATCTGTGTAGAATGGCAACACGATCCACACAGACTTAATAATCAGAAATATATATTCTCTCAATTCCCACATCTAATTTACCGTCAGTCTTATCAATTCTACATTCTAAATGTCTGCCAAAGTATTTTTTCTTCCCCATTCTCAACACCAATGACTGGGTTGAGCCTTCAGTATTTCCATCTTGACCACAGTAACAGTTTCCTAACTGATCTCCCTGCCTTTCATCTCAATCCTTGCTTACCATTCTTCTCATTGCTGACAAGTTTATCTTCCTAACACGCAAGTCTGATCATGTCTTGTCCAGCTTAAAACCCTTTGCTGCCTCCCTAATGTCTACTGTATAAAGTCTTAGTTCTCCAGCTGGTCATGCAAGGCCCTTTATTTACCCTGGCTCTCTAACAAATTTTCCTACCACTCCCCACCTTGCCCTGGCAAAACTGAAGTGCTTATAGTTCAACTATGCTGTTTCCTGGTGCTATGATTTTCGCACATAGTCTCTCTGCTTGGATTGCTCTGACAAAGTCTTGTTCATTTTCAAACCCAGCTTACATGTCACTTACTCCAGCAACTATAGATAAAGAACTCAACTATATCTATTGAGCACTACCAATATGCTAGGTGCTATGCTCCTTGTATGCCAGACATACAAAATGAATGAGATATTTCCAAATGTTGCAGCATCAGTTAGCTACTTTCATTTCTTGCGTCCCTTTAGGTTTAACTGGAGCAGGATTTTTAATTACGTATTTCTTTATTTTCTTTCTTCCATTCTTGATAAATACACACATGTACAAATATCAAACTATTCTCAAGCAGAGATGCATACGTATATATAGACACAGTATTCAGAAATATTTATGGACAGTTTTAACTAGAAAGTATGATTATAAATGATGAAATCATAGGCTCGGTACTTTGTGGTTAGACCCTAGACGAGTGAACACCAAGAAACACAATATGGCTAGGGTAATAATTAAGGGTGTGTTCTCCAAAGGCAGATTGCCTGAGTTTACCTCTCAGCTTTTCTGCTTACAAGCTGGGTGACCCCGGGTAAGTAACTGAATCTTTGTGCCTCAAGTTCCTTGGCTGTAAAATGGGCACAATAATAATAATACCTGCTTCAGAATGTTGTCGAGAGAATTATTGAAGTGCTGAGAATAGTGCCCAGCACAATATAAGCATTTAATAAATACTACCTATTGTTACTTTGTATATGAGGACACTTTTGTCTCCGTCACTATCAGCAGGTCAAGTGATTTTTACTTCTATATTTAGCAATGAAAGAACTGTTTGTTGTTCTGAGCCAAATGTATATTCTTATCAAATCTTTATTGAACCAATGGTACATGTTGGCAGAATAACTGGTCCAGGAGAGCTCACGGTAGTGGAATGGAGTTTTACTTTCTGTAGAGATAAATGATATATGTGGAAACAAACTGCCTTAGCTGATAACCTAACTGTAAACACAGATTGAGACATAGCTAGGTGAGAGTGTATGGTGTAATAGCTAACAGCAGAAGGTCTGGAATCAGACTGCCTCATTTAGATTCATAACTCCACCACTTACTAGCTTTGTTACCTTGGTCAAGTTACTTCTTTGTACCTCAGCTTCTACATCTGTAAAATGGGATTGATAATAACAGAATAACAGTCCCTATTTTATATAGTTATTGTAGAAATGTAATGAGATAATGCACAGAAGGCTCTTAGATCATTGCTTCATACAGGTGGAATACTACCTTTACAGGTGGTAAAGAAATAAGATGCATGTAGTATTAAACTGACCTTTATATCAAAACAAGGACTGAAGGGCGTAGGAGGTAGGTTTGGGAAAGTGAGGGCTCATACTTTTTTAGACTGGGATTGAACATTTGCCTAGAGCAATTTACAAATCCAGGAGCCACACAAATCCCTCAGGGTCACAAACACTCAGATACATACAATGTTCCTGACAGCATGTGCACAGTCTCTGGAGGGGGTAGGGGGAGCATCCCTCACATTATATCCTGCTTCTGCTGCTGTGCTAAGATCCCACTGTGGAAGGTCTAAAGGCCCCTGAACATTCTGTACCATCTGCCTTTGGCCATGTACTTACTGCCTGAATTTACTTCCTACTTTCTTGAAGAGAAGTGGCTACAGGAAAAAACATTTAAAGGGGAGAGGCCAATTGGGGAACTAGAGGGCAGACTAAAGGGGAAGGAGGGGAAATTGGGAGAAGGGACTGGGTTGACCACCAATTAGTCTCAGGACAAGGATGTTCCTCTGGGCGGAAGTGAGATGAGGGACACGAGTAGCTCTAGTGAAGAGAACCCTTCACAGCAGAGGAGGAGATAATCTTAAGAGAAATAATATTGACTTCTAAGGTCACTGATGAGAATGGGAGCTTCCTGAGGGGCAGAAGCCATGTTTAATGCACCTTTATAATTCTTTTCTTGAGGAAAAAGATGGTGGCTAGGAGGGAGAGCACAATGAACAATCCCTAATAAGGGAGAGGTGTATAAAATAGCTTGTTGTTTCTATTGACCAGTGTATAGGTGACTTTCCAGGTTAATGTTGTTGGTTGGTTCCCGAAGGCAAGTGTGTCTTCTTCCTGTGTTTTATGGTTCCCTAGTGGGTTCCTGCCAAGGAAGGAAGGACTGGATTATATCTTAGTTGGCCTGGTGCAAAGTGACCTAGAATCTTTGACTTTGGGGGGGCTGAGTCAGTGAGGGGCTGTGGAGCTGCACTTCATGAAGGATGGAAATTAATAAAAAGGAATACACCAACATTAACAATGCCTAACTATGGGTGGTGGGAGCAGGATTTTTTTCTTATTTCTAATAATTTATATTTTTCTAACTTTTCTGTAATAAGCATCTATGAGTTTTATATTTGTGGAAAATTAGACCTATTTGTCTAGTTTATACCATACACTTTAGTTTCTAGAAAACCTGAGTAAACATTATGTGCAAACGTCATATTAGTGTGTTTTCAGTGGGGAAAAAAAGTTTTCCAAACACGCATGAGGGAATGGAAATATAACGCAGGAAATGCACCTAGACAGTTATGTCCACATAAATTCTCCAAAGAGGGGTAAGAAAGTTGCTAGGGGTGAGATTTCCCAAGAACTTCTGGGGGGTAAAATGGTAACGTTCTTTATAAGCGGGAAAGGTGTGGCAAGAGATGGGGTTCCAGGGAGGAGAACTACCTGGAGCCTTGCGGTGGAAGAGGCGAGCCGGTGGCAGGTAGGAGAGAGAGGTAGCCGCGGTCCTCCGAGACCGGGGGCGGAGCAGGAAAGGGCGGTGCGCAGGCCGGGAGGCGGGGCTGAGGGGCGCGCCCCAGGTGGGGATGAGCCGGACCTCACCTGCTCGGGGACGCGCCGAGCGAGGGGAAGGCGGAGGGATTCCTTGGAGAAGTGGTGCGTCCTGGGGTGAAAACTGTGGAAGAGAGCTGACGTGCCCCCGGAGCCCCTGAGCAGAAAGGGGCCAGGGAGCGGCTGGCATGGGCCCCGAGCTGCCTGCACCTTGGCTGCTCCTCTTCACCTGGCTCCCAGCAGGTGAGCCTTGGGAAAGTGGGTCTCACCCTGGGCGCAGAGAGACAGGAAGCCATTGTTGCCTGGCCTTGCAGAACTGGCCTCGGGCAGGACAGGGCAGGGTAGTGGAGGCCTGGGCAGCGCTCTGGTAGCTCTTGGCACAGGCACCAGGCGGTGCGGGGACTAGCTCGAGTTTCTGCCTGTGGGAACCTGTTGTTTTCCTCATTTATTGGCCTAGGCCCTTCTGAAACAGGTGCAACTAAGAAAGAAACCCAGAGCCCCTGGGCTTCCCTCCAGCAGTCTTTAGGTACTTCTTCGTCTTTAAAACTGAATCGATAAAGGTGGAAGCACCACTCTTTTGATTCCTAATTACTTTGCTTATTTTATAGGACTGAGCCATGTGGCTGTCTGCTAACCATGGTCAGTGTCACTATTCTACTTTCTTTGTATCCGCTCACTTTCCTAACTCTTCCCCCTTGCTCAGTATCTCCCCACCAGGCGCCCAACCACCCACCCTTTCCTCCCTTCTCTTAACTTTCCTACCGTGTCTGCTTTGGAAAGCATGGTTTTTGTGTCTCAGTGTATCTCTTGGAAATATGGCAGGAGTGTCTATCTGCATGAGTAAAATCAGGTGAAAGGATAGCTGAATGACTGTGCAGGACTTTCAACCCTTTTCAAGTAGGATGTAGGTGTGACCTTGCAAACAAGAATGTATGAGTGCCCTTGGAAATTCTTCCCTGTTTCATTTCATTTTACCATCCCTTGTCCCCTTTTTAGGAAAAACTGCCCTCTTATCTCAGTGGGAAGTCAGCTCAGTTTGCTCACAGACCAATTTGAGTCTTGTATTTTTCTGAAGGAGATGTAATTTGAAGTTATGGGCAGAGTTCCATTTTTACCAGCTTGATAGGACATGAAAATCACTTGGATGTAACTAAATCTCATTCAGACAAGATTCTACAATAGCTTAAGCTTAATGCTGAGAACAAAAAGGAGGGAGAATTGCAAAAGGGTGAGAAAACTGGAAAATCAGTATCCCTAAGACCCTCTGTCTCACACCGTTTTCTGCAGGATCTATGTTCTATCAGTTGTCTGAAGCTAAGAAGGCTAGGTGTCCGACACATGATACACAAGGAAATGGACTAAACCTCACCTAAATTGAAGTGCCCCAAATTCCACCAGAGTAGTTACCAGCTGGGACTGTGACAGCAAAATCATAAAAATCCCAGCTTCTCACAGTCCTCTATCCTGTGCGTTATGTGTTCAGCTCAAGTTCCATGGCAGCTAGGGATTTCTGAAGCTGCTAGAGCTGCCTTTTCAAGAAAATAGAGGTCTACTCCCATCTCCCCCCTTTAGCACCCTATCCCCAGATTAGGACTTTGTAGCCAGCAGTCATCCAGGTCAATAGAATAAGAAAAGAAGCCTTACAGACAACAATTTTATTAGGGTATAAACCCCAATCCTTAAATCATCAGTATAATGTTCTAAAAGTTCTATTTTTATGAGGAATATTGAACACTGAAAAATTTTCAAATACAGCGATTATAACCAAAGGGTATATTCTTTATAGTAAGCAGATTGCTAAATGGACAGGGGCTTTAGAAAGTGGAGCTCCAAGTGTTCAGGAACCAGCCATGCAGTGTTAGTAGCCAGGATGCCGAGGTGGTAAAATTATACAGACTGCTGTGTTTGCCTGGCATTCTTTATTTTTTTTTATTTAAAAAAAATTGGTTTTTTGTTAACATTTATTTACTTTTGAGACAGAGAGAGACAGAGCATGAACGGGGGAGGGTCAGAGAGAGAGACACAGAATCTGAAACAGGCTCCAGGCTCTGAGCTGTCAGCACAGAGCCCGATGCGGGGCTCAAACTCACGAACCGTGAGATCATGACCTGAGCCGAAGTCAGACACTTAACTGACTGAGCCACCCAGGTGCCCCTGCCTGGCATTCTTTAAATGGAAGCCTACCTGCATGACCCATTTTAGAACTAGAGAAAGCTGAATTCACAAAAAGTCCTAAGTAACATCTAATCTCACTTTTCTTTTTTTTTTTTCCTTTTTATTTTAGAGAGACAGAGAGAATGCAAGGGGGGGGGGTGGGGAGAGGGGCAGGGGGAGAGAGAGAGAGAGAGAGAGAGAGAGAGAGAGAGAGAGAGAGAGAATCTTAACCAGGCTCCATGCTCAGTGCAGAGCACTTGAGGGCTTGATCTCATGAACGTGAGATCATGACCTGAGCCAAAATCAAGAGTCAGACACTCAACTGACTGAGACACCCAGATGCCCCAAATCTCAACTTTATTTCATAGGTGAGAAATTGAGATTTCAACTCTTCAGACTCCAACAGTTTGAGGGGAAATAGCTATTTTAGCAGATATTTTCCCCGAATATGTGTAGAAGGTATATATAAAAGAAAAAGCTTCATCCAACTATTTAATGTGCATTTGGATTTTGCATCCACAATGTTTGTGTGACTCTGGTCAAGTTACTGAAAGCCTGCAGTAAACAGGGATGATTATAGTACATATCTCATAAGGTTTTTGTGAGGATTAAGTGAAATGAAGATTTTAAGGCACTTAATATAGTGGCTGAAACAAAGTGAGGGCTTAATGAATGTTAGCCACGGTGGTGAGGTGATGATACTCATGATTTAGATCCAAGTAGGATATTTTAGAGCTAACTTGAATGAAGCAATTTAAGTTTCCCCTCCTCCTCCTTCCCCTATAACTAAGAAACTGCAGTTAATAGTCAGTGGACTATCAAGTTGGAATTCAGAATCTGCCTCTTACTAGCTGTGACTTTGGAGGAATTCAATTCCCTTCATCCAGAAAACAGGTGAAATTCCTGATAAGCCCCTCACAACCCCCACCCTCCAGTCCCCGTAAGGCCAGCTCTTGTTGGATGGCTTAACATCAAGCACAGGGTCTACAAAATGGTCATCACTCAGGAAATACTGCCCCCGCCTCTTCATTTTTACACGAAACTTCCTAAAATTCCCTAAGATCAAACAGAAATCAAACTACTTTTCTCAGTTCCGGTATCTACCAAAGAAGTGCTTTTCAAACTTTTTTTACAGCTCTCAGTAAGAAATACAGTTTATGTTATGACATGGACACATATAGAAGATTTATAAAACAGAAACAAGAGCACACACACACACACAAACCCATTACTATGTTGGGTAAAAGAATAACAGATTGATACACATATTATTTTAATAACATTTAAATAAGTAGAAAATAGTCTCCAAATTAACACTAAATAGAAAAATCCAGTAAGTTGATTTTCTCAAGGTCTGCTGCAGATTGCAATATGAGCTTTGGAAAATCCTAGAGTATGTTCATTTTGATCCAGCACGCTGTTCTCTTCTGTTTCTAAAGAAGAGTTAACCCAAGCTTCTAGTTAGCATCCAGGTTTCTGCAGTTGTTAAGTGTGAGCCATTAGTGAAATCATGTCAGATTTGGGTACTGGCAAGTCTAGTCAGTGTGGCCTGGGGCCCTGATGGAGCCTCTCAGGTCCCGGAGTCCTGGGAAGTTAACCCCAGTCCCTGTGCTCTGAGCTGTGGAGAGATCAGTTGTCATTGTTTATGTTTGTTTTTGTACTTTTTCAAAGTTTTTTTTTCTTTAAAAAGAAATGTTTAGCACACAAGTGATACTTGCCCCTTAAAACAAAACATTAAGATAATCTAAGGTAGGTTCTGCAGCCTTTTGCATTATTGGCTGATAGTTCTGGTTACCTCCATTGAGCCTCAAAGTTTATGCCTGGAATGAAAGTTTAGTTTTCCACGCAAATTCCAAAAGAGTGTGTCTCATTTGGGCTTTTGTGAATTTTTTAAAGATTATAGAGTGGTGTTAACTTACAGATTCACACAACTATCAACTTGTATTATCATTCTTTGGGAAATGAGCCGGCTGATTCTAAGACACAAGATTCTTGGCATATAGACCAGCAATTTTCCCTTGGTGATGGGGGTAAAGTGTGGGATCACACTGAAGACTGAATGACATCTCGATTCACAATGTAGTGGATAGGAAAGCGGAGTTTCTCAGGCTGAGGAGGGTGTGGGTGGTGGTTGGGAGCTGTCCACTTGGCTCCTTCCTTATCTCCATGGGATCCCTGACATACCTCCCCAGAATCCCAGGACTCTGCCAAACTCAAGTAGAACTCACTCCCAGTCTCTGTCTTCCTCTCTGGACCAGTTTTGCAGGTAAGGAAATCTGTGTTCAGGAAAGTCACAAGTGCCAGGTTGACATAGTAGACTTAGGACCAGAACCCTGGCATCCTCATTTTTAGTACATTGCTCTTTCCCCTGTTTCATACCATGGAGTAAATTCGTTTTGTCTAATTGAATCCTAGTATGCAGAAGTAGAAATAGATTGTCTAACTAAATGCTACTTATTAAACATGTTGCCCCAACAACAATGCAGTGGAATGAAATGCTGATAATTAATGTATCATCTGCCTGGGTTTCTTTCAGCCCAGTAGTGTGTTTCATTTTGTCCTTGGGGGAGAATTAAATTTGTGTTTAAAGAATTGGGAAGATTCAGGTCATGTCTCATATTTCCCTCATCTTTATTTCTGTATCTTTCAATCTGTGAATCTTAGGGTAAGGTGGGGTCAGAAGAAAGCAGTTTTGACACTTTCTTCATTTCCCAAACCTTGTTCTATTTCTTAATCCCAGGCTTTGCCCCTTCTTTTCTATTCCAGGTGGTAAACCTCACACTAGCCTATTTTAAGCACCTTAACCATCTTGCCTCTTTTCTGTCTAGTTCCAACCAGCCTCTACTCAGACGATAGGTTAACCTACCTGGGTTCATCTTTTTCACCTTCATTTTATTCCTCCAAGAACCTCTATTAGATCCCCATAGCTTATAGAGTGGGTTAAAGCTCTTTGTTTGGATTTCAGGGCTCACTCATTCTTGACCTCACTCACTACTTTGGGCAGCCTGCTCCCACTGATATGGCAATACCCCCTCTCCCAGCAATACACACCCTTCTTTGTTTTTTTGTCTGCCACCCTACAAATGGTTAACTTTATTTGTTTTCTATACTTTTAGAGCACTTAAAATTTGTTCCAAGCAGTTTATCCTGTCTTGTATGAATTTGTTTTTAGTCAGCAAATGTTTAATGCATACCATGTATAAGGCACGCATTAATGTATAAGGCCAGCCATGTATAAGGCTGGCAAACACTAGCTGTGTGGTCCTGAACCAGTTACTTCATCTCCCTGAGGATTTTTCTCATTTATGAAATTGAGATAAAATAAGCTTATCTCATGGGTGTTTTTACAAAGGTTAAATGAGATACTATATAATAAAGCACCCAAGACTATGGCTAACAACATAGCAAGTGCTCAGTATATATGTTTCCTCCCCAGTGTAGCCACATGCTTAGCACCACCCTGAGCCTCACACTGTTGAGTAGCAGATACCAGACCTTTGTTAAACATGTAATACATAGACCTAATTCCTACCCCCACCCCCGCCCCAGCCCCCTTCTCTTTGTCCTCTTTTCTCCTCTCCTAATTCGCTCAACCCCTTTTTGTTCACACTCATGGCCACTCCCTCTTCCCCTTGATTCCTTTTATATTTGCACTGTTATCTAAGGAAATGTAACAAGTACTGACGGCAAATATACTTGGGGAGATAGCTTGCTCAGACATAAACTCTGATAGGATTAAACCTGTGTACTTTTTGTTAACCTGCTTAGTGGATCATAGGTGCCTGGGTGCCTAAAAATCACTCAAGAATCAAGACCTTCCATCAAGTGTTGGCACTAGGTCAAGCCCCTTGCCTGGAAAGACCATGCTCCCCTGCTGCCTGCCACACCCCTCCAGGCAGGGTCCTTCATGTGTAAAGGAGAGGAAATGGCATTCAATCCCCTGAATACCTCTGTCCCTATGCTGTATGGATA